>NW_020954642.1:8040909-8109137 GCF_900497805.2 Vombatus ursinus
CTCTCTCTCTCTCTCTCTCTCTCTCTCTCTCTCTCTCTCTCTCTCTCAACTTATTTATCCTCAAAAGTTTTTTTTCCTTCTGAATACTGCTTCTTCCAATATGCCTTCCCTTCTACCAGTCCCTACCTACATTTCCCTTCTTCCCTTCCTACTTTCCTATAAGATAAGATAGATTTCTATACCCAACTGAATGTATATATTATTCCCTCTTTGATTCATTTTTGATGAAAGTAAGGTTCAAGAACTTCCTCCTAATACTCCATCTTCTTGTAAAATGTAAAAGCTCTTCTTCATCTCTTTTATGTGATATAATTTCCCCCATTTCACCTCTACCTTTCCCTTTCTCCCAATGTATTCCTCTTTCTCAAAGCTTAATTTTTTTTTTAAGATTTCATCCCACAATATTCAACTCACACCTGTGTCCTCTGTTTATGATTATTCCTTCTAACTACCCTAATAATAAGAAAGGTTTTAGGAATTACAAGTATCATTTTCCCGGGTAGGAACGTAAACAGCTAAACCTCAATTAATCCCTTGTGATTTCTCTTTCTTCTTTACCTTTTTTACACTTCTCTTTAGTCCTGTATTTGTAAGTCAAATTTTCTAATCAGCTCTGGGTCTCTTCATTAGGAAAGCTTGCAAATTATCTATTTCATTGACCATCCATATTTCTCTGGAAGAATTATACTCAGTTTTGTTGAGTAGGTGTTTCTTGGAAGTCATTCTAGTTCCTTTGCCTTCCAGGATATCATATTCAAAGCTTTCTGATACTTAGATGTAGAAGCTGATAAAAATTGCATTATACTTATGGTGGCTACACAGTTTTTGAATTGTTTCTTTCTGATTGCTTGCATTATTTTCTCCTTGACCTGGGAGCTCTGTGAATTTGGCTATTATATTCCTGGGAGTTTTCCTTTTTGGTTGTCTTTCAGATGATTGGTGGATTCTTCTAATATCTATTTCTATTCTATTTGATTTTCTATTCTTTCAATTTCTATGTCTGGTTTTAGAACATGAGAACAATTTTCTTTGATAATATCTTGAATAATGGTATGTATGCTCTTTTTATTAATTAGTGGCTTTTAGGTTGTCAAATCATTCTTAAATTATTTTTCTTTGATCTATTTTAAGGTCATTTGTTGTTTTTTTGTTTTTCTTTTTCCCAATGAGATATTTAACACTTTCTTCTATTTTTTTCAGTTTTGATTTTTTAAATTGTTTCTTGATGCCTTATGGACCCATTAGCTTCTGCTTGCCCAATTCTAATTTTTAAGGAATTATTTTCTTCTGTGAGCTGGGCAGGTGATTCTTAGTTGTAATGCTAGCTTCTTTTCCTCTGGAATGTTGTATTTCAAGCTCTCTGATCCTTTAATGTAGAAGACATTAAATTCTGTGTTACCTGGCTTTGGCTCCATA
The DNA here is from genome assembly GCF_900497805.2 of Vombatus ursinus. Taxonomy (NCBI): domain Eukaryota; kingdom Metazoa; phylum Chordata; class Mammalia; order Diprotodontia; family Vombatidae; genus Vombatus; species Vombatus ursinus. Next base: position 8,042,326 of record NW_020954642.1, read on the forward strand.
ATATTTGAACTGTTTCTTTCTGCCTGCTTACTACATTTTTCCCTTGACCTAGAAGCTCTGGAATTTGATTATAACATTCCTAAGATTTTTCATTTTGTGATTTATTTTAGTATATTTTAAATTTCTATTTTACTTTCTTGTTTTAGAACATTGGAAGTTTTCCTTGATAATTCCTTGAAATATGATTTCTAGGCTTCTGTTTTTTTCTCATGGCATTTAGGAAGTCCATTAATTCTTGATTTATCTTTCTTTCATTTGTTTGTGTGTGTGTGTTTTTCCCTTTGGATTAAGTATTTCACATTTTGTTCTTTTTAATTTTTTTCTCATTATGTTTTATTGTTTCTTAAGGTCTCATGGAGTAATTAGCTTGTATTTGCTCAATTATAATTGTTAAGAAATTATTTTCTTCAGTGAATTTTTGTGTTTCTTTTTATTCCTATTTTTTGTGTTGCTTCCTTTTCCAAGCTGTTGACTATTTAAAAAAAATTTCTTGCATCATTCTCACTTCTTTACCCAATTTTCCCTTTACCTTTCTTATTTTAAAATCTCTTTTGAACTCTTCCATGAATTTTTTGGGGGGCTAAGACGAATTTACATTTGTCTTTGAGGCTTTGCATTTACTAATTTTGATATTTTTGTTCTATTCTGAGTTTGTTTTGATCTTCCCTTTCAATTTTCTATTGTCAGTTTTTCTTTTGTTTGCTCATTTTTCCATCCTATTTCTTGGCTTTTAACTTTACGTTAATGCAAGGCTCTGCTCTGGGGGCACAGAAGGCACTGTTTCAAGCCTCAGATTTTTTGTTATCCTTTTCAGATCTAATTTTGAAGACCTGTAAGTTTTCAGTTCTTTGGAGTTGGTATTATCTAAGGAGAAATGTGCTCAATGTTCTCTGGGCCTGTGCTCTTTTCTGTAAGGGGCAACTAGCACTCTTTTCCACTTTGGAACTCTGACAGGGTTTCCTCTTTCCTGAAACTGGGAACTCTACAGTGGTAGTGTTTCTCCTCACCTTAGGACTACCTCCAGGGTCTGTGACTAGAGTCCTTCATAGGCAATACAACAGAATCTTGCATCCCATGTTAACAAAATGTTCCCTGGAATCTCCTTCAGACCTATTTTACACCTCCCTGTCTGTGGGCTAAAAGGTTCAAAACTCACTCCAAGGCATGCAGCTAGCTTGCTGGGGCATGACCTGTTGTTGACTTGCTGTGATGTAGTCTGTATTGGACTGTGCTCCATGTTCACTCCAATGAGATAGACCTTTCTTGGCAACCTTCTAAGTTGTCTTGGGCTAAAAAAATTATTGGTTCTGCTGCTCCATATTTTTTTAATGTACTATTTTAAACTTGTTTGAAGGAAAATTTAGGAGAGCTCAGGCAAGTCTCTGTTCTTTCTCTGTCATCTTGGCTCTGCCTCTCTCTTTTTTCTTTAAATGATTTTGAAGCATTCACAATATTGGTTGATCTCTTCTACTTTCTCTCTTACTTATTAATGTCCTTACTACAATGTAGCTTTTAGAACTGAACATAATACTCTAACCTTGCCTCTCCCTCTTTCCCATTCATTCATCCCCATTTAGTGTGGTACAGTACAAAGGATCACTTTTTAGGCATAAAACTTAAGTTCAAATCCCACCTCTGATATTTGCTCATGGTGTTGTTTTGGGCAAGATACTTACAACTACCTGGGCCTCATCTATAATTAGGGCCTTGGACTTGATGACTTTTGGCATTCTTTCAACTTGTAGATCTATCATCTTATGAATGTAGCTCTAAGCATCCCATGTCCCATTCCATCTATCTCTATCTCTTCCATTGTGTCCTCTGCAAATGTCATTTCATAGTTAACAAATATCACTTAATTTTAAACCTCTTTTCAGATTCTTTCCATCTAGCCAAGTTCAAAGAAAGCTGGCTCTGTGGTATATGACAAGGAATTCCTTTTACCTCTTCTCCCTAGCACTGGCTGAACTTTTTCTAAAAGCCATGGAAGTATTAGTAATGAAGGGAAAGTTGTCAGAAGGCAGTGCAGGAAGGACTGTGACTTGCCTGGGTTTTCCCAAATTCTCTTCCAAACAACTTTAAAATAATGTCTCAAAAAGAATTGTGGAATGGCAACACCAATAAAAGGACAGGGTAAAAAGTTTTCAAGCCAAAGACCACTTAGAAGGTTGGCAGGAAAGATCTGTCTCACTGGGGTCAGAGTAGAGCACAGTCCAGCACAGGTTATGCACCAACAAGCCACCAGCAGGCCTTGGAGGAGAGTAAATTAGTAGTGGTGGCTTCTGGAGCTATGTTAAGGGGGTCAGACAACTGGTAAGAAAATGATTACAGAGGACATTTGCTGGCAAGAGTCTGTTACAGTTTTAGGTTACAATCCTAGAGTAAGGAGGAACACTAGCATGATAGAGCTCTCAACCACAAGGAAGCAGGGACCATGGTCACTGTTCCTAGGTGGAAAATAGTGCTAATGGTCACTCACAGACAGAGCACAGGTCAGGAAAGCAATGACCACACCTGTCCTTACATCATATCATCTTGGAGGAATTGAAATTTTACAGACCCCTAGAAGTAGCTTTGAAAACAGCAACACAAAAAACCTGAAGTTTGAGGGAGTGACCCCTCCATCCCAGGAATAAAGCCCAACTCTAACACAAAGAAAAGTCAAGACATGAGGCAGGAAAATCAGTAAACAAACAAACAAAAAAGAACCTGACCATAGAAAGTTAGTGTGGTGACAGGGGAGATTAGAACACAAACTCAGAAGAAGGCAACAAAGAACATCTACATCCAGTCTCAAAAAAAAAAAAAAAATGAATTGGTCTCAAGTCCAAAAATGATTCCTAGAATAACTCAAAAAGGATTTTAAAAGTCAAATAAATGAGGTAAAAGAAAAATTTGGAAAAAAGAATGATGTAAAAAAATGAAGAAAGAGTCAATATTGAAGAAAATAACACCTTAAAAAAACAGTATAGAGAAATAGTGAAGAGGCATAAAAAGCCACTGAAGAGAAGTGTAAAAAGGACAAGTGGCCAATGGAAAAGAATCATAGCTTTTGTCTACAGGTTATTGATAGATAATGTATTAATACCTTCTCTGTATGGGCTTTTCTCTCCCCCATATATTTTACCTTCCCACACTTTCTACCCTTCCCCTCCCCTTATTATTTTAACAATATGTGTTATATAAATATTACAAATAACACAATCACAACTATTATTATTATTACAAACTGTATATTGAAATTTCTTGTACAGTTTCAGTAATTATCCACCTTGATATTCTTGCATAAATTTAAAATGAAATTTCTACATAGTAACTAGTTTGTACTATAATCTTAAATACAGCACCTTTGTGACTGAAGCAATATTAAAATTACAATGACTTTTCCATTATTTATTAATTCATGCTGATATTTGGTTTCTTTTGTCTAGTATTATTTTTTATGTTTTACTACCAACAAAGGCAGTCCTGATAAAAACAGTAAATTCCAACAGATGATTATATAATATTTGGTATCCAATTAGGAGTGGATGTGAAATGGAAAGGCAAAAATAAATGTCACTGAAAACATATGAAAATAGATGCTCTAAGTAATAAATTTGCAGTGCTGAGGAATTCTATTAAAAGCTGAAAGAGTAAAAATATGAACTATAAAATATGGGGATTTTTTTAACATATGGTTCTGTTCATTTCAAATTTAGAGAGAAATTTGAGCAATATTCAATGAAAATTTGTTGACAGGATCTTTTGCAAAATAGAGGTTCTTTCAATGTTACATTAATTACAAAAGAACATGAAATTTAAAAGAACTAAACATAATAGTTAACATTTACATAATGTTTTGAAGTTTAGAAAGTGCTCTATATCCACTATCTCATTTGTACCTTATACAATCCTTTGAAGCAGTTAATCCTTGTATTATGATTCTTAGTTTACAGATGAATAAAGTGAGTTGTAGGGTAAAACACTGAAATTTCCAAGGTCATATCACTAATAAATGGCAGAAGAGGAATTCAACCCTAGGTTTTGATTGCAGATCTTTTTTTTTTCCTCCTATGAAACATGAATTTCCTCAAGAACAGAATCAGTGTTATATCTATCATTATGATCTCACTTCCTAACAAAGGGACTTAGAATATAGTCTGATAGACATCTGTAATCACATAAATCACAATCAGTGTATGTCTGCCTGTCCCATGTGGCTCAATCCATTGTATCAGAGGCATCCTCTACATTTCCTGACATTGTGTAATACCAATGAAGTATTCGTAATGTTTATTGGATTTCTTTTTTTCTGTAACTGATCCATCATTTTTTTCTGGCTATTTTTCAGATAATACCCTTTATGAATCTCCTTCATAATTCCTTATTTATAAAAGTTTTGCAGATGGTTTATACCCACAGTGCACCACTTTGTTACCCATTCAGTCATCTTCAATCTTCAGAGACTTTCTAGTACCTGACTCCTAGGCATATACTATTACCAGAAGATTTTTCCTCTTTCAGGTGTTGAAGAAGTAACCATTTCCCAAATGACTTCCTTACTTATAATTGCAGTCTCTCTTATAGTTCTTAATACACTTGAGTAGGGGGCACTCGGTGTCATGCTTCAGGCACAGTTCTCTTTACCAGAGATAGAGTCTAGATGAGTAAAAAATCACTGTATAATTGCTCTTCAGGTGACTCTTCATTATTGGCAAGCAATGACAGGTGTTTCTTTATCTCAAAGAACATCTGGATTATTTGTTATTAAAATATGGTCAATTTAGGAGCAAGCTGGATCTGAGCACAGACCAAATTGGTGGTTTGAGAAAGTATGTGTATATATACATATATATATATATGTGTATATATATGTATATATATATATATATATACACACACACATGGTGTTTAAGAGTTTCTTGAATGAGTGAATCATTATCAAAAATCAAAGTAGCTTCTTATCTATTAATTTTATCATCTATCATTATCATTATTTTTATTATAAATATAAATATTATAAATATAAAGTCAAATTTTCTATTCAGCTCTGGTCTTTTCATCAAGAATGCTTGAAAGTCCTCTATTTCACTGAATATTTATTTTTTTCCCCTGAAGGATTATACTCAGTTTTGCTGGGTAGGTGATTCTTGGTTGTAATCCTATATCCTTTGCCCTTCTGAATATTATATTCCAAACCCTGCAGTCCCTTAATGTAGAAGCTGCTAAATCCTCTGTTATCCTGATTGTGTTTCCACAATACTTGAATTGTTTCTTTCTGACTACTTGCAATATTTTCTCCTTGACCTGGAAACTCCTGAATTTGACTACAATATTCCTAGGAGTTTCCTTTGGGGATCGTTTTCAGGAGGTGATTGGTAGATTCTTTCAATTTCTATTTTACCCTCTGATTCTAGAATATCAGGGCAGTTTTCCTTGATAATTTATTGAAAGATTATGTCTAGACTCTTTTTTTGATCATGACTTTCAGATAGTTTAATAATTTTTAAATTATCTCTCCTGGATCTATTTTCCAGGTCAGTTATTTTTTTCCGATGAGATATTTCATATTGTCTTCTATTTTTTCTTTCTTTTGGTTTTATTTTACAATGTCTTGATTTCTCATAAAGTCACTAGCTTCCAATTGCTCCATTCTAATTTTTAAGGAAGTATTTTTTTCAGTAAGCTTTTGGACTTCCTTTTCCATTTGAGCTTTTGAGGGCATTATTCTCCTCATTGACTTTTTGGACCTCTTTTGCCATTTGGGTTAGGCTATTTTGTAAGGTGTTATTTCCTTCAGTATTTTTTGGGTCTCCTTTGGCTAGCTGATGACTTGTTTTTCATGATTTTCTTGCATCATTCTCAGTGTTTCCTCTACTTCTCTTACTTGCTTCTCAAAATCCTTTTTGAGTTCTTCCATGTCCTGGGAATGATTCATACTTTTCTTGGAGGCTTTGGATGTAGGACCTTTGCCTTTGTTGCCTTCTTCAAGTTGTATGTTTTGATCTTCTTTGTCACCAAAGAAAGATTCTATGGTATGACATTTTGCACAATTTGCTCAGGAACCCAGCCAATTATTTGAGTTATAAACTCTTTGTTAAGGTAGGGGTCTGCTTCCAGTATGGAGAATGTACTGTCCCAAGATTTGGGGGGTTTGTGTAGCTGTTTTCAGAGATCCTTCTATGACCTGCAAGTTTTCAGTTCTTCCAAGGTGGTATAATCAAGGGTGAGGTGTTACTCCTTTCCTGACCTTTGCTCTGGTATATGAGTGACCACAAGCACTTTTTTCTGTGTGGGAACTGTGAGGAGGATTCCTTCTCCACAGCCACTACAAGCTGACACATGTCAGTGCTCTTCCTCTTCCCAGGACCGCCACCCAGAAGTGTAACCTATATCCAAGCATTGGCAAAACAAAAGAATTCTGTCTGAGCACTAGCAAAGAGATCCCTGCAATTCCCCTTTGATCAACAACTAGATTCCCCCTCAGTCTGTGGGTTGGATGTTCTGGAAGCAGCTGCTACCCTTGGGCACTCTGGGACTGGGGCTGGGACCTAGCTTCTCTCTCACCAAGGTCACAGACTTTTCCTACTGACCTTCTAAGTTGTCTTTAGTGTTTGTGGGTTGAGAGGTCTGAAAACTGCCACAGCTGCCTGTAATTAAGTCCTCTGAGGGTTTCTCCAGGTTCACTGAGGCTTGTTTTGCCTGCATGCCTATACTGAACTGTGTTTCTATCCCAGCCCAGCAAGACAGACCTTTCTAATCAACCATGCAGGTTGTGTTGGGCTTAAAATTTGTTTTACTCTGTCTTTTTTTGTATTCTGCTGCTCTAGAATTGGTTTAGAGCCATTTTTTATAGGTATTTGGAGGAGTTTGGGGGAGAATTCAAGTAAGTCGCTGCTTTTACTCTGACATCTTGGCTCAGCCAAGAATGCTTTATTTTCAAAAGTAGCCTATCTTTCTTGAAATATGATCTACTCATTAAAAATAAAAATTATTACTTGCATTTCCCTGATGTTTAAGGAGCTGAGGATAACAAGTCTATTTTGGGTTTCTTTACATTTTATCACAGTTATTTATGTCCATTACATTGAAAGGAGATATAATAACATCATATGTTAGATTCAGAGTCTTTAAAAAATGAATTTTGAATCTCATCTCTTAATTGTAACTCTGGGTAAGTTCCTAACTTATCCTAACTTAACTTATCTTAGTTTATTCATCTGTTAAATGTGAATAATAATAACATATATTTCATAAGATTTTTCTGAAGATCAAAGAGAAAATATATGCAAACATTTGTTTGCATTAAAGTGCTTTGTAAACATTAACATGTATTATTAAGTCTAATTTCCATTAGCAAACAATAAACCCTGCAAGATTCAGGAAGTGTTTTCTACACTTTGTATTACTCATGGCACATAACATAGTGTTCTTTTTTATAGTTGATACTTAATACATATTTGTTTAATGACTGAAAGGGATTAATGTTATCTCATCCTTGAAAGAATTCCTTGTGGAAGATGTGGGCATATTCCCTTTTATAAAGATTTGTATCTGAGAAGAGGGTAGAATTCTATTTAAGGGAGAGTGACACAAAAGAACCTCCTTACTCCCCCTATTCTTCAGGGCACAACTAGTATAGAATTTTCAACTGAGCCTGATGTGAGAATGAGAGATGGGTATAGATCAGTGTTTCTTTCATAATATTCTGAAATGATAAGAAACAGTAACACAAAATAATCTTTTCAAGAGCAGGAAACAAATTAATAAAAAGAGTATTATGAATCCTTTGAAGCACAACAAAAGGAGACATAGTTAAAGTTTTAACAAGTCAGAGTCATTAGTTAAACTGATCCTGACAGCTTGATTTTGCATTTCCAATCACACATGCTCAGAACAAAGCCTGGTTTGGGAGGCATATTTAATAGGTCCCACTGCATTGGACTAATTTTCCTCAAACATTTCATTTCCCTCTCTTACTCTGGATCTGAAAATGCCATTCTCCTTTTCTCTGAGCTATACATGTGCCTTTTGGCAGGGAATCATGAAGAAATAGGTATCATCCCCTGCCCCAAATGATCAATGTGATGTGTTTTTCAAAAGCACAACCAGCAGTTATCTTCATTAATGACCAGATCAGGGCTTCTTATCTCTATCTTACTGCAAGTGCTGGGGAAGACTGAAAGAGCATAGATACAATGAGAAAAATGGAATTAATCAATGGAATTAGATTCTCAAAATTTTCACTACCTTGTTCTTTTTTTGCTGGTCTTAGGGAGACACAGAATAAAGGGAAATGGGAGAAAAGTCTAGATAAGTAGGCATTAGTACTGGTTATAGCCACTATCTAATGAGGATAAGTAACTCAACCTCTGTGTCCCTCAATTTTTCCAACTATAAACTAAATGATAGAGCTGTGAATTTCTTCAGCCATTATGAATAACAATTTGGAATGATGTAAAAAAAATTATTAAACTGTGGATAATACTCTTTAACCCTGTGATGCCACTAATAAGTCTATATTCCAAATAAATCAAAAGAGGTAAAGAACCCATACATACATAAAATAGTTCAACAAATTATGCTATATAAATTAATTCAATATTATTATGCAACAAGAAACAAAGAAATTAATAGTTTCAGAGAAACCTGGAAACACTTGTATGAAGTGATGTATAATGAAATAAGTAGAATTGGGAGAATAATGTATACAGTAACAAGAATAGTATAAAGACAAACAACTTTGAATGACTTTAGAATACTGATCAACCATTATTCTGTGGCTGATAATGAAACATGCTACCTACCTCCTAACAGAGGGACTCTAGATGTAAAATGAAAAATACATTTTTGGTCATAATCAAAGAGGTAAATTAATCTTACTTGACTATTCATATTGGTTATTTTTTCTTTTTTCTCCCCCATTTTTTATCTAATTGGGAACACAGAAGAGAGAAAAAAAGAATGTTCTGTATTTGAAAATAAAAGAAAAATGTAAAAAAAATAAAATTAATAAATAAAATAATAACAAAAGCTTTTATTCAGAGCTTTTCAATTGCCATGCACCGTGTAAAGTACTGTATATACAAAGACAAGAAGGCACCTCACTGACTGACCTCAAGTCTCAAGGAGTTTTCTAAGAGGAGAGGAGAACAATATATAAGGGTGAGCTAGAAAGACAGAGATGGGATGGAATTGGCATTCTGAGGCATGATTTAGATTGGACACCAAATGAAGGTAATCCTTTCTGGTCTGCTGAAGAAAAAGACACATCAAACAAACAGAGAAACCAGGACTAGAGACAGAACTAGACAGGAATCTAGAAATTATAAAATCAAATATCCTTGTTTTACAAATAAAAAAAACCTGATTCCCAGAGAGATTAAATGACTTACCCAAAGAAACAGATAATTATACCTGTGGTAGAGACATGATTTAGACTCTGATCTTCTGACTCCAGGTCTATTAATCTTTCCATTTTACTGTGCTCCTCATTTTTTATAGCACTCTTCTAAGCACTAATGGGTGAACAAAATATGACATAAGACACAGTTGTTACTCTGAAATAGTTTATAGTATAATTGGAGTAACAATGCACAAAGCAATGAAAGAGTCAAATCAATTCTCTATGCCTGTTTCCATCTGTAAAATCAGGTGGTTGAAAGAGATTTCCCGAGCTGGTTTCTATTTTATGTGAAGAGATATTCCATAAGAAAGATTCATTTCAGTTTGTTTTTTACAATTACTATATGATGTTATTATTATTGTTATATGAGGTTGAATTATTAATTATTATATGAGGTTATTATTATTATTACATGAGGTTATTTGAGTTATTAAAATATGTCCTATTTTCTCTTTATTTTTCTTCAAAATAATTCAGTTTTAGCATAGTTATTTCACATCACTAATCTCCACTAAATCAGAATTTCATAGGTTCTATCACTATATTTTAGCATCAAAAGTCTTTTTGACCAAATTACTTTGCTAAGTTTTAAAGAATTTTTATTTCTTCTGTCCACATATATGCATATGCACACTGTCTCCCCCAATAGAATGTAAACTCTTTAGGAGGAGAAATTGTTTCATTTTTTTCTTCTCTGTTTCCCCAGCATCTAGCACAGTGTCTTGCATGTGATAGGTGCTTAATAAGTGCTTATTGATTGATTAATTGATTGATAAACTCTAGGGATATCCATTTTTATTATTTTCTGATTATTTGCCTCCTCTATATATAAAATGCCATATATACAGCACTTAGTACATTATTACCACATGCTGTCAGATCCTCATTCCTATAGTCCCATCAGTATAATGGTGCAGTGAGAGGACAGTCAAAAGCACATGTCTTTCTTCTCTATATTTTTCCCTTCGTAACAAATTTCTCCTAGAAATGGTAGTCATTATTCTTTAAATCCAATCATCACCTTTCCTCCTATCTTAACATCATCTTTTAGGATCAACCAATATTAAGGTTCCCCTTTGTCTGAGGTTCCACATTGATTATTAGGGATTTATCTATATCTATATCTATCTATTTATATCTATATCTATATATCCATATCTATATCTACATCTATAAATAGATAAAGATTTTCACTCTGCTCACAAGAGGTTTACAATTTTGTGGAGAGAAGGAAAAGAGCAAAAGTGACTATCATGCAAGAGAGAGGGAGATAAACACAATTAAAATACCAGACAAAATGTTATTAGAAATTTGTGAAGGGACAGATTAAGTATATATGGTTTAGGGTGAGGACATTAGGAAAATTCACAGAGAGAGTTGCATTAGAGTTGATCCTTAGAGAAAGAGGATTCTTAACAGATGGACATGGGGGTGCAGGGTGAATCAATTCTAGGCATGAGGGATGATAGGAATAAGGACAAATATGAGAGTGAAGAATGAGAATTATACACACACACATATATATACATATACATGTGCACACACATATGTGTGGATATATATGTATATTATATATATGTACATATGCATATATGTACTTTGGCTGGAGTCTAGAATATATTAAGGAGAAGATAGAGTAGTATGACATTATTCTGGATAAGTAGGCTAAAGCCAAATTATGAAGGGCCTTGAATGTCACATTTACGAATTTAAATTTTGCTCAAAATCCAATGGGAAGCCCCTGAAAGTTTTAAGAATAGAGACATACTTTTAATGGTATAATAGGAAGATAACACTTACAGTTATCTGGAGGATGAATTTGTGAGGACAGAGTCTTATGGCAGGTATATCAATCTAGGTGAGAGGTAACAAAAGTTTCAATTATAGTGGTACTAGCAGAAGTCAAGAGGAGGGACAGGATACGAAAGATATTTCAACGGTAAAATGATAGAATGTGTCTTCTGTTTGGATGAAGTGGGAAGAGTCAAACATGACTTTGAGGTTGTGAGCCTGTGTAACTGGGGACATGATGATGTGTTTAACAAGATTTGAAAAGCTGGAAGAGGAAGAATTAGTTGTCTGGTAGGGAGGGAAGTTTCAGGTGTTGGGGAGGACAATGAGTTCAGTTATAGATGTGTTGATTTTTAGTAACCAGAGAGGTATGCAGAAGGAGAAACCAGCAAGCAGGCACAGGAATTTCAGGGAAGAAATTTCAGTGAAAAAGGTGGAAGTATAGATTTGGGAGTCATCTACATGGAGAGAGTCATTAAAATCATTGATCTTTCCACCTTCTGATGAACTCCACTTCTGACTGAATGCAGAGAAGTAATGGGAAGAAAGAAGAGGGTAAGAGGTCTTCTGCCTACCATGCATTCTCCAAGGCAGCCTGGATTCCTAGGCAAGGGAGACTTAAATAAGGATGTTCAATTAGATGCTCTCTGTGGTTTTTTCCTGCTTCAGATCCTATGAATAGGACCCAGCAGTTTTTTTTTCCTTCTGGAAAGGTGTTACATAGGATAATTAAGGGGTTGAAAATGAAGGGGGAGGATGTTCCCATTGTTTTTTACTTTAAAATTTGTCATAGCTCTTTTGTGGGTAATGTGACCATGAGAAATACCATGAAAGTAATGAGAAATACCATGAAAATCAGATGGTATTTATTTAAAATCTACATATCTTCTAATCAAAACTTTTTTTCTTATGTCACAAACTAGTATTATTTTTGTACTTTCAGAAATAGTAGTGCTATTCCTTTGTTAGCTGAAATGGGATTAACCTACAAAAACATCAGCCCAAATAACAGCAAGAGGGCACTGCACCGTCCATTCAAAAATGAAGCAAATTACAACTGTGTCCCCCTTACAATTACCCTCCTAACCTGCATAAACTTTATTATTATCTCATTATTTCAGTAATTTCATCTCTCAAAACTAGACCATTTTCTATGTCATTGCTATTTTGAAAGTCTCAATGTTGAACCATCTTCAGTAAGGGCCATCATTCATATCGAACTTAATTAGAAAACAGTTTGGAAGTTGGAGAGATTCCTAATTTAAATCAATTAAAGGGAAACTTGTCAGATTCATTTTAGGTTTGCTTATCTGTACCCTCACAGTAAGATAGAAGAGATCTGTCTACTCCAATCTCACTCCTCCTCATACAAGTTTATGTCATAGAGTGCAGATCCAGGGAATTGGTGGCGGCAATTAGCAAAGAAGACTCCTGCCATGAGCAGAGAGAAGGGCAACAGAACAAACTTCAAGTATTGGGTGACAAGAAAGCCATTCTGGGAATTCAAAATGGAAAATTTTTTGATGAGTTTGTTCAATGAAACCGGCATCTTTCCAGTCAATGGGTCCATTTGAAACTGATTCTCTGGGCCCACTTCAGCTACTGTTTGGAAGCTCAGCATCACTACTTTGTCCATACTCTGAATCATTGTTTGTCATATTTAATTTAGTTATCAAATGGGGCCTGAGTGTCAGTGACTATTTAAGGAGCACATTCTTTTTGCTGGGTGGATCATTAAGAGGTAATTTCCTTGGCTGTTGCTAAAATAAATGTCACCAGTTTTCACGGGGACCTACCTGAGACTCTTCATATCTATGCTAGTTTTAGATATTTTCCTTCTCATAACCCAGCATCTAGTAGGGCTGCCTTGTGTAAAGTGACCTGCTTCCAAGCAGTTAAGTTCATTGTGAAGTCATAGTTACCTTTATGGGAAGGTTGAAATATGTAGCCCTGTGCAATGATCCTAAACTAGGACTTGAAGACAATGCACACTGAGTCTCCACAGCCTAAAAGAAGGGGTGAGGGTGGCATTGAGGCAATTATTCAGATAATTAGGATACTAGGTTGTCTTCCATCATTGTTGTACATTGTTATTTTAATATAGCTTACATTTGTGGCAAATTCATGTTTGACCTGAATTACTTTCTGTGAGAGAATTTTTTTTTCCTTGTAAGTGAATCTTGTCTTCTCTATCAACTTGAAAGTTCAAGGATGATTTAATATAGTGGAAAGAATGCTATATTTGAGTTCAGAATTCTTGGATTAAAATACCAGCTATCCCACTTATATATTATATGACAATGAGAATGATATAACTTATCTGAATTCCAATGTTCCCCAGAAAAAAAAAATGACTTCCATTACCTACTGTATAGGTCTCTTCTGAAGAAAACACTTTGTAAATCTAGAATGCCATAGAAATGTGAATTCTCATTATCTTACTACTCATTATCTTATCTAAATCAATTTTTTTTCTCTTATATAAAAACTTCTCAGCCCCTAGCATAATATTTGGCACATATTAGGCACTTAATATATGATTTTTTTTATTCATCTAGTTATATATCCATCCGTTTATTGATTTATGAAGTTATACAAATATTTCAGCTTAGTATTTCAACTATTGGAAGATACATAATCTTTATCATTTCACATAGCTCTTTTACAACAGCAGATCGCAATTCAATTCTATTCCTTTCAGTAAGCAATAATTAAGTTCCAACCATGTCTTAGTAAATAATCATTGTGAATTTCTGGAACCAAAATTTTTAAAGGGACAAATAACAATAAATGTTTCATTGTGGATGACTGATTAATTGAATTCTGTGACATAGGTCAGAGGACCTATTGGGGAGCAAGCAGAATTGTGCTAAATTTAATATCCATCAAAAAATTCCCTTCAGATAGAGATTTTAGGATCTCACAAACTCATAGTATTTCAGAGTTGGAAAGGATGGGAATAATTATTTCATCCAACTCATATCTGAAAAGAAATATCCTCTACAAAATTTTATTAAAGTATGAATTCAGCCTTTGCTTAAAGATCCCCAGTGAGGATAGAACCCATTCCCTCTAGAAGGAGACTATTCCATTTTAGGATAACTCTATTAGGAAGTATTGGTTGAGGATAGACATCATATTTCCTTTACAATTCATTTCTCAAGATGAATAGCCATAATTCCTTCAACTAATCTGCAGTTGCCATGAACTGCAGACCTTTCATTATCCTGGATGCCTTTATCTTAACACTGTACATCTTATCCATATTCTTCTTAAAAATATGTTACACCTTTACAAAACAACTTTTCACTTGTTTCATGATATCTAAACTTATCACCATATCACACTCCTACTGCTCTCCAGAACATTCTTCTTCATTCCTCAATGGTTTAATTCTCTAGAAAACAGACATTTGTTCATCTCCTATCACCTGGCCTCATACTAAGGGACTTCATAATCCATATTTACACTCTTTCAAATACTCTAACATCCCATTTCTTCCAATTACCCAGTTCTGTCATTGCATTTCTTAGAGGTAAGAAAGGGTTCTTAGGGAAGGTGGTTTCCTTATTTTCAGAGTAATTGAATTGAAGAAAATTTCTTATTCACAGTAAGCTACAATGGAATTAATATCACATTAACCAGATGGGACTCATTTGTTGGTGTGGCTTAATAGGCATCTCCTAAAATGTTAAAACTCCAATTTGGCTAACTTCTTGGATTTGAATCCTAGCTCTACCATTTTCTATGTGTGTTACTATGGAAGTCACTCAACCTATCTGTGCTTTACTTTCTTTATCTTTAAAATGAGGGGGTTGGAGTAGATAGACTTTAAGACTTTCCTAACTCTAAATTCACAATATTTTGATTATTATTCCAGGGTCTAGACATATAAAGATGTATATGACATGGCCTTTGCCATCCAGGAACTTTCAGTCTTGTTGGGGAGAATACATTTGACCATTAAAAAATCAAGGACAACA
The DNA here is from genome assembly GCF_900497805.2 of Vombatus ursinus. Lineage (NCBI taxonomy): Eukaryota > Metazoa > Chordata > Mammalia > Diprotodontia > Vombatidae > Vombatus > Vombatus ursinus. Next base: position 8,057,488 of record NW_020954642.1, read on the forward strand.
CAAGTTTCTACTGAGTGGTCTATGAAAAAAAAGTTATAAAATTTCATGGGAAGATATTTTAATTGTGTGTTGAGACACAGAAAGGCCAAAGATGACACTGAACTTAAACTGACCCTTTTTGAGTCCTTAGGACTTTGATCACATATGGCAGAACTAAGAAAACATGTTATATTACACATTGTGTCTGGACTCTCTAAGTGACTTCTATTCCAGGTAGGGAGTCAAGATGTTGTCAAAGACAGAGGCCTAGTCTGAGAATCACGAGAGTTAAATTTGAATCCTAAGGGAGATTCAATGAGGATGGGAGAAAACATGTAAGGCTTGAACAAAGATTTTTTTTTTAGGCATTTCCTTTAATTAGTTAGCCACTCATTTCTCTGAATGTGTATAGCTTTATCATTCATGGAAATGAATGTAATAAAGATGAGACTAAACAGATATTTCCATCTCATTTGAAAACTGAAATCATCAAAAATATTTTATTTTCATTTTATTCAAAGAATTGTCAAAGTAGACTCTACAAAATATATTGGAAAGAAAAAAAAAACATCATTTGCTTCAAATATTTGAGCAGTTATTTCACCAAAGTGGTCCAATAAATGGACAGTGGCACTAACACTGAGAAAACAGCAGATGGCTTACTTTAAAGGTAAAGAAATTCAATTGACTTGTCTATTTATCCAAATCCTATCCAAGCCTGTTGTGGTCTCCAAAATTGGACTGGGAATCTCATGAAAATAGAATTTCTCATGAGGCTTCCAAGAAATTCATTCAGGCAAGAAATATTAAGCAAATCTACTCTCACAGTATGTCTCCAATATCAATAGAAGAAATGCTGAGAAGAACTCAAATATAGTTAACTGAGCTTTTTCAAACTTTCAATCAAATATGCATTAGGTTCAGTTCAGGGAGCTGCTAATTTTCTTTGAACCAGCTCACCAATTTCAAACAGAAAGTGGTACTTAGGCTAGGACCTTGAAACACATGCCACATGCAAGATTCTGAAATGGACTCAAGGTGAATGGGCTGTGCAGGAGAGAGAATTTTGCCTTGCATTTGTAATGATTGTTTCAGGTTTTTGAAGCAATGAGTAGAGGTTCTGGGGCTAGACATGATTCCATTGGTTTAGGGGGGTGTCAGATGAAGAAACTTTCTTAATCATTCTAAGTCAGTACTTTTTTTTTCCCCCTAAAATGTATACTCTGAGTGAATTGCTTAAAGAGCTCAGAGGTTAAGTAACTTTGCTAGGGTCACACAGAAAGTAAGTGTCACAGGCAAGTCTTGAACCTATGTATCCACGGCTCTGTGGTCAATTCTAGTTTTTATTTTCCCATCCTGCTTCTTCTTTGAAGCAACCAAAATATGAGGGTGGGAAGACTGCTTTCACTTCAATTAATGCAATTATAAGGTGTCAAGTATAAAGCTGGTCATACCAAATAAAGTTATAAATGTATGAACAAGACATTTAAGAATTGCATTGTTTTGTTGAAGTGAGAAACATTTTGACTGGATGAAGAGAATTCAGTATGCTTTTAGCAATTACAACATCGGAGGGCGGAGCCAAGATAGCAGAATGAAAGCAGTGACTTGCTTGAGCTCTCCCCCAAACCCCTCCAAATACTGGAAAAAATAGCTCTAAACAAATTTGAAAGCAGCAGAACCCACAAAAAGACAGAGGGAAACAATTTCCAGACTAAGACAACCTGGATGGTTGATCCAGAAGGTATATCATGCCGGGAGGGAGAGGAAGGCAGTGTGGCATGGGTTCACAGTCCACAGTGACCCTGGAGCAGGCCTCAGAGGACTGAATCTCAGACAGTTGTGGTGGTTTCCAGACTTCTCAACCCATGAAAGCCAAAGACAACTTAGAAGGTCAGTGGGAAAAGTCTGTGACTGCCATGAGAGGTAGAAGTTAGGTCTCAGCCGCTCCTGGGGCTATGGCTACCTCCTGAGCTTCCAGCCCACAGACTGAGGGGGAATCGAGTGGCTGATCAGAGCGGGATTACAGGGATCTCTTTGACAGTGTTGAGGCAAGAATCTCTTGCTTTGCCCTTGCTTGGATCTGGGTCACAGTTCTGAGGGGCTGTCCTGGGGCAAGGAGGAGCGCTGGCATGGTGGAGCTTGTTGTGGCAGTGGAGAGGAAACACATCGCCCCTTATCATACTACCTTGGAAGAACTGAAAATTTACAGGTCCTGGAAGTATCTCTGAAAAAAGCTGTATAAACCACCGAAGCGTGGGACAGTACATTCCCACATTGGAAGAAGATTCTTACCTTAACAAAGAGTTTAACACTCAAGTAATTGGCCAGGATCATGAGTAAGCAGCACAAAAAGAGTCAGACTGTATTATCTTACTTTGGTGACAAAGAAGATCAAAACACACAACCAGAAGAAGACAACAAAGTCAAAGCTCCTACATTCAAAGCCTCCAAGAAAAATATGAATGAGTCCCAGGCCTTGGAAGAGCTCAAAAGGAATTTGAGAAGCAAGTAAGAGAAGTAGAGGAAAAACTGAGAGTGATGCAAGAAAATCATGGAAAACAAGTCAATAGCTTGCTAAAGGAGACCTAAAAAAATACTGAAGGAAATAACACCTTACAAAAAAGTCTAACCCAAATGACAAAAGAGGTCTAAAAAGCCAATGAGGAGAAGAATGCCCTAAAAAGCAAAACTGGCCAAATGGAAAAGGAAGTCCAAAAGCTTACTGGAGAAAATACTTCCTTAAAAATTAGAATAGAGCAACTGGAAGCTAGTGACTTTATGAGAAATCAAGACACTGTAAAACAAATCCAAAAGAATGAAAAATTAGAAAACAATGTGAATATCTCATTGGAAAAACAACTGACCTGGAAAATAGATCCAGGAGAGATAATTTAAAAATTATTGGACTATCTGAAAGCCATGATCAAAAAAAGAGCCTAGACATCATCTTTCCAGAAATTATCCGGGAAAACTGTCCTGATATTTTAGAACCAGAGGACAAAATAGACATTGAAAAAATCCACCTATCACCTCCTGAAAGAGATCCCCAAAGGAAAACTCCTAGGAATATTGTAGACAAATTCCAGAGTTCCCAGGTCAAAGAGAAAATATTACAAGCAGCCAGAAAGAAACAATTCAAGTATTATGGAAACACAATCAAGATAACACAAGATTTAGCAGCTTCTACATTAAGGGACTGCAGGGCATGGAACACAATATTCCAGAGGGCAAAGGAGACAGGACTACAACCAAGAATCACCTACCCAGCAAAACTGAGTATAATCCTTCAGGGGAAAAAGTGGTCACTCAGTGAAATAGAGGACTTCCAAACATTCTTGATGAAAAGACCAGAGCTGAATAGAAAATTTAACTTTCAAATACAAGACTCAAGTGGAACATGAAGAATTAAACAGGAAAGAGAAATGATAAGAGATTTATTAAGGTTGAACTGTTTACATTCCTGCATGGAAAGATGATATATATAACTCTTGAGACCTTTGTCAGTATTAGGGTAGTTGGAGGGAAAAATTATATGTATGTATATAGATAGACAGATAGATAGCTAGATAAATAGATAGAGGGCGTGGGGTGAGTTGATCTGGAGAATAAAATTAAGGGGTGAGAGAGGATTATACTAGGAGAAGGAGAAAAGGAGAGATAGAATGGGGTAAATTATCTCACAAAAAAAACAGAAAAGAAAAGGCTCTTATAGTAGAGGGGAAACAGGGGAAGGTGAGAGGGAATGAGTGAATCTTATTCTCATAGGATTTGGCTTAAGGAGGAAATAACATACACACTCAATTGGGTATGGAAATCTGTCTTACCCTACAGGAAAATAGTGAGGGGAGGGGAAAAGAGAGTACGGGGATGATAGAGAGGAGAAAAGTTGGGGAAAAGGAGTAATCAGAAACAAATACTTCTGATGAGGGACAGGGTCAAAAGAAAGAATAGAATAAATGGGGGGCAGGATAGGATTAAGGGAAATAGAGTTAGTTTTTCACAGCATGTCTCCTATGGAAGTGCTTTGCATAACTGCACATGTATAACCTAGTATTGAGTTGCTTACCTTTTCAATGAAAGTGGGTGGGGAGGGAGGAAGGCAGAAAATTTGGAACCCAAAGTTTTAAAAACACATGTTTAAAAATATTGTTTTCACATGCAACTGGGAAATAAGAAATACATGAAATGGGGTACAGAAATCTATCCTGCCCTACAGAAAAATTGAAGGGGAAGAGGATAAGAGAAGGGGGGGAGAGATAGATGGGAAGGCAGACTAGGGGATGGGGCATTCAGAATGCATGCCATCTTGGGGTGGGGGAGGGGTGAGATGGGGTGAAAATTTGAAACTGAAAATCTTGTGGAAGTATATGTTGAAAACTAAAAATAAATAAATTCATTAAAAAACCAATTACAACATCAACAACAATCATACAAGATAGCCACTGTCTGTGGGATTTAAATTATAGAGAAATGTCAGTTGTTACTTAGTCTAACAGAGAAGCCATCAAGTGGAGAAAATTCAAGGCTCAGGAGTTCCTGGAAATGGCAATACTTTTGATACATAGGAGACAACATCAAAAGTAGAAAGAGCAACCACAGAGAAAGAGTCCTCCTACTTTTTGCCTGAATTATTGAAGAAATTGTACTAATAGCAATAGATTCACAGCACACACTGATGATAAACATGAATAAAGATAGCGAGGAAGCAGTTGCAATGAGCATGACCCTCTTTCACCAGAGAAGAATGTTGGCTGTATATTCAAGATAATCTTCCAATAAAGAAGAGTTAGTTGTGAGTTTCCCTTTGCCAGAAGAATTAACTACAAACTCTCCCATTGACACAGAAGAAGGAAACCCCACTTAGATTTGTGGCAGATATTTCTTATCAACTTTTATTACTATAGTATCTTAGTAAATACACATTTCTAAAATCTAAATGAAGTCTGACTGACTGGTTATCAATTGAAAGTACAACAATCAAGACTTGAGAGTCATATATAGCACCAGAAATCCCAGTTCCTCAGGTCTTACCCTCATAAGGAGAAGAATCAACTATTCTTTTGGGAGTGGGCCGTCTAATTTCAATGGAATTAAAGAAATATTCCCTGGAGGAAGGGTTTACCAAATGATGAAAGCTCAATGGAAAGACAAGGAAGGGGGTACATAATTTCATTTGTTGCCATTTTCTCACCTTCAAAATGATTTGAATAACCTGTTTCTGCAATGAAGCGGCAGAAGAGGAGAGTATTGAAATGACTTTCAAAGTGAAACATTTCTATCTAGTCTATCATTTCAATTTTTCAATAATGTCTTCCTGCAATATATCATCACAGCATGGAAGTGACCAAGAGATCTCAAGGATATTTCTCTAAGATACAAGTTTTGGCAATTTCTAACCATGTTGTAGGCAGGTGACACAGTGAATAGAGTGCTAGGCATGAAGTCAGTAAGAATTCAAATTTGACCTCAGACACTTGCTAGCCGTGGGACACTGGAAAAGTCACTTAACCCTGTTTGCTTCAGTTCCTTATCTGTAAAATGAACTGGAGAAGGAAATTGCAAGCCACTCCAGTATCTTTGCCAAGAAAATTCCAAATGGGGTCACAAAAAGTCTGACATGGTGAAACAACTGAACAACAATAACAACAAAAAATTTGGTAAAGGCTATGAGTGTTGCACCAGTTATGGATTGCAAAGATCCTTTTTGAAGAATAGCCAAATAGTCAATTGAGTGATAGCTTTTTTTTTCTAAGTCACACTCATGAATATCATCTACTAAGTCATGGGAAAAAATTATCTGCATCAGTGGGAAAACAAAATAAAATACAAAACAACAAATGTTATACTCACTATAAGATCATAGATTTGAAGCTGTAAGTAATCTGAAAAACCATTCAGTCTGACCTCCCTCACTTTGCAGCTGAGAAAAATATAGTGTGGAGGTTAAGTGACATGCCTGATGTCACAAAGATAGTAAACAGTAGAAGTGATTTTTGTATCCAAGTGTTCCAGCTGAGAATTCATTACTTTTTACTTTTTCAACTGTGCCATGATTCTCCTGCAGTTGATGAAATAATGAATTCCTGAAGTGTAAAGAAAATATAATTTGCATATAATTTATATGCAGATAGAGTATAATTTATCTCATTTGAAAATACTTTTCATTGGGAACAAAGGACTAATATTCAACAATGATTTTGCAAATCATTGATAAACATGTCATAAATACCTATTATTATCAGTGGTATACTGGATTTTGATTCAGAAGACTTGGATTTGCATCCTGGTTCTACCATTTCCTACCTCTTTGTTATTGGGGAAGTCAAACTCTGGGCTTCAGTTTCCTCATCTTTAAAATGAGGGCATTGGAGTAGATGTTCTCTAGGAAATGTCAAACCACTCCAGTATCTTTGCCAAGAAAACACCAAATGGGGTCACAGAATCAAATATGACTAAACAACAAAAACAAAAAAATCCCTTCCAGGTCGACTATTATAAATCTTTGTTGCACTGTGCTGGGTCCTGTGGGTATAAAGGCATAGTCTCTGCCATTAGAAGCTTTCCATTTAGTTGGGGAGATAGGTTATGACAATTAAAATATCAAGGGCAATACAAGTCAACATTGAAAAGCACAACTGAGTTACTTAGACAATGGATATTATATAATTTCATAGGAAGATGGCATGGCTGTGGTTTAAGCTAATCACAAAGCTGAACTTCAGCTCTTGTGGCATGTCCAAGACTAATTATATAGGACAGAACTGAGAAAATATGTTCTACTACAGACAAATGTCTTTACTTTCTAAATGATATCAATTCCAGATAAGGATCTAAGATGTTTTAAAGGGAAGTGTTCTGGCCTTGGAATCATAAGACTTCAATCTAAAATCCAGTTCAAATATAAGTCATGACATTTTACTTTGTGGGACTGTTTTCTCAACTGTTAGGTTATAGTGGAGCAGGTGCTTTATAAACCTCAAAAGTGTTTTGTAAATGTTGGTTGTTACATATTTTTGATATTCATTCTCTGCACCTTAATCTGAAGGATTCTCAATTTTCAAGAGTAGAGAGGACATTAGGGGAGCAAATCTAGGTGATTTGTGGCTTTCTTAAAGCCTTAAAGGACAGTAGCTTCTTATCGGAAAGTTAACACTTTTTCCCTTGCAAACTCTTCTGACTTTGCTACCTTGCTGGTTTTCGTTGTTTGTCATTTTCTTTCTCTTTTCCTCACTCTAGGCAGCTATAAGCCTCACTCTAGGCAGCTATAAGCCACACTGTTCCTGAAAGTGACTGGAAAAGTACTGAGCCTCTCCAACAAAGAATTTTTTTTTTTGGCTAACATGTTGTACTAACCCAGAGTGTCAGGGTTTCAAAGCCTACCCAAGGAGTCTTGAAAACGTATCTGAGGAAAGCCAAAGGAGGGATTATAAATTCTTTTCAAGGAAGCTAGACGATTCTTCAAAAAAAAAATTGAGGCTATGTGAAGAGTCAGTTGCTTATCCTAGAAGACCTTTAGATAAAGGGGAAAAATCATGGACAAAAAGAATACACATCTCTTTCTGTGGAAAGTGGTTCAATTCAAGTAACGAATCATCTTTCACAACTGCACAGTGTTTAATAAACATAAGAAATAACAAATCCAAATTTTATTTTTCACAAAACAGATGATAATGTTAAAAATTAATAAAAAAGTAAAACATCCTTAGTATAATACAAAGTTTTCCTAATGACATTCATAGGAGCAGCTAGGTGGTGCAGTGGATAGAGCATTAGAACTGGAGTCAGGAAGACTCACCTTGCTAAGTTCAAATCTGGCCTCAGACACTTACTAATGTGTGAACCTGGGCAAATTACTTAACTGTTTGCCTCGGTTTCCTTTTATTTTAAATGAAGTGAAGAAGGAAAACCCCAAATGGAGTCATGAAGACTTGGATACAACTGAAAAATGGCCAAACAGCAAAATGCCATTAATATTTATGACAACTTTTTCAAACTTTGGAAAATAGCAGATTCCTGGAAACATAACTGAAAGTATGAATACTATAAAAGAAAGTAGTTAACATAGGTTAATAACTCAGCTCCACCATTTAGAATGCATGTAAGCTTGGATGAGTAGCTTGACTTCACCTCCATTTTGCCAAATGGAGATGGTATTTGCATTACTTAGCACTGTTCAAATCAGTGAATCTCTGAGCCTCAATTAAATCTGATAATCTAGAGGTAATAATATCTGTATTGTCCATCTCATAAGATGTTTGTGAGAAAGATAGGCTATGAATTGCAAAGCATTATATAAATATGAGTTATTATTAATAAAGTAATTTTCTGAATGCAGAAATGGGCAGTCATGTTAACAATGATGGAAATTAGAAAGCAACTCTTACTAGGCATATGCCACAAAAAGTGTAGTATGCATATTATACCCCATTGCTGCTAGGAATATACCCTAAAATCTGAGGGAAAAGTCTTATTTATAGCAATACTTTTTGCATTTTCAAAGAACTGAAAGGAGAGTGAGTGCCCATTGTTAGGGGAATGATTAGGTAAAGTATACTATCTGTTAAGTGGTGGAATACCATTACACAATAACATATGACAAATATGAAGGATTCAATAAAACTTAGGAAGACATGTGAAATAATACTGAGCAATGTGAGCAGAAGTATAAAAATAATTTTTATGGTAACAATATTAATGTAACTTCAAACAGATTTGACAGTATTAATCAATGGAGTATCCATTTGTGATTTCAAAAGGCAGAGTAAAGAATTATGTTTCCCAGTTCCTAGAAGAGAAATGGTTCACTATAGCTTAGGCATACGTGTGAAACACAACCAATTCATTGATGTGTATACTTGTGTGTATGTGTGTATTTAATTGTACTTATTTCTTCAAGGATTTTTTGTTTTTCTAGGAGAAGGAAATGAATCATTGAAGAGTAATAAGGTGAAAAAAATATGGAAAATGTTTATTAACTCTATCCTTCCATTCTTATCATACATTACTTACATTCATTCACTAATCCTTTGGTCCAGCCAAGCTAACCTTCTTTTCTCTCATACATGACATGACATCACCCTGTGTCATCGTATACGCTGATCTTATAGCAGAAATAGCAGAATGCCCATCTCATCTCTCCCTAAATCTCTATATTTCTTCAAAAGTCAGCTCTACACCACCTCTCACATGAAACCTTTTCTGATCAACACCAATTGCTTCTCTTCTCTCTCCCATCTTCCCTAAATGTATTTTTAATTACATATATGCAAGTTGTCTTTGATAGAGTATAAGTGTCTGGATGGCATGAATGATTACTTTTTTTTTTCTTTATATCTTCAGTCACATAGCATTGTGTCTGGTACATATTAGGCTTTATTAAATGGTTGTTGATTGAAAAAAATTGAGGAAGAAAGTCAAAGTAGAAACGATTGGATAGGGGGAAAAAATCAAAACCTTGATAAGCATGATATTCCTGAAGTCAAGTCTTAATTTTTTCAGTTATATTGAGTTAGAATTATTCAAAGAATACAGTTATTTGGAAGTACCTCCCCTGGGGGTGGTAAGAGAAAGAGTTATATTAGATTGATTAGAAAGACAACATTAACTACTTAAAGTGCTGAAGGAAACACTACCTTTCCCAACTGAAGCAGGTTATGTGAATTTTGGTAAGGAAGCTAATATAGCATAGTATAGGCTACAGAATATAACACTCACCAACTTAGATGTGTCAGGAAACCACCAAAAATATATGTTTCTGTTGTGCAAATCAAATTTCATGCTAGCTTACAAGGTGTTGTTCACATACATGCACTCAAAGGACTTAATTTAAATTCTTGAGGTGAATGTGAGGAGGAAGACCATCCTAGGATTAGTGAACAACAACTAAAAAAGTAGGGTGAGGGGAAATAAAGTGTTAGATGTGAGGGATGTTAAGGATGCCAGTTGGCTAGAATACAGAAGATATAAATGGGGGTAACGTATGATATGAATGGAAAAGTCGAACAAGTTAAGGCAAATCAAAGCAACAAACTTTATGACATTCTTACTGTGCACCAAGAAGTAGGCTAAACACAAGGCATATAAAAGAAGGTTGTGTGTGTGTGTGTGTGTATTGTGTGTATACATATACATGTATATATATGTTATACATATATTATACACATATTATACTATTATTATATATTATAAACATATTATATGTATATTATACTACAGAATATACATACATATACACATATACATATACACATATACACATATGCACGCATATACACACATATATACCTATACACACATACATATATACATGCATACATACATATACACACATACATACATGTACACACACATGCATATATACGCATATATACACATACACATATACATATACACTTATTCATGTGTACATATACACACATACATGTGTATATATGTATATATGTGTATGCGTGTATATGTGTGCATATGTATGTGTGTATGTAAATATATGTATATACGTGTGTGTGTGTGTGTGTGTGTGTGTGTGTGTGTGTGTGTGTGTATAAAACAGTCCTTGACCTCAATGAGCTCACAATCTAATGGGGGAGATAGCATCCAACAACTATATGTAAACAAGATATATAGATCTCTCTCTCTCTCTCTCTCTCTCTCTCTCTATATATATGTATATGTATATGTATATGCATAATTGTATATAATATGTATGTGTATGTATGTATGTATGTATGTATGTATGGGATAAACTGGTAATAGTCTCAGAGGAAAGGCAGTAACATGAAGGGGACCTAGGAAAGGCTTCTTGGTTAGGATGAGATTTTAGCTGAGACTGAAGAAATCCAGGACTCCTAGAGCCTTAGGGGGATGTAGATTAGAAAGGTCTTTAGAGAACACAAATAAGATTTTTTATTTGATCCTAGAGGTTGTAGGGGAGCAGTGGAATTTATTGAACAGGGTATTGAAATGATTTGACCTGTTCTTTGAGAGAAATAATTATTTCTCTCTTATATTAATAATAAATTATTGAATTATATTGAACTAAAAGACATTGCTGATGGATGAGATTGCCTCCATCCCCTGGGTACATACCTAGATCCTGGGGGAAAGCCCTCACCCAATTAGAGAACCTTATAAAAAATTTTATCTAAGGTGAATTGTGTTCCACTCAGCCAGGGCTGAGCAAAGATGAGCCCCCTTCTGTCTAGATTGAGCTAGGTAGGGGCAGTCTGGATAAGAGATTAGTCTTTTTGTCCAAGACTGAGTGAGCAGAGACATACCCCTCATTAGAATAAGCCCACCTCTCATTATAACATTCATTCTTCTCATTAATTGTTAACCAATAAGAGTTAATTGACACCTTCAAGAACACCTACTCTTTAAGGGGCATTGAGTGGGTTCCATGAGGGTCCTTGGAATTCTAGAGTGCCACTGACCCCTTTTATTAATTAGCTGTTAGCACAATTAATGAAATGATTAATTACCCAGAAATTATGTCTCTCCAACTTTTTAGAATATTTATTTTCACAGGTATGTAGAGGAGTGATCAGAGAGGGGAGAGACTATTGGCAAGAAGATGGAAGGTTTGCAGTAGTGTAAGGGAGAGGTGATAAGAGGCTGAATTACTGCAGTGGCCATGTGAGGGGATCCCAGTGGATGCAGGTTGTGGAGGCATGAATGACAAGATGACCCCTGTATCATACTTATGTGTCAGGAAGATAATTTTCCATGTGATTTTTATGCGTTGGGTTGTTGTGAGAAAATGACTTTAGAAATTTTAAATTGCTCTGGAAGTAAGAAGTCTCTCTCTCTCTCTCTCTCTCTCTCTCTTTGGATCTTGTGAGAATGTGAGCTCCTTAAGGGCAGGAATTGTTTCAGTTTTCTCTTTATATTCCCAGGAACTTGGACAGTGACTGGCATATAGTAGGTGCTTAAATATTCAATGACTGATCAATTACTAACCATTACTCTACTGGCACAGGGTGGGAATTTTAACAGCATGTATGGATTATGCTCTTTCTTGTGGAAAATGGAAGTTTGTGGAACCCAGTGATGATGAGGCATTTTATTCCTCCTCTTCTGCCTTTGAGATTAAAAAAAAATAGACATATACCTTTACAAAAAAAAATGCAGAGGGGCAGCTAGGTAGTGCAGTGGGTAGAGCACTGGCCCAGGAAGTCCTGAGTTCAAATCTGACCTCATCCACAAGATGCTTACTAGTTGTGTGACCTTGGACAAGTCACTTAAACCTGATGGCCTCACCAAAAAAAAATGAAGAATATAGAAGACAGTTGATAATTCATACCTTTACAGGAAAGGCATTAGCAATCTAGAGCTTTATTTTTTGTTTAATTTTAATTTTACTTCAGTGAATGTTTCTAAGATGTGTGGAGACTGAATTTGGGACAGAAGAGACTGGAGAGAAAGCCTCATGATCTGGTAGCTGAATTTTTACCAAATGTAGTAGCACATGAGAAAAAACAAAACAAAACAAAGTGAACTATGAGTTATTACTGGAACAGTCCTAGACCACATAAGGACTAAGGAAAGCGCTTGGGAAGGCTTTGATCTGGGCGTACACAAGTGAATAAACTGGTGACTCAGAGATGGGAGGTTGTCTGTGGGCCGAATGAGTTGATACATCAAACTTGACAATATCCTCATGGTTGCCCAAGACACAAAAGTCCAAGTAGTCAAATTCTGCTAGTTCTCCATGAAACACTGCCTCTCTGTGTATATAAAGGCAGGACACAAAAACTTCATAATAATATTGCTGGAAGCTTGCTTTAATTTTTTTCTGCCTTTCTCTCTGTGATTATTAACTATTTTGTTTACATAATTTGCTAGTGTAAAATCAGCCTCTAATTAACACATTGTTTTAATGAAGGGCATTACTCAATTGTGATTTGTTTGTTTTTCTGTAAAAGTATTTCATTTCTATCTCTTCCTCAATTTCTACAATTCTTCTAGGATATCTTTACTTAAGATCTTACCTTCCTTCTAAATGTTACAATGAGAGGTGGGCTTATTCTAATGAGGGGTATGTCTCTGCTCACTCAGTCTTGGACAAAAAGACTAATCTCTTACTACAAATTCAAACTAGAAACAAAAACAACAACATCTCCCTCTTTCCCAATTCAGTTCTGCCTTTGCACACATATGTAACTTGCAGAAATATAAAGACACAAAAGAACTTCCTCGTGTGAGATATTTCCATCCAATTTCAAAGGTTTTGAATTGAGCTGAGGATCTATCTGTGCAACACAGAAGCAAAATTTTCCATTCCCTTCTGTGCTTCTGACTTCCCTGACACCATGTCTCAGCTACAGTTTCACCCTGGAAACTCCCTCTGCACCTAGGGCCTCCTCACCTTAGGAACATCCAACTATTCTTGTGACTGCCCACTTCTCCCATTGAAGAATGTTCCTTTTTCTGTCCTTTCCTCATTTTTTACAACTTTCCTAATATATTTTTCTTTATGATCTCAGAGAAGAAACTGAGGCACAGAGAAGTTAATTGAGGGCCATAGACGCGATTTAAACAGACACTTTCCTGGCTCCCAGCTTAGCATTCTATACACCACACTATGTTTTATCCAATACTTCAAGTTCAATGTGACAAAGGCAGAGGACAGTAGTCCTACAAATACTATCAAGCACAGGACTTAGGGCTCCTTATTTAGTGGACTTTCTACAAGAACACACTGCTGATGAATGTTGCATTCCTTACTGACTTATTAGAGCAAGGGTTCTTAATATATTATTTTGTTATTGTTTTGATGTGTGGTGTGTGTGGTGTGTATCTGTGTGTCTATGTGTGTGTGTGTTGGACCACTTTGCAATCTGTGAAGCCTATAGACCTATATTCATAATGATATTTTAAAATGCATAAAATTTAACACATAGTGACACAACAGGAACAAATTGCATTGAAATGGAACTGTATTTTTGCCCTATCCAAGGTCATGGCGACCCTGAGATTTATAAACATAACCCATAAGACTTAATCATGAACTCCAGTTAAGAATCTGTTTTAGAGGAATTTTGAGAGGCTTTTGAAAAAGAATATTGTGAACATTGGATCAAATTCCTACAGATACCTGGGCGACTTGGGTGGATTGATGTCATTCTCTGTTCCCTAAGGGCCCCTACAACCCTTCTCCCTCTCATTTCCATAAATTGTAAGGTATCTGGACCTTGAAGAGCCTGAAATGTTAACACAACATGTCTGGATTTGTTGGTCTGAATGGTTAGACTAAACTCTAAGTGTAGCCCACGCAAATTTGTTACCTATCTAAAGTCTGTGATTTGGAAAACAAATCTGGTGAAGATGAACTGACATCCTCTCAAGTTTTATGGCTTGTTTGTCCCTGGTTTGGCAACACATGGAAATAGAACTGCCATTTGCCCTACTGAGCTCATATCAGCAATGCTATGAAGTAAGTTCTTTCCTCAAATTATTCTATTTAAAACAATTTTAGGTTGGAATTAGGTTAATCAAAGAAAAAAAGGTAATCTATTGCTTCCACCATGGAACCACCCCCCTGCTTTTTCTGGCAAATTACTAAATGATGAGCATAGAGAAGAAATATAATTATTATTATTATTTTTTAATAATTGACTTTGTGTTCCCAGCTTGAGGCAAATGCAGAAATAAAAAATGCCATTTGGGGGTCCAAGTAAATAAGAATATGGTTTAAAGAAAGGCCATTCTTTTAAGCATTTAAAAGAATGTCAAACAAGAGGTACACTGAGCAGGCTAGTTTTCAGCATATCAACTGAACATTATGGAGGGAGACTTTTTACTAAACTTTTGCATCCTTCCCTCCCTATAATCACATACTACTCTCTGAGAACATGAACAATTTGATTTATCTTACTACTGTCTCATTCATATCTCACTGAATCAATATTCAACTTGCAGATATACCATCCAAACTGTTCTTTGCTACAGAATCTTAACATTGAAAGGTACCTTAAATATCATTTATTCCCATGGCCTACTTGATGTATTAATTATTTCTATCGCATCTCTGACCAGTATCTCCCTTGGTTTGAACTCACTATCTCCTCAAAAAGCTTTTCTCATGTACCCTGAAGCAATCAATGCTAGAATTTACAGACTGGGGTTCAATGTAGAAGTCTATGGATGATTAGAATTCTTTCATGTTGCTTAAGTCCCTATCTTCATGTAAAATTAGGAATTTCTATAGCAAAATAGATCTCACATGTGCTACTAAACAGACTGATTTAGGGGATAGATTATAGTATTTGGAATCAGGAAGACCTGAGGTCAAATCCTATTTCAGTCACTTACTACTTGTAAAATGAGGTATTTGCAAAAAAAAAAAAAAAAAAGCAATTTTAAGAGATTTAAGAACTCTGACCAACATAACAATTAACCATGATTCTAGAAAACTAATGGCCAAGTGTCTGGCAGGATTTTACTCCTTCCAAACAGGATTTTTCACAGTTAGTTTGTCTTTGTTTTATTGAGTCATTGAAGATGTTCTCACCAGACACAAGTATCAGCCTATAGAACATCCTGTACATTATTTTAAGTGAGGCAGGTAATTGATTTAATAAACCACTGCCTTTAAAAAAATGTGGAAGGAGTCTCACTCTAGTGCTGGAGAATACTCTTAGATGTCCCTGGAACTAAAAATTTCAATGAAGGGACAAGATTATCTAGGTTTAGTCTGTTTACTTAGCCTGTCCGCAATATGTTGTCTGAAAACCTCCCTCTCTGACTTTGAGTCTACCTCTATGAATATTGGTTGTATTATGTATATGAAGATTCCTATTCACTGCCGTATCAATTTCCCATGACCAGACTGGAAAATTTCATGACTGTCCTCTGCCCAAAACGAGGATTAAAACAACAACAACCACCAAAACAGCAACCAAGTAATAATAATAACAATTGCATATTACATGTTGTGAGTAAGGTAGATTTTAGTGTGTATAAGAAGGATTTTGTTGTTCCTTTTTAGATAATAGGTCCAGGATCCTAGATAATATTTCCCATGAATTATGGTTGAAAACAACTTCTACTGCACAGCTGCAGTAGAGATATAGGGGTGACATAATGTACTCTTGCACTGTGCTAGGTCATAGCGATGTTGCTAAAGTTAATCTGTAAGCTTAATGTTAGCAAGCTGCCTTCTTTGTCACCCTATAAAGCAAGTGGGCCCTGGACAGTAAGTGGGGAACCCATTTTGGGAATTTGGGTAATTCATAGAGGAATGCATGTACTTGCCTTGATAAGCCCCCATCAAGGCTTGGAGTGGGGGGAGGGAGAATCTGTGTGTTTGCCTCAACCAGCCCGCATTGAAGCTTTAGTGGACCAGTAGGAGTTATACCTTCTACCATTCTCACCTGCCCCTGCAAGAAGTGTGATTAGGGAATACTACGGGAGCTAGTGCTCCCATTATCAGCAACCCTTTTGAGAAGAATAGACTATTAACTAAGCTTATTTAACCCCTCTGAAGCTGTCTTCTTGTCCTTCCTGTCTGACCAGATCAAGAATGAACCTGTGAGGGGCTAGAATCCCAAAACTCCAGTGCCTCCTGTGTTGCTACCTGTTCCAACATATGTATATCACCTACTATGTGTCAAGAATTTGCTTACCATTATCTCATTTGATGCTCACATAACCCTAGGAGGTATGTACTATTATTATGCCCATTTTATGTAGGAAGTAACAGAGGCAGACAGAGGTAAAGTGACTTTTTCAGGAACGTATAGCTAGTAGGCTTCTGAGGCAGAATTTGAACTAAGATCTTCCAGAGTTAGGCAGGTAGGTGGCATAGTAGATAGAACACTGAGCCTAGAATCGGTAAGACCTGTGTTCACATCTGGCATCAGACACTCATTAAACCGTATGACCTAGTGCAAGTCATTTGACCTCTGGTTGCCTCAGTTTCCTCATCTGTAAAATAGGGATAATTACAGCACTTAACTTTTAAGGTTGTTGTGAGGATCAAATGAAATAATGTTTGTAAAATACTTAGCACAATAGCTGGCACATAGTCAGTGCTATATAAGGGTTAGTTATTATTCCTGAGTCCAGGCCCATTGTTCTATCCCCTATGTCACCTAGCTGCTCTAACCAAAACCAAACCAACCAAAACAAAAGCCAAACAACTAGACACCTCTTCTCTTCAGGTGAAAAGGATTCATTTTACCATTTGTGTGTTATAAGTAGTAAGCCTCACATAGTAATGTACAACCCTAATTATGAGGATGTTCTTCCTGGTATGGAATTATTACCTGCCTACCTTTTCATTGGCTGAGTTGAACACTAGTCCTTGACATATTAGTCATTTAAAAATATTTATTAGTAGATCCTGGAAAATAACTTGTTGCCCCTCTGAGCTTAATTGGAATTAGGTGTGGAGGCTGGAATCACCTGGTTTGAGGAGCTTAAACAAGATCACAAGATCCTCAGCTGAAGCCAGATGTTCTCACATCACTCTTGAACACTGTGTTGGCCACTTGGATCAGAGAAGTGTTTGAAACTTACTTACTGAAGAAGGATCCTAGATTGAACTCCTGTCTTCCTTTCCTCTCTGACACCAATTTTTGAAGACTCAAATATATGCGTGCATCAGAGATATCAACAGAGACTTGTTTGGATTTTTCCACAGAGGGGCAAACTAAGAGTAGAAAGTGAAAGTTTCAGAGGACCAAATTTGTCTTGACAACAACGAAAACCTGCCTAAAGATTACAACTGTCCAAAAGCAGAATGAGTTGCCTCTCGAGACAGGCTCCAAGCAAAGGCTGGGTTCTCTCTTTTCAGAATGTTGTTGAAAGGTTTTCTGTTCAGGAAGGGATTTGTGCTAACTATCTTCTATTATTCCTTTTACCTGAGATCCTCTATAGGATTCTAAGAAAGTTTGCCATTTGCATTCCTTATAAGCCAGTTCTGTAATTAAGCAAATGATTTAGACTTTAAAATACTGATCCATTTGAAGAACTCTAGGAAATGGGAGGGGGAATCAGTTGATTTGGTCATCTTTCATATGCCCCATGTAAGTACAGATGTGTTCAATGTCTATCTGCAGTAATACATGTATTCATCTCTATTCTTTCCTAAGGTGAATTATATTCTGGGGATTGGAGAGAAAAGGATTAGAAGGCACTAGGGGCTGGGATTCAGATAGATGTTACTTATACATTTCCCCAAGTCACTTCCTCCAAGCATGTTACATTATCACCTGACCTAAAGAATAATATTTCTTGAAAAAAAATTAAAGGAAGATAAGCTAGGACATTTTCTTTAAAACATCTGAACTAATTCTTGGTGACGCTCTCTTTGTGTATTCACTGCATGTATCAACATCTTACCAGTTCCATGTATGGAATTAAAGATAGGCTTCCAAGACCCACTTACTGATCTTTTGGAACACACACACACACACACACACAATTTTTCCCACTAGCATTGACAACCATATTGCTCAGTATCATTTGTGAGGAGAGAGAGAAGTTCAGGGATGTGTTTAAAGGTCTTACATTAGAATGTAAAATATATTGCAACATAAAGTGATATGAAATAAGGTTTTCTCTTAATGCTGTCAAGTGTCTCCTGGAGATATCACTGACACATTTGTTAATCTTTGGAATAACCCTAGACTATGATTTAAGAAATCATTTTGCAACAGAAAAAAGACTATTTAAAACTTCCCTCCTGGTGCTTGCTCTAGTCATGGATCTGTTAGTAGCAGCAATGATAAGGAGGACCGAAGACGTAACTTGACATGCATTACCTCAAGGTTCAAACTAGATTAAGGTATTCTATGCAAAAGCCTGAGGAGGTAAAAAATGGGTGATAGACTCACTCCTCAGTTGTTAACAGACTAAGTGGGTAACATCAAAGGACTATTTTTAAGCAGCTCCACAGTTCACAAGGTTGGTGACAATACTACTCTCTTGGGGAGACAGAATAATTCTTATGATTGCATTGGTATAGAGAGCTTCTAGATAAAGTAATTCCCTCTACCACTGCAGTTTGGCACCTTCTCTGAAGCTCACAGTCTCAAATAGTTACATAGAATCCTAAGAGGTTAAGAAATTAGGCCAGGTTGGCACAGACAGTATGTGTAAAAGGGATGACTTGAAACCACACTACACCACAGATATCTATTAACTAACCCACTCTGGTACTGTCATGAGATTGTTGCGTTTTTGGTTTTGATTTTTTTTTTGGTGGTGGTTGTTTTCCCCTTCTTTATTCCCCCTCCCCCCACCAAGGCTGTGAAACTTCCACAACACAATGATTTACAATTAATTTTTATAGTGCTTGACAATTCACAACATACATGCTTTTCAATGACCCTGTGAGGTAGGCTTAGAAAGCTCTTATCCCCATTTTATAGATAAAGAAAAAGGGATTTATAAAGTAAAATGACTTGTCTTTTGTTATGGAAAGAGAACTAGTTTTGGAGTCAGTTTACCTGAATATGAATGCTGAGACTGTTACATACTACTTATGTTAACTTGAATAAAATTGCTTAGCTTCTCCAAGCCTTAGTTATCTGATATAAAACGTCATTTAATTGGATTAGATTACTTCTAGTCCCTTGAAATGATAAATTCTAGGACCTTAGTTGACACAGTTAGAATTTGAATTTAAGTATTCTGATTTAGAATTAAGAAGTCATACCCCTTCTCATTCCATTTTAGTTGCCTCCAGAATACATGGAGCATATCTACTGCTGAAATCAGACTCTCATTGTCTTGACCTGTCTTCCTAATTCTAGAGCCTAGGAAAGCTCTAATGTAAAAGATATTTCAGCCCTTGTCATGGGTAACTGAACTTGTACCATCCTTGATCTTCATAGCTCCACATTGCTCAAGGAAATATGGAAAAAGAATAAGATGTGTAGAATCTGGTTTTATTCATTCAAACCACTGGGTACTCTTTAAGGAGTTTTTGCTTTAGTGACTGAATAATGTCTGAAAGGCCTGAAGCAGTCTGTGCAATTTGTAAGAGTGGAACACAACCCCATAGTGATTTCAGTACCAATAGATAAAATAAGCCTCACCATTGGAAAATGGTAGGGTCAGAGAGAGATTGAAGAGTAATTTTATTCTTGCCTTTTCTTGTTATTCTGAATATGTACATGGTTGATGCTATAGAAATATGGTTGTTTTCAGTATAACAACTATCATTTACCTAGGCAGAATTTTGCAATGCTTTCTTCCCTTTTTCTTTTATCCAATAAGTAAAGTTTCCTTTAAAAGCAAGAATAAATTGCTAGTATCATTTTAAATTCAGGGAATATCTCTGTTTTTCCCTTTCATATTATTTTAATGTTCTTTTTAAAACATAGATGTTACTTAGGCTCAATACCCCAAAATTGACTGTTGCCTTTCACAAAAAGGTACAGTTAAGTAAAACAAATCAACACATTGTCCATTCCAGACAACTTATGTCTTATATATACCTATAGCATACCATCTTTCTACCAAAAGGAAGAAAATAAGACTGATCAACAATTCTATGAAATCATGAACAATAACAGTGTTGATCCATTATTCTATGGTTTTTCAATACTGTTTTCCTTTCTATTACTGTGGCATCAATTGTTCTCCATGTTCTCTTTGCTTTGTACCAGTTCATAGTAGACTTTCTAAAATATTCTCTGAATTTCTCATGTCCATAAATCCTGATATCATAACAGTATTTTATTGTATATGTATGAAACACAATTCAACCTGTAATTTTATAATTAATGGCACCCATTTTGTTTCCAGATCTTTTATATCATATAATCTGGAAATATGGTTATTTTTCCATATGTGGAAACTTTCTCTCTGTTTTAGAACTTTGAGTATATACATAATAGTGGTACTGCTAGGTTAAAGGGTTTTTAGAGATTAGTGATTTTTCTCATATAATTTCAAATAAGTTGGGCCAATTCATGACCCAAGGGGCAGTGAGTGCATTAGAGTATTTCAGTCCCTCCAACATTTATCATTTTTTTTGTAGTCTTTGCTATCTCTGCTATCTCTGCTTACCTGTCATAAAGTTAAAGTTTAGCAAAAATAAAGAAAAAACATTGTAAAATATTTCTCTTTACTATTAAAATAATTTAGAGGGTTAAGAAAAATTTAATACTTACTTTTCTAATTCAGAGATATACAATTAATCAACATAATCTTTAATCTGATCTCTTTGGAGCCTAAAAATCATTGAGTCAAGTCAAACATGAATTTATTAAGTGCTTCCTATTTGCTAGATGCTGCACATACAAAGAAAGAACAAAAAGCAAAGAAACACACACACACACACACGCACACACACACAAACACTCCCCGCTCTTAAGAAGCTCACAATTTAATAAGGAAGAATACATTCAAATTACTATTTACAAACAAAAGGATGACATGAGAACCAATAGAGATCAGGAAAATCTTCTGTAAAAAGTGGGAGTTGGCTGGTACTTGAAGGAAGACAAAGGAAGGTGGAAGCAGGGATGAGAAGGGAAATCATTTCAGGCATGGAAGATAGCCACTGAAAATGCCCAGAGTTGGGAGATGAAATATCTCATCTGAGGATCAGCAAGGAAGGAAGGGGACCACAAAGGGCACTATTCTGGACCACACAGTATATGGAGGAGAGATATAAGAAGACAGAAAAGGTAGGAATGGGGTATCTTTATGTAAAGTCTTCTTGAGTTAGGATCAAGGTATTGTTTTCAAGTTTTAAGTAAACAAAATACATGAACTTGGACAAACTTAGAGATATAGTGGAGAATAGAAGGGCCTGGCATCCTACAGGGTCACAAAGAGTCAGACATGACTGAATGACTGAACAACAACAAAATTAAATGTTAATATATGTCAATTATAAATAAGGAAATAGAGATGTCTACAAAATTCATAAATAAATCATTCATGATGCCTCAAGAGATGTATAATTTCATGGGGGGAGGGTGGAGACACACATTCTATCAATGCAGATTTTAAATCCTCTACATCAGATCTTTGTGAAGATTTATGGCAAAATAATATATAATTAAATAAAATTAATTACCTTTCTGATGATGAGCCTCTCTGTTCTTGGCTATTATGCTAATCAGAAGAAAGACACAAGAGGTTCTTCCTAGACACATGTTCTAAGTGTTTCTAGCTTGGTAGAAGTTGAAAGAACTTGTACATAACTAGAAACTCAAATAGCCTTTGAGAACCCAAAATCATATCCATGCTATAATGAGGCAGCAAAATAGATAGTTAGATAGAATTTTATCCTTTGTGCTCAAAAAAGACCAAAATTATATCACTGTGTTGGGGTCAAGGTAAAGTGTGTCTGACTGTGGCTGATCAGAACAATATGAGCTCAGAAGGCTGTAGCAAAGATCAGGCACAAGTAGACCATATGAACTTTTGGAGTGGAAATGTCTCTAAATTTGCTCATCTCACAATTAAATTCTTTTAAGACACTGGAATTCTGTTTTATTCATAGAGCCCAGCTCTTTCTTTGATGCAAGAACATTATGCTGGTTGGTCCTGTGCCAGTCTCCCATGTCTCAAATCACTTCCAGATTTCTTCAGGGGGACCAGAGAGTGTCTTTGTATCACTTCTTCTGACCACCATGTGAGCACTTGCTTTGTCTGAATTCTCTGTAAAATAGTCTTTTAGGCAAACATATGACTGACCTCTGAACAACATAGCCAGCCCATCAGAGTTACACTCTTTACATAGATTTTGAATGCTTGGCAGTTCAACTCAAGAAAAGAACTCATGTTCAATACCGTATCTTGCCAGGTGATCTTCATAATCTTTCTAAGGCAATTAAAATGGATACAATTAATATTCCTGGAATGATACTTGTATACTGCCCAGGTTTCGTAGGTATACAACAATGAAGTCAACACAATGGTTCTGCAGAACTCAGTTTAGTAGGCAGTCTAATACCTTTTCTTTCCCACATTTTCCTTAAGAGCCTCCCAAATACTGAGCTACCTGTGGAAATGCATTTATCAATCTCATTATCTATATGTAGATCCCTGGAATGTATACTGCCAAGGAAAGTAAATTCATACAAAGTATTCAAAATTTCTCCATTTGCTGTAACTGATGGTTCCACATATTGATGGTGTGGTGCTGGCTGATAGAAAACTATTTTCTTGATCTTGTCAGGCCAAAATTTGCACAAGTTGCAGAGAATTGATCCATACTGTGTTGCATCTCAGTCTCAAAGGCTGCATTGAGTGCACGATCATCTGTAAATAGTCATACAACCAACTCTTCCTCTACTTTGCTCTTGGTTTGTAGTCTTTTCAAGTTAAATAACTTATTGTCACTGTGGTAGCTGACCTTGATGCCATTTTTCTCCTCCTTGAAGGTGTCTGACAACATTATGGTAAAAAGCATGGGAATAAGCACAAAGCCCTGTTTTACTCTATTGGGGAAAGTTCAAGAACTTTTAATTCTCTTTGTCTTGAGTTTTACCTCTTCATTCAGGGATTTTCTTTCTAACATTGGGAAGGATATATTCTAGGAGGGAGAGAAATCTGGAGAGAATTGAGATGGAAATGACATAAGCATGATTATAAGAATCCTTTAGATGTTGACTGATAATGTTTTTTAAAGGTAATGAAATTCTATTTTAAATACCTCATTCAAGTGGTAAACAGCATTGTGTCCATTTCAGAGATCATTAACCAAGATCTAGAATGTAGTTCCAAGAACTAAGATCAAACATTAAGATAGGAGAAAAAGCCAAGAATAGACTGAATGCTTTAACTTGTGTTGATCATATATGGTGATTAAAATAAAGAGAAAAAGAAATCAAATGCTGAAACCATATGTTTATACCATGGGGAATGGAGGAATAGAGGATTCAGACCTCAACTATTTTTCCACACTAGATACAGTGACAAGGGGAAAGAAGTAAATGACTATATAGTTTATAATGACCATGTAGATGAATTCATGTTCTAGAGAATTCACATTCTGACATTGGTATTTTGAAGATCACACAGTTATTGAGCAGTCAAAACTGGTAAACTAAATGATTATGTAATAATAATAGTTATTATTATTTGCATTCATATAGAACTTTGCAATATACAAAGTGCTTTCCTTGAGATACTACAATAAAGTGAATAGTTCAAGTAAAACCTGTTTTATAAAAAGAGAAAATGAGGCTCAGAAAAATTAAGTGAACTTCCCAATATCATATAGCTAGTAAGTGATATAGACATGACTTAAAATAACAACCTCTCACCCCAAATCTAAGCTTATTTCCACTACACTATGCCACCTCCCATGAGGAATTTCCCAGAATCATAGGCTCATAGGATTATGGATTTAGAATTGGAAGGAATCATCTGCACCATCTAATACAATCCTCTCATTTAGGAAACAGGCCTAATGATGTTAAATGGCTTGTCCATGATTTGAGCAAAGATTCTATGATTCCAAGTTCAGAATACCACATTGAGTACTCTTCCACTGAACAATGTTGCATTCCCAGTTAAAAGAGGATTCTTTATTTAAAATCGGATTCAGTTACATTTCAAAGATTGTAAGAAGCAAGTCCTTATGTCAATTTAAAAAGTCATAATACATTACATCCTATTACTGTTTGCCTTACCTCAAAAAAAAATCTAAATTTTTCTTTCTCTCCTTAGAGTGGGAAAGGGGAAAATTCCTTTATCAAATAGTCTACACCACTCCATGGTAACTCCATTCTCTGTTTCCTAAACACAGACTGATTCTGACCAACTAATAGGGGATATCAAAATAGGCACCTGAAAAGTGAAAGATTCAATGAATCAACTCATTGTTTTGCTTACACAACAAACCAAGATGGCAGAGAATTAGTTTGGCAGATTTTTTGACTACAATAATTGAGTCTTGGCTGCCTATATCCATTAATCAACTCTTGTGCCATGGTCCCAGGGAAGCCATAATTGATGGTTGGAGCAGAGATATGGAACAGTTAGAGGGAACTTTCTATAACCAGGGTGGTCCCAAGACCACCCCCCCCATCGAGGGAGACTAGGGATGCTTAATATTTCTCCTAATTTAGACTGTGTTTCAATTGCTGGTTAGGGTGTTAAAATGTGTTATCATAGCCCTGATGCACCTTAAATAGTGGGCTTGAATACAATTGTAGTAAATTGCATTTATTCTAGTTATATGACAGAGTGGAATTGAAGTGGTTTCAACAAAGAATGCTAAGTTATGCATATTGATATGCAGATTAGCATTTTGCTTTGGAGCCAACAGCTTTGGCATTTTTCCCCCTGCACAGGGCTCTGGGCATACGTTCTTGATGAGGTCCTGCCCATTGAAATTCATTAGAAATCTAAGGATGCTTTTTTCAGTTATTTCTGTTCCTTCTCTCCAAATCAGAGTCTGTATAATTACATTTTTCAATTCTTCTGGTATATTCTATGAAAGAGAGTATTTTTCCTCTTGTGGCAATACAATGGTTGTGTAAAATTCACTGGGGCCATTCATATGTTCCACCCCAAGGAGCCTCTGTTTCTGGAGGGGAAATGCTTCATGGACAAGATTTAGGCAAAGAGACTGGGGGTTTTTCTGTACTTGGCTCTTGAAGTTAAGGAGGCCTTCATCAAAGTTGCAAATACTTAATAAATCAGTGAGATTTCCTTCCAGAGAATTTAACAAGACACTCATTTATATTTGTCCTGTTCAGTTCTATATAATAGAGGGTCTTTCCTTTCTACCATTGAATTCAATTTTGTGCTCTCTAGAGGGCTGAAGAGGTGAAGAGGATTCTCTTGTTCAACCACACAAAATCTGCCTCTTCTTTCAACTGCTTACAATGGGACAATCACACCCTTCCCCCACCTCCCCACCGGTGGAAGTGATGAGGATGGGAGTTTGGGAGCTAGATCCTAAAAAGGAAAAACCCTGGACTTTCCCACATGGCCAGATCTCTGGCTTTTGCCTGAGGCTATAATCCCATCAACTGGCCTTTCATTGTGGCTATACTCAATCTCCCAATTTTCTATTATCCTCAACCTAGCCTATCCCCACCCTTAATCCTAGCTAGACTCCATTCTCCCTTGGCCATGTGGTCCAGGTCCCAGGAGTTCTGTTCACCCCTTCTTACTGGCCACTCCCATTCAGATGTTCCTGAAACCCCTCCTCCATTCACCTCAAATTACTTGTCCACTCCTAAATCCCTCCTACAGTCTTTCTGTATATAAGGTCTATATTGTCTCCATTAAGATACTCAGATTCTTACAATCTAGCCAATAGCTCACTAATGTTCAGACTCCTTAAGAGTCTGCTCAATATGACAGATGTTCTAATAAACCTTGTCTTTAGCCGAAAGAAGGCTTGGGTTGAATTCTTTCGGGCAGGACCTGTGTGTTGTGATTTTGGGATCCTAGCACCCCTAAACCCCTAAACCTCAGCAGAAAGGAGAATCTAGATGAGACTGTCATTGATTTGTTTCCATTTTATATTTTTTAATTCTATAAAATCTTAATAAAAACTTGTTGTGTCCATTGGAACTGCTATTCTGAAATGGTCTATTTGGAGATCAACTTCTTCACCTCTGGAATCCTTTCCTGCCACTTTTGGGTCATCTAATTAATATATTATGAGGCAATCCTAGCCCCGATTAAGTTAGAGTTACCTAATTAGCATGTTGATCCCTAGATCATCTTTTCATAGACTAATGGTATCTCCTCTCCACTCCTGCCTTGATGAGGCTGATTTGGTATGCATAATCTTTTTTAGTTAGTGTTAGAGAAAAAGGGGACTGTCTAGTCACCATTCTAGACCCTATATAAGTCCTCCCATATGGCCAAAATTCTGTCACCATAATTGTCCACCTGAAGAAAATCCATCCTTTTGGTATTATTTCCATAAGCAGAGCTGTTTCTGGTTGTAAGTGTCTGCTGAATAAAGCTGCTCACTTTATCCATTTACTCAGTAGTTTATATTTCCTAAAGGTCTCTCTAGAATTCACCTTCATATATGTAACCTCTGGCACTATCAAATGATTCTCAACCCCCTTGACCTTATAAATAGAGCCAGACTGGGCCAGGAGAAGCATCTATTATGAACAAAGCTTTTCTCTCAGAAGGTAGGAGAGAGGAAACATGATTCAGTGGAGAAAAGGCTGAGCTTAGAGACTGGAAAACTAGCATTGGAATTCTGTCCAACAAATTTTAGCTGTGTGACCATGGGTAAGTCACTTAACCTTTCAATTTCTTCCTGATGACTTTCTAAATAGCAGTTCTGTGTGTGTGTGTATGTGTTTGTGTGTGTGTGCGTGTGTGTGTGTGTTTGTGTGTGTGTGATTCTACCATTCTACCAGGGGTGTGGTTTAGCCAGCTTGTACTGGCTGATGGGAACTCATTGTTAAGTTTTTAGTGTGAGAATTTATACCTCAGAAATCACAAAAAGATGTAAATCAGACATTGATTTATTGTTTTGATGATTATCTAGTCCAAGCCCATACAACCTATAGCCTGTGAATGGAAGAATTTCCTCTACATACAAAGGATATTTTCCTCTTCATTTTATGCATACCCAATTCTTAGGCAAGTGGCCTGAGGGCCATAAGCAGCCTGCAGGCTGCAGGTTATGCTGGCCTGATGTAGACTTAAGAAAGTACTAGAGAAAAAGTTAATGTAGATCAAACTTAAAAGCATGTCATGCATATACATATATGTATGTGTATATATTATACATTATACAATATACATTATATTATACATTATACAATTATGTACATTATACAATAACATGTATATATATACATGTATATGTATATGTGTGTTTGTGTCCTGTGTGTGTGTGTGTGTGTGTGTGTGT
Source organism: Vombatus ursinus (assembly GCF_900497805.2). Lineage (NCBI taxonomy): Eukaryota > Metazoa > Chordata > Mammalia > Diprotodontia > Vombatidae > Vombatus > Vombatus ursinus. The sequence goes on from NW_020954642.1 coordinate 8,085,281, forward strand.
GTGTGTGATTTTCCCAGAGAAACAGTTGTCAAACATTTACCAGCACATCCCTGTATGCACCTTTTGGCAGACTAGCAAAACCTATGAAACCCTCTCAGACTAATGTTTTTAAAGGAATAAAATAAAAAACATAGGATTACAAAGGAATTTAATTATATTTATCATTTTTTAAAATGCACGTGCCTTAGGTTCCCCATTGTCAACTTCTCACAGAATTTGTTTTAAGAAAGAGACAAACAATTTAGGTTGTTTGTCTATGTTTAATTTCTCTCAAGCTGGCTTGACATGCATTGCATGGGAGTCACAGCAGAACTGGCTTGATTTGGAATTTGGTATGCCCAGTTTATATACCTTTTCAACAGGGGCTCCTGACAAAGGAACCCCTCCCCTCCCCTCCTCCCCACCTCCACACCTTTCCTCCTCCTTCCCGCCCCCAGCAGAAGAATCTGTCTCTCCCTGAGCCTGGGCAGTTCCACTGAAATCTCATTATTAGCAGTGTCCTTCTGAAGAACTTTGAAGAAAGGGGCTGGGGGTGTAGTGGGAGATCTGAGTTTGCAAGATAATCATTTTTCACACTATGAAGTATAGGTCCAGGCAAATAAAAGTACAACATACTGAGCTAGGTACTGGTAATACAAAGCCCTGTTCTGATCTCAAGGAATTTACTATTTTTAATTGTTTTCATTTTACTTTAGGGAATTTTGCTATTATTTTTAGGATTGCTCTAGGTCTGCTTGGACTTGTTTGAAAATGGGAAAATAAATATGTATCAATGAAATTCTGAGTGTTTTACACAATAACTTACAGGTCCTACTATCTGTTGGTCAGTTTAAGATTTTATAGTCATCTGATGCATTCATGGATCATTTTTTTTCTTCTTTAGACTAAATTAGCATGTTTAGTATGCATTTACAACTAAATATCAATTGAGTTGCTTTAGCAGAAAAAGTGATGTCATAATAGATGTATAACACAGAGTTAATTGGAAAACAATATTGTAAATTGGGAATTTTTAGTTTTTTTGTTTTTTAGTTTTTTAGTTTTTTTTTTTTTTTAGCAACTCTGGCCTAAATTCAATATGTTCCTATTGTAGGCTATGATAATTGAAATAAAGTTACATTCAGCTAACCTGTCTTTGAACATATGTTGTAGGCAGCGATCTACCAGAGAAATGGGCAGCAAGCTGTGAGACTAAACTTTTATCATCATCTCTGTAAATCAAGATGAAAGCTATAGACTTCCTCCTGTGGACCTCATACTGCCTTTAGAAAAAGTTGAAATATTTAGATTTTAAAAAGTGTAATAACAGAAAACACAATTATTATGCATAAGTAGCTATGTAAAATCCCATTTTACTTACATAATACAGAATTCTAATACATATATGATAGATTAGGATGAACAATGATTATTTGACACATGCCATGGTTGCAATGTTGAGGTAAGAGCACTTATCTTAAAGTCAGAAGATCCAAGAATTCTGGGACCTTGAACAAGTTATTCTCTTCCCTCAGACTCAGAATACTCATTTGTTAAATGGGACAACATTCACATTACCTGTTTCATGGGGTAGTTGAAGGAAAGAAATTTTAAGGGATAAACTTTTGTAGAAAAGTAAATGATAAGCTAGTTATTATAATAATAACAATGTTGGTATAGGAATAATAGTAAATGAGAAGAATATGTATAAAACAGTTTACTCTTATGTAGTATGAGTCTTAATGCCCAACTTTAAAATTGTAAAATGGATCACAATAGATTTGATAATTATCCTAACAAAGACTCCCATAATAATAATGAAACTTTTCCAGGATCGATCATCCTTTAAGGTACTTTTAGAAATATTGGCACTCTTCCCAACAGGAAGAAAAGGACTAAAGATATTATTAGAGAACACAATGTATAGAAATACATTTAGAACAAGCAGATATCACAGTACTTCAGTGAGCTTTATTAAAGCTGGTAATCTCATGCTTTTGCTTTTATTAAATATAATCATATGTGGTATATCTGTATGGAGACTGTGACATAGCTCCTATTAAAGAATGGAATCAAAAAGGCCCCCATGGTCAACAAACATAGAAACTTGCTAACCAAACATCAGAATAAAAGCATCAAAAATGATTGTCTGCATATTTGTTTATGAAAATGAAGCAATTTGTCATGGCAATTTAAGATCAAGTAATTGCCATCAATGATAATGATACCTAGTATTCATGCAATTCTGTAAAGTTCAGAAATGTTTTCCATATTATCTCATTTGGTCACCATAATAACTCTGTTAGTGCTAGGCTTATCCTCATTTTGCTATTGAGGAAACTGAGACTGAGTTGTTTTAAGAGACATACAAGAAGCCTAACATTCAGGAAGCATCTGAGGAAGTATATGAATTCAAGTGTTCCCTGTTGCAAGGTCAACAGTCTATCCACTTCATTGTAAAGCTGCCAAAGAATGGTTACCAAGTGATTATCTTTTATTAGCCTAGATGTAATGATTGATATAGATTATGTGAGGAAATTTTAGAAACCATGCAACACATCATTTCAGGCTGTAAAACGTTAGCATTTATCTACTGAATGCTTAGTAAAATATCGCCTAGTAGCTAGAATTTTACATTAAAAATTGATATCATTTGTAGTCTGATAGATAACAAATCCAATACTACAAAGGCAGACCTCAATCTCTCCTAAAGAACTCAAGTAATACATTGTACTGGAATTAGACCACCATCAGAAGTGGAACTTTTGCTTGTAATCATCCAAATTACACACACACACACACACACACACACACACACACACACATGAACACACAGATTTGTGTATGTATATATGTATGTGTATATATGTGTGTGTACATATATATTTATATATATATATATATATAATTTAACAATGTTTTAAATAGAATTCACTATATTAAATACTACTCAAGAGTTTCGATTTACTTGGTTTGAACCGTAAAAATCATTCAAAATATAAATAACTAGCAGAGGAGGGCAAAGTCTTATGGATCTGGATGAAATATATGCCAACACCAATGGAGTTGAACCAAGAATGTTTTCACCAGCCTTCAGAGAATGGGCTTAAAATCTAATCCTTTTCTACAACCACAAAGGAAGTTATTTTAATCCACCTATGTAATAATTCAAATAAAATTAAATATAAAATAATAAGAGCAGGATAGGGGCTTGTCTCAAGACTTGCTACTAGAATATCATTTTAAAAATGAGAACAAGAAGATGACAATGATGATGGTGATGGTATTGATACAGAAAGCCTCCTTTGCTAATTCATATGAGATATCAAGCCTACCAATTATGGGTATACCACCATTCTTTGTCCTGGTTCCTCTTTTATTTCCATACTTTCTCAGGTGGTGACCTCATTAGCACCCATTAATTGTACTATATCCATGCACATTATTTCCATGTATTTGTATGTATTGATATGTATATATGTGCATATATTCAAATGTGTGTGTATGTGTGTGTGTGTTTGTGTGTGTGAACTTCCACATCTCCAGTGTCCTTTTAGATATTTCCAACTGGTTTGCATCTAGGCATCTCAAATTCAACTTGTGAAAAATTGAACTCATTAATGCACTCTATTCCAAATTTTCATTACTGTATATCACTATGCTTTGAGTTCAGCCAGGTCTGCAGCATTGCTACAACCATTCATTTTGTTCTATTCACAATGCTACCAAATTAGTTTTGACTCTACATCCTCTATTATTTTCACTGAACCACAACAGATAACAAAATCAGTAGGAAGAGAAACTATTCCATTTGGAAACCTAGATACCAGTATGAAAAAAAAAAACAATATGTTAGTTGAGGCCCCAGGAAATTAACATTTACTTTATTCCAGTGGACCAGATGCTGTGGAAGTTCATTCTAAGCTAGATAAACTTCAAGTATAGGCCCTACAAAGGTCTATATGACTATCTTATGTGACTAGCTGAATGAAAAGGTTTTCCCCAGTAATAAATTGGTTGTTTTTTTTTCCTGTCTAATGTAATTCATGTATACCAATAATTAAGGCATCAAGGAATTGTGAATCGTGTTAGTAAAGGAAGTCCCTATACTACTGACATCATCTGCCTTTGAAATATTTAACTATATGAAGGTTCACTCTTTAGTTCTAGGTAGATTAATCAATTATACACAAATTGTTCAGAATGACATACAATGGAACATGAAAAAGATTGTAACTACTTTTCTTTTCTCCCAAATAGGTGCATTATATTCCTTAAAAAGAAGAAAAAATGGTTATTTTTAAACTGTGAAGAAAAATGTGTTTCTATTAAACATATTACCACACTGATTGAAGTTGACATTATTTTTTTCTATTGAAGATGTTGAAATAAGTAAGTTATATTTGGTAAAAGAGATCTTTGTGGCCATTTATTTAATTATAAATTTTAGTTATTAATGGTTCTTTGCCAATAATTTGCATATTAAAATTATAGAACATGGGCTTCTATGTAACAAACATTTAGGTTACAAAAAGTAATAGTGAAGGAAAGACTGGTGTGATGCATAGTTTTGATTTTAAGTCCCTCTCCTCTAGCTCCACTCCCACTTCCCACATTGGTTCTGTGACATAGGGCAAAGAAAGGTTTAGTTGATCCAAGTTATTCATGTCCTTCTTCTCAAGTTGGAACACTAAGTCAATTTAGCTTTAGTATTCTTTTACCTAAGAGACAGAGTTATAAAATATCAGTGTTAAAAGGAGCATGAGAATATAAAATGCATAAACTTGAGGTAACATTAGACCATGAAATATTAGAACTTAAAATACACAGCTGTGGTTCCTAACATTTTAAAATATAGGGACCTATTTTCAATAATAAAATTTATAAATATTCCCAAGATAGTAGTTGTAATGCTATTGTATCCTTTCATTGAGAAAATTCACAATACAAAGAAGGTACCTTGAATTTAGTAATATTTTAAAATATACTGTATTTTTTTCTACTAAGGACAACTGCCATACTCCAATGCTTCATTGTGGTATAGCAGTGACCCTGGCATCTTGAATATTCTGCTAATAGAATCTAAAGTTTCACAGATTTTTTCATGGTATAAAGGGTTCAAGGATGGTTTAAACAACAGACTATATCTAAATTCTGAGTATCAGCTTAGCAAGCACAGAGAGGCTTATCACCAATGCACAGGCCACTTGAGGATGAAGTCATTGGCCATGAACGACAAACCAGGATAAAAACAAAAATAGTCCTCACTACTATGCAGCCTCCTATCTTTTGTTATTGTGTTATTGCAGCAGAAGGAGGGGGGGAGTGATGAGAATCACCCAATTTTCAGACTATCTAATGATATACTTTGCCATTGGTAGCCAGAATTTGGGATCCTTAGCCAAGTACATATTATTGAAATAAATGAATCTTACTAATCATGACATTTTTATTATGAAAAATAAAACAACTAAAAGACTAAGATAAATTCAATTGAGATGAAAGCATGGGTCACAGGCATGCTAAGAAATAATATTTCATGTAATCATTGTTTTCTTGTATAGAAGAGATAAACATTTATAAAAAAGACCACCATGAAAATAATTGAGGTTTTTGTACCAACATCTGCTACAGAGGATAAAAAATAGAGAAATTCTATGAAAGTTCAATAAGATTCTTCAGATTAAATCAGCTTATATGTTGATATTCAGTGACATCAATACTTAAGTAGGTGAAAATCACAAAATATACATTGAAACATATGGTTCATGAATAAGAAGGCCAAAGGCTTATAGACTACTCAGAAGCTATATGCCTAAAATCTCTTTTTTTTTAATTTTTACCTAAATTGGAAGGTACTGGAAATGGTTAGGACCAAATAAGATAGCATAAAAGATTAAATCAATTTAATTTTTAAAAACAAGATATGACTAAATGATGTGGGAGTCATTTCTAAATCAGCTTTGAGTATGTAAATCACCTAATTGTTAGAAAAAAATACAAACTAGAAGAAAAATTTTTTAAAAAATAGAAAAATTAAAATGTACATTTAAAATCAAATTTAGGGTATTTTACCAAGTTGTTATTTCCAAAAATGAAAAATGTATAAAAGAATAGACATTAACACTAGTAATACTTGAAGCAGAAATTTAATTGTTGAAAATCAATTCCCTAAATAGCTCTTTTCTTTCTGTTTTGAGTTACCTTATATTTGTAACAGGTTTTATATTTCTTGCCTTCTCTGTGGGTGGGGGAGGGGAAGAGAGAAAAAAGAATTTAGGACTGAAAATAAAATAAAATTGAATTGAATAACCACTTTATTCAGTAAAAACATGAACGTCTTGCCAGAAGAAGAGAGATATGAGTAGCTATGAGTTCAGAATAATCATGTATATTCTTAGAGAATTATGTTGGAATATTATGAGCAATATCACCTTACAACAGAGAAAAGTAGTGGAATAGAATCAAATACATATTACATTCATCAAGACAACAGGTCCCAGAGAGGTTAAAAGTCTTAGTTACATAGTTGTTGTTGCAGAAAATTTTACCTAGCTACCTGAGAGGAGAGCAGGACTAGATCTTCTCAAGCAGTAAAGAACCAGAAGTTGGAGATACTCTGGAAACTGTGTCGATGTTTTTCTCAATGTATGCTTTCAAAAGATGTTCTATTTTCAAACACACCCAATTTATCCTTTGTTCTAATGCTTCAAGAGAGATAAAGAAAGCTATTTAACTGTGATTTGCTGTGTTGGCAGAGACCCATAACCTGTCTTCAGTCAACAGCACCCTACCATCTTCACATATTGGAGCAACCATGTGTGAACGTATCTCTATCCATGTTGGCCAGGCTGGAGTGCAGATGGGCAATGACTGCTGGAAATTATATTACTTAGAGCATAGTATACAACCCAATGGTACCATATCCAGTGACAGGATCTTGGGGGTTGGTGATGACTCCTTCAATACCTTCTTCAGTGAGACTGGAGCTGGTGAGCATGTCCCCAGAGCAATCTTTGTAGACTTGGAGCCTGCAGTAATAGATGAGGTTTGGACTAGCATCTATGAATGGCTATTCTATCCTGAGCAGCTGATCTCTGGCAAGGAGGATACTGCTAATTACTATGCCAGAGGCCATTATATTTTTGGGAAGGAAATAATTGATCTTGTATTGGAGTGCATAGAAAACTGTCAGACCAGTGCACAAGGCTACAGGGATTCCTGATGTTTCACAGCTTTGGGGGTGGCACAGGTTTAGGTTTCACCTCTCTGCTTTCTGTTGACTATGGCAAGAAGTCCAAGCTGGAGTTTGCCCTCTACTCAGCCCCACAGGTATACACACCTGTAGTAGAGCCTTATAACTCCATCTTAACCACTCACACCACACTAGAGCACTCAGACCATCCCTTCATGGTGAACAATGAAGTAATTTATGACATCTGCTTCCAGAACCTGGACAATAAGCACCCTGCATACACCAACATAGACCAGCTCATTTGCCGGATTGTTTTCTCCAACAATGCTTCTCTGTGCTCTCAATACAGACTTTACAGAGTTCCAGACCAACCTGCTGCCTTATCCTCGAATCCTCTTCCCCTCACCTACCCACCCATTGTCTCTTCTGAAAAGGCCTGTCATGAACAGCTCTCTGTAGCAGAGATCTCCAATGCTTGTTTTGATCCCTCCAACCAGATGGTAAAGTGTGACCCATATCACGGCCCTTTTGCATGCTGTAGCAAGATGATGTAGTGTCCAAGGATGTCAATGCCACTATTGCTGCAATCAAGACCAAGAGAACCATTCAGTTTGTAAACTGTTGTCCCACCAGCTTCAAGGTTGGTAGCAATTACCAGCCTCCAACTGTGGTACCCAGTGGATACCTGGCTAAAGTACAGCAGGCAGTATGCATGGTCAGTAACACAATAGCCACTGACAAAACATGGGTCCATCTAGATCACAAGTTTGACCTTATGTATTCCAAGTGGGCATTTGTGCACCACTGGTATGTGGGTGAAGACATGGATGAAGGAGAATTCTCAGAGCTCTGAAAGATTTGGCTTCCATGGAGAAGGATTATGAGGAAACAGACACAGACTGTATAGAGGGTGAAGATGAAAATCAGCAATTCCAGAAGGCATCCAGCTAACAAGCTCATCTGACCCATCCATCTTTTGTATCTTTCTCTTTTCCCACCACCCCAAAATATTTTTTCTTATTTGCAATAAAAAAAAGAAAGCTATTCAACTCTGATGACCTGCTCAGTTAAATCCATGGGACTAAGTGAAAGAAACTAATAGACAACAGAGGTTATATCTGGGATAGAGAGCACTAAAGACAAACAATAATTATTACCACCTCAATCCTGTACCATTATTTGCCCTCCTAAACCAATATATTCTTTCCTCTCCAGCTTTAGAAGAGCAGAAGAAGGGGGAGAAATGATTTCCCCAGACAAGTTTCCTTCCTCTCTAAAGAAAAGGTGATCCTTAGTTAAATGTACAATGTGGAAATATAAGACCATTCCTAGTTAATATGCACCACCTAATTTCAGAGTGTAATAAGAGGTTGCTTAGGGTATTAATTCTAAGTTTGTTTGTAATACTAATATACATTTCAAATCTCCAAAGATAAACCCCTTGAAAACTTGCCACCACTCATCATTTTAGTGGGGAAGCATATTTTGGGAATCTAGGTGATAATTCCTTTTTTTTTTTTTTGGCTAGGCAATCTGAGGTTAAGTGACCTGACCAGGGTCACACAGCTAGTAAGTGTCAAGTGTTTGAGGCTGAATTTGAACTCAGGTCCTGCTGACTGCAGGACCTGTGCTCTATCCATTGTGCCACCTAGCTGCCCCTGATAATTCCTTTTAAACTATAGTTTCAGATGCTATGAGGCAGTAGGTGGTTTTCTGTGATTTTGGAGGGCAAAAGGAAAAGTGCGTTTAGTGTACTTAAAGTGAAGAAAACAGTGGCTATTAAAGCTATTAGTTATTGTTTTCTGTTCTTGAAGGAAAGAGAAGATATTAGAACTAGAGGCAAAGAAAGATATATTACCTAGCTTATAAAGCATCATACTTCAAACATAGCCTATTCCACTTTGTTAAGATGGGGACCAACAATGCTGTTCTACTTTTAATTTTTAACTTTCAAACAGAAGGTCCTCAAGAATAATCTGCTCAGTAAACATTTGTTCTAGAGTCTTAACATTTCTCTTCATTTGGCAAACAGTATTGTAAATGTTAAATGTTAAAGCAGAGCTAGTGGCATGTGTGTGTCATCAAATGAAATGTTCTCTGAGAATTTCTCAGGATTTTTTGGAGTTCTATGCATTGCTCTCTGAGAAAACAAACCTGAACCACTGTTACAACTTGGGAAATGGAAGGGGATGAAATGTGATGAAAAAAGGCTTTTAGTAAGCCAAAGAATATTTTAGGTCAGTGAAAAAATACATTTTCTGGAAGTTGAAAATTTTTCAGCATCAGCTTATATCTATGTAGAACTATTAGGCTTAATTATAATCATAATATTGTTTTAATACTATTAAGCAGCCATGTAGCACTTTGAAGATTTCAAAGTAGTTTTAATGTCTTATCAAATTTTGATTTTACTTGTTTTTCCCCCTAGAAACTTAAGATAGGCAAAGCAAATATAATTATTTCCACTTAATAAATTTGTAAATGGAGATTCAGAAAGATGCAGTGATTTGCTTAGGTTTTTTAGCTAGTAAGTGAAAATTAGGAATTTAGCCTAAACATTCTGATACCAAGATCAACTTCACTTTATCCTCTTCTCATTAATAATAATAAAACGTTTTTTTTCTATTATAGATGGCTGCATTCTTTGTATTTCTAGCATCTTAATAAATGCGTGTTGATTGACAGATGTTGAAAATTCCACTGTATTTTGTAGGTCAGGATACATCAATCAATTGAAACAATCCCAAATGGAAAGTGCTTACATTGCAATGGAGATATAATAAACACACAAACAATACACAAAGCAAACATAAAAGAAAAACATAAAATATAAAATTAAATTAAAATATAAAAAGTAAATAAAGCATATATAAAGTAATTACATTCAAGGTAAGGTGCGAGGGAAGGTGTTAGAAATTGGGAAATGGACATCAATAAAGACTCCCTGTCAAAGATGGTGTTTAAGCTGCATGTTGAAAGAAGAGAAGGGATTGTCCAATGCAAGGAAGAGGGAACATATCTGGGATATGGCCAGTATAAAAAGCATTGAAGATGGAGTATTGTGTGTGAGAAATAAAGAAAGACAGGTGACAAAATGAATAGATACCTGGATATGGAGTCATTTCAAACTCAAATTAAATGTGACCCTGGGCAATTCACTTAAACTCTGTGTTTTCAGTTTTCTTGGTTTCCTACCATTCTGTGTTGTTATGAGGATCAAGTGCGATAATATTTGTAAAGTAAAAATTGAGAACAGTATCTGGCACATAATAGGTACTTAATGAATAGCTTCTTCCATTCTATACTTCCCCTTTCCTTTCTGCTGCACAAAGCTGCATGAAGCTTTGTTGGGACCAACTGGCTTCAAACAAGGCATATTGGTAGCCATGTTTCAAAGAGGAAACACTATTTATCTACTTGTAGTTTCTGGTAATGGTATCTATCAAAAGTCTTAGAAAAATGGGATAAACCAGAGTCAAAGCTCTATATTCTGGCTTATGTATTTTAATTATTTAAAATGATCTTTTACGAGGGAAAACATTGTAGAAAACCCCCCTCAAGAGTAAACATTGTTGTGGGGGCAGCTTGGTGGTGCAATGTATAGAGCACTGGCCCTGGAATGAGAAGTACTTGAGTTCAAACCGACCTCACACACATAACACCCACTAGATGTGTGTAACCCCAATTGCCCTCACCAAAAAAACAAACAAACAAACAAATAAATAAATAAATAAACATTGTTTCATTTTTGCTTTTGCATTGCTAGTTCCTAATGTGGCACCAGGAGTTTAAAGTACATTGATATGGATGTCAGAAAGCCTGAATTTTGTTCTGGTTCTGTCACTCACTACCTATGTGACTCTGGAGAAGTTATTTAATCCTAGCCTCAGTTTCTTTTTCATAATTGTACTACTATTCTCACAGAGAAAAATAACAGGAAGAAAAGAAGGAAGGAAGGAAGGAAGGAAGGAAGGAAGGAAGGAAGGAAGGTAGGAAGGAAGGAAGGAAGGAAGGTAGGAAGGAAGGAAGGAAGGAAGGAAGGAAGGAAGGAAGGAAGAGGAAATTAGGAAAGAAAAGAAGGAGGGGACAAAGGTAAGAGTAGAAGTCTTTGAGGAGCTTATATTCTGTTAGTGGTTGGTGGAAACAACATGTCCACAAATAAGTCAACACAGTGTGCAAAAATTGTTATTCAGGGAGAATACTAATAATTTGGTGTGATTGGTGGTCAAGAAACCTCTTGTTTGGGAGGTGGCACCTGAATTGTGATTGAAGGAACCTAAGCTGTGAAGTAACAAGCAGGTGATCAATATGATTAATACTGAATATATGTAACAAGAGCAAGGAATTAGAATAATCTCCACAAGATAAATAGTCTGCTAGATCAGGAGTGGGGGATCTGCAGCCTTGAGACGACATGTGGCCTTCTAGGTCCTTGGGTATGGCCTTTTGACTGAATCCAGGTTTTATAGAACAAATCCTTTTATTAAGGAGATTTGTTCCATAAAATTTGGATTCAGTCACAGGGCTGCACCTGAGGACCTAGAAGGCCACATGTGGTCTCGAGGCTGCAGGTTCCCCATCCCTGATCTAGACTTTAAGGCCTTCCATTGAGAAGGATCCCACTATCTCTGAAAGCAGCTTATCCAACTTGTGTATATCTTTCTTTGTTTGAATGCTTTCCATTATATTAAACCTAAATTTGATGCTTCATTTTTGCTTTTGATCATTGATTGTAACTTTCTCCCACATCTCTGAGTTATGCCCTTTAGTTTAGATATAACAAGTATAATAGTTCTTCCAAATATTCCTCTCCCACCTTCTTTTCTCTAGGCTAAACTTCTCTAATTCCTTCAAACAATCCTCAAATAGTATGATCTCTAGAACCTTTATTGTCCTGGTTGCCATCCTCTGTACACTCCAGCTATTTCATATCTTTCCAAAAATGTGGTATCTAATTATGGCTGTACATTATATCTAAACTGGTTGGGGAGAAAAGAGAAATCAAAAAGGAGATGATAGACTGCAGAGATAAAGGAGGTTTGAGGGTATAGACATCCTGATGAGAATTAAGAGAAGCTTCAATAGGTAGAGGCCAAGGAGAGAAATGGAAAGAGAAGTGATTGTTAGAAAAAAAAAATTATAGTTTTGAAAATAATCACGGAGCAGTGGCACAGGGTCATGGCAAGTTCTATGGTGCTGCCTGAGTACTTGAAGTGAAACAATGGAGTAGAATGTTGGAGCTGTTCAGGTGGTATAAATGTTTTTCATTTTTTTTTTTAACACAGAGGAAAATACAAATGAGTAAGACTTAAATCCTATTCTTAAGAGGCTTGTTTTCTAGTTAGGGGAATAAGACATGTCTATCATATAGGTACATGCATACATACATATATACACACATGCATATAAACATACATATGTGTGTAGGAAGAGAGGCAGAGCCAAGATGGTTGAGTAGAGAACCACTTAGCTGAATTTTTCAAATTCCCCTCCAAACAACTCTAGAGTAACACCTCAAATCAAATTCTGAAGCAGCACAACCAACAAAAGATCAGGTTAAACAATTTTCTAGTCCTAGAAAACATAGGCAGTCAACAGGAAAAGTATGTTGCACAAGGGTGGTGGTGGGCCCCAGGAACAAAGCACAGGAAGGTCCTATCTGGTGTTGGGGGTACATGGATTGCAGTAACAGTTTCAGAAACTCTTAGCTCATGAACTCTGTGTGTACATGTGTGTGGGGGGATGTGTGTGGGTGAGTTGAACAAATGCTCAGAAGGTGATTGCAGGGGATGCTTTAGTGAGTCTGGGTTCAGGACCTTGTTGTATTACTCATACAGTTCTGTATCAAATCCCAGGGCCAAGAATAGTCATAGCACTTACCTTTCTTCAGGGGAGTAGGGAGTTTGGTTCATGGTTCCAGTGCAGAAAAGAGTGCTTTTGGTCACTCTCAGGGGAATAAGGACTCTGGTCTCAATCCCAGGACAGAGACAATTAGTAGTTGTGGCCACAGGAGAGCTGGGGGACACAGTCCAAGGGGCAAGAAGAGGTCTAGTACTAATGGGTAGGGGAGAACAAGGTCCCTTCCTCTGTAAAAACCAGAGCACAGACCAGGAGAGCAGTGACCACACCTCTTCTTAGATGATACCATCTTGAAAGCACCAAAAACTTACAGACCTGCAGAGATAGTTCTGAAAACAGCAGCAAGAAAAGCCTGAAGCCTGAAACAGTGCCCCCTCCACCCAGGGATCAGAGCCCTACTGTAACATAGAGTTAAAAATTAAGAAATAGAAAAATGAAAAAATGAACAAACAACAACAACAAAAGAAAGAACTTGAGCATAACAAGTTACTATGGTAACAGGGAAGCTCAAGACTCAAATGCAGAAGACAAAGATGTCAAAGCAGCTACAAGAAAAACCTCAAAAAATATGCAGTCCCCAATAAGAATTCCAGGAAAAGCATGAAAAAGATTTTAAAAATTAAATAAGAGAGGTCCAGAAAAAAAAATTGGAAAAAGAAATGGGAGTGAAATGAAAGAGTCAGCAGCTTGGTAAAAGAGGCACAAAAATATTGAAGAAAATAGCACCTTAAAAGGCAGAATTGGTGAAATGGAAAAAGGAGGTTTAAAAGATCACTGAAAAAAATTCCTTAAAAATTAGAATTCATCAAGTGAAAGATAATGAGTCCTAGAGACACCAAGAAAGAATAAAACAAAATAAAAAGAAGAAAAAAAGGAAGAAAATGTAAAATATCTAATTGGGGAAAAAAACCCAAAAAACCAGACCTGGAAAATAGACCAAGGGTATATAATTTAAAAATTATTGAATTACCCGAAAACCATGATCAAAACAAGAGCCTAAATATCATCTTTTAAGAAATTATCAAGGGAAACTGCATTCTAGAACCAGAGGGTAAAATGGAAATTGAAAGACTTTACAAATCACCTCCTGAAAGAGATCCCAAAATGAAAACTCCTGAAAATATTATAACCAAATTCCAAAGTTCCCAGGTCAAGGAAAAGAATGTTGCAAGTAGTTGGAAACAATTTAAATATCATGGGGCCACAGGATCAGAAAAGTTTCAGCAGTTTCCATATTAAAGGAAGAGAGGACTTAAAATATAATATTCTAGAAAACAAAGGATCTAGGATTACAATCAAGAATAACCTATTCAGCAAAACTGAGTATAATTTTTTTTCAGGAGAAAATAGATATTTAATGAAATAGGGAACTCCCAAGCACACCTGATGAAATGATCCAGAGCTGAATAGAAAATTTGACTGTCAAGTATAAAACTCAAGAGATGCATAAAAGAGTAAACGTGAAAGTGAAATCATAAGGGAACCAATAAGGGTAAAATGTTTACATTCCTTTATCGGAAAATTGTATTTGTAACCCCTAACTCTTAAGAATTTTAACATTATTAGGACAGTTAGAAATATACATGGATAGAAATCATGTGTATTATATGACTATGACAAGATAAGAGATGAAAATTATACTAAATTAGGGGGTGTGAAAGAGGGATGCCCTGGGAGAAAGGGGAAGGGAGAGGAAGAGTGGGGAAACTATCTCACATAAAAGAGGTGCAAAAAGAAGAGATTTTAAAATGAATGGGAAGATGGAGACTGTGTTATTATTGAACTTTATTCTCATAAGAATTGGCTCAAAGAGGGGCTAGCACATACTCAGTTGGGCATAAAAATCTGTCAATCTACTGGAAATAGTAAGGAAAAAGGGTAAGAGAAGGGGACAGGGGCTGATTGAAGGTAGGGCATGTTCAAAGAGGATGTAGTCAGAAGCAACACGGATTTTTGAGGAGAAACGAGAGAGAGAGAGAGAGAGAGAGAGAGAGAGAGAGAGAGAGAGAGAGAG
The DNA here is from genome assembly GCF_900497805.2 of Vombatus ursinus. Taxonomy (NCBI): domain Eukaryota; kingdom Metazoa; phylum Chordata; class Mammalia; order Diprotodontia; family Vombatidae; genus Vombatus; species Vombatus ursinus. The sequence goes on from NW_020954642.1 coordinate 8,100,328, forward strand.
AGAGAAAGACAGAGACAGAGAGACAGAGAGAAAGAAGAAGAAGAAGGAAGACAAAGAAAATGGGATGAAGGGAAATAAATATTTAATAATCATAACTGCCACTGTGAATGGGATGAACTCATCCATAAATCAGAAGTAGATACTAGAATGAATTAAAAACCAGAATCCAATATGTTGTTTACAAGAAATACACTTGAAAGAGACACACATAGAGTAAAAATAAGGGGATGGAACAGAATTTTATTCTTCAGCTGAGGAAAAAAAAAACACAGGGTTAGAAATCATGATCTCAGTAAAGGAAAAGCAAAAATAGATTAAATTAAAAGATACAATCAGGAAAACTACATTTTGCTAAAAGGTACTATAGAAAATAAAGTCGTATCAATACTTAACATATCTATATACCAGATGCCAAAACAACGAAATTCTTAAAGGAAATGTTAAGTGAGTACAGGAGGAAATAAATAATAAAACCATACAAGTAGGGGATATCAACTTACCCTTTTCAGAACTAGATAAATCTAACCATAAAATAAACACAAAAAGCAAAGAAAATTAATAGATTTTTTTAGAAAAGTAAACATGATAGACCTGTGAAGAAATTGAAGGGGAAGAGAAAGGAGTTTAACTTTTTACAGTTACAAATAACATTTTCCCAAAAATTGGCCAGGTATTGAGGTCTAAAACCTCACAACCAAATATAGAAGAGCAGAATATTAAATGTATCCCGTTCAGGCCATAACACACACAAAAAAATGCCATTCAATGAGGGATTGTGAAAACAATGATTAAAAATTAATTTGAAACTAAGCAGTCCAATCCTAAAGAATGAGTGAGTCGGGGCAGCTAGGTGGTGTGGTGGATAGAGCATTGGTCCTGAAGTCAGGAGGACCTGAATTCAAAAACTGGAATTAAGTTTGCCAGGAGAAATATCACTCTGGGAGGCAGGTAGGTGGCACAGTGGATAGAGCATTGGTCCTGAAGTCAGGAGGACCTGAGTTCAAATCCGGCCTCAGACCAAACACTTGACACTTACTAGCTGTGTGACCCTGGGTAAATCACTTAGCCCCAAGTGCCTTAAAAAAAAAGAATGAGTGAGTCAAAGAACAAATAATAGAAGTAACTAATAATTCCATTAAAGAAAATGAAAACAATGAGATAATATACTAAAATTATAACAAATGCCAAAGTAATATTTAAGGCAAAATTTGTATCACTAAGAACTTACCTGAATAGAGTAAAGAGCAGATCAATAAATTAAGCATGCAAATAAAAATACCGGAAAAAGCACAAATTTAAAATCTCAGTTAAACATCAAATTAGAAATCCTGAAAATCAAAGAAGACATGAACAAAAATGAAAGTGAGAAAGCTATTGAACTGATAAATAAAGGTAGAAGCTGGTTTCGTTAAAAACAAAACAAAACTAAAACAAAACAAAACACAATGGATGAACCGTAGGTTAAATTGATTTAAAAAAGAAAAAAAAAGAAAACCAAATAAACAGTATCTAAAATGAAATGGGTAAATTCACCATGAATAAAGATACAATCATAACAATTATTAGCAGATATTTTGCCCAGTTATATGCCAATAAATTTGACAACAAAAGAGAAATGGATGATTATTTACAAAAATATGAATTGTCTACATTAACATAAAGAGTAATAGAATACTTAATGCTTTCTTGGGAAAGGAAATGGAACAAGCCACAAATAAGCTTCCTAAGAAAAAAATCCCCAAGATCAAATGGATTAAAAAATGGATTCTACCAAATATCTAAAGAACAATTAATTCCAATACCACATAATCTATCTGGTAAAACACACAAAGAAGGAATCTTACCAAATTCCTTTTACAACATAAATATGTTGATGATATCTAAAACAGAAACAGAAAAATAGAAAAAATGTAGACCAACTTTCCTAATGATTATTGTTGCTAAAATTTTAAATATTGTTGCTAAAATTTTAAATTAAATACTAATAAGGAGATCACAGCAATATATCACAAAGATTATCCACTATGACCACGTAGGATTTATACTAGGAATGCAAGGCTGGTTCAGTATCATGAAAATTTTTGGTATAAGTTACCATCAATTATAAAACAACAAAAATCATCTGAATATCTGAATAAATGCAGAAAAGACTTTTGAGAAAAAATGTAACATTCATTCCTATTAAAAACACTATAGAGCAAAGAAATAAATGGAACTTTCCTTAAAATAATAAGAGGTATCTACCTAAAACCACCAGCAAGTATTAACCAAATGGGGATAAGCTAGAAGGAAAAGCTAAAAACCTTCTCAGTAAGATCAGAGGCATAGCAAGGATACTCATTATCACAATTGCTATTCAATATTGTTCTAGAAATGCTAGCTATAGGATATGATGAAATGCTAAACATCATGAATACTACCACAACTCTATTAGAAAGAGTAGGATGCAAAAAAAGCAGATGTCTTTGACAAAAGCCATATGGGTAGATTTGAATAGAATTGGTGACTGATTATAGGCACACACACACACACACACACACACATACACATAATAGAGGATGTCCCAAAAGTCTTAGTATAGTTTTAAACTTTGATCTATTAAAATAATTTTAATAGCTTATCCTCATTCTTCTTGACTTATCTGCAGCCTTTGATACCATTGTTCATATCTCTTTAGCTTTTCAAGACATTATTCTCTCCTCTGCCTACTTATCACATAGCTGCTTCTAAGTTTCCTTTGCTGGATCGTCATCTATATCATATCCACTAACTGTGGGTGGCCACCAGGGCTCTGTGGTGTCTTCTTCTATATAACTTCATTAAGTGATCTCATCATCTCCCATGTATTTAATTCCCATCTCTATTATGATTGTGAAATGTACTTATCTTCATCCCCAAACTTTCTGCTAATCTTCAAACTCACATCTCCAATTGCTTTTCAGATAGCTTAAATAGGTTGTCCAGTAGACAACTTACATTCAACATGTACAAAACTGAACTTATTAATTTCCCCCTTAAATCCATTCCCTCTTCCTGTATTTCCTATTACTGTAGAGGGTCACAGTCCCTCATTCATACAACCTACATGTCATCTTCAACTCCTCACTATCACTCATGTCCTTGATCTCTCTCATATCCAATATGCTGCCAAGACATGATAATTTCTCCTTTGCAACATCTCTTGTCTACATTCTCAACTCTGTACTGATACTGCCACTGTGCTGGCTGACATAAGCCCTCATCACCTCATGCTTATACTATTGCAATAACCTATTGGTTGGTCTCCCTGCCTCAAGTCTCTCCCCAATCCAATGTATCCTCCCTTCATCTGCCAAAGTGATATTCCTAAAGCACAGGTCTGACTGTGACACTCCCCAACTCAATAAACACTAGTGGCTCCCTTTTGCATCAGGGATCAAATTCAAAATCCTGTGTTCACTTTCAAAGACTTTCATAAGCAATCTTTTTTTTTTTCATCTGCCCCATCTTTTCTATTCTTACACATTACTGCATACCTCCTACTCTTCAATCCAGTGCCCTGGCCTTCTTGTAGTTCCTTGAACAAGACACTCCATTTATGGGATTTGGGAATTTTCTGTATTCCTTGCCTGGAATGTTCTTCTTGCTCATCTCCCCCTACTAGCTTCTCTGACTTCCTTCAAATCCTAGCTAAAATCTCATCTACAAGAAGTGTTTCCCAATTCTGCTTAATTCTAATGCCCTTCTTCTTTTAATTATTTTCTATTTTTCCTGTATATGTTCTTCTATAACTTCATTGTACATATTTGTTTTTTTGTTATCTCCCCCCATTAGATTGTGAGCTCTTTGAAGACAAGGACTGTTTTTTGCCTCTTTTTGTATTTCCAGTGCTTAGCAAAATGCCTGGAACAGAGTAAGTGCTAAATAAATGTTGATTGGTTAATTGATTGTCAAAACTGCCTTAATATTTTTGAAATACCCTGTATATATGTGTATGGGTGTGTATAATCACACCCTATATGTAAAATATATTTCTATGTATGTGTATATACATGCATATTGGTGCCTATGTACACATATATATATATATACACATACATACTTACATACATACACACAAGCAATGCAGAAAAAATGGAAAAAGGAAAAAAAATCCAAGTGGATTTTGTATTTGACAGTTAGGACACTAATGATATTTTCACTTGAAATGGTGGAGAATTTACACTGTTGACAACCAAGTTAGGTTATTCATTTTCCACTACTTTTGCTACTTTTATCTTCACATCTCTTTCACTGCCTAATAGGATGCATTGCATGTGATATTTAATAACCATTTATTGGATGAATTGAATAAATTAATGTTCCAGGTTCCTGTGTTTACTACTTTTTAGGGGTTAGATCAGATTGAAAAAAAAAAGTTCATTTTAGTATAGTTCTTTTTAAATGTAACCAGATTCCCCAGGTTCCTCAGATTGCTCATAAATCATGAAAAAAATATTTTTAGATCATGAACAACAGATTTGCCCTATAGAATATTCCCCGCCCTTAAAAATTTACCACTCACAATATTTTGACTGAATATTTTGTCAATGGATAGCATCTGTGAAAGTGTTTTTTTTTTAATATAATGATAATTGCATTTCACCATAATTGGCTTCCACTCCCCCTTTTTTAACCCTGTGTATTTTATTTTATGAATTTAAAAAGACTACTCTGAGAATGGGTTCTTAGGCTTCACCAGACTGATATCTCACACACAAAACAAAACAAACATCACAGTTACTACTAGAGTACCTTTCATCTAGACCTAGCCATGTTTTTGTTGTTTAGTTATTTTTCAATCATGTCTGAGTCTTTGTGATACCTTTTGGGATTTTCTTGGCAAAGGTACTGGAGTGGTTTGTTATTTACTTCTCCAATTCATTTTACAGATGAGGAACTGAGGCATACATGATTAAGTGACCTACCCAGGGTGACACAGATACTAAGAGGATGAGGTTACACTTGAATTCAGGAAGAAGAAACATCTTGACTGCAGGTTCTGCACTCTACCCATTGTACCACCTATCTACCCACACCTTACTATAGGAACTTGTCTATTTTAAGCAAGTTTAGAAAGTAACTTATGACCATAATGTATGTCACAACTTCCTTTCATTTTCATTGATTCTTCTTATTGGGTATTGAATTGCTTTGTGTTCTAAACTCATCAATGGACTAGCTTTACAAAATAAAACATATTCGGAAATTACACACATATCAGAAGCCTGTTGTTTCTCACCTACTAACATAATAAATTTTATTTTGGGAATGTTCTTTGGTTCCTCCTTGTCCTGAGTCTTCCAGTACTCTTCTTGAATAACATATTCATGATATTGGGGCATGGGCCTTTTTTTTTATTTTCCACAAGACATTAGTCTCTCAAATTTCTAACTCTTAACAAAGTTTTCCAACATATTTTTTAGTTCTCCCCTGTACCCACATTTTTGTTGATTTTATCAAATACATATAGATTTAATTTGCTGTTTCTTATCAAGTTCTTTGCAGAACTTTTTTAACCTCATTCTTTTCACTAGATGTTGCACATAAGCTGGAATTATCTTGTAATGTTCTTTTTGCAAGTGGTATTGAGAGCACTAAAATACAGGAGGACCAATTGCCCTGTGAAATCATGTTTTCTGTTGCTTTTTGGATAACTAATAAAATCCACTTGAACTCTTTTTTGCCTCTTGAAGAGGAACATGTAATCCATCCTTCCAAATTAAGAGAAATTTTTTTTTGTCTTCTGATTTCATTTCTATCTGGAACCCTTGTATCACTTATAAATATATAATTTATTGATTTTGCTTAGCATATAAACTGACTCATAATGAAACTAAATAAATGCTTACTGATTAATTGATTTACCAATTCATATATAGACTGAGCTACTTAATATTTTGATTTCAAGGCCCATAAACCTAGAAATTTGTGAAAAATGAAAATCCAAGCTTATATAAGTGAGATTATTTAGTGATGCAGCAAACTAAACCATAATCAGTTAAATAATTAGAGATAACTCCACCAACTTCTTTTAGTATAAATCAAATTGTATATTTGGAAGAAAATAAATAAACAATTGTTTCCATCAAAATATTAATAATAATGGGGGCTCATAAATAAGAAAAAATCAATTCTCAGAAGAATACAATAAAGCAAACATAACTTCACATCTTACTTTCACAGTTAACCAAATAGTTTTTAAAGCACAATTCAAAAGTAAAGAGAGAAAATGGAAGGGGGAATAGAGAAGAGAGAGAGGGGAGGGAGGGAGGGAAAGGGCATGGAGGGAAGGGAGAGTTTAAGGAGAGATCTGTGTCATAGAATACTTGAATCTCATAATTGAATAGGAGCTCAGAGGTCCTTTGATCTAGCCTCTAGTCTATACAAAGCATTAATACTACCTGCAACACGTCCAGTGTCAGCCACTAAGCATTTATGAAGCAAAAGCCTTCAGCCTGAAGACTTTCAGAGATGAGATTATCTCTGTCTCCTAATATAACTCATACCATACTTGTATAGAGTTATTTCTCTTATGTGGTTAGTAGATGCAGAGGATATGGCACTGGACCTAGAATCTGATGTAAACAAATTCAAATCCAGCTTTGTGAATCTAACTAAATCACTCAGTAGTCTCTGTCTACCTCAGTTTCCTCATCTGCAAAAAGGGGTTCATAATGTCTACCCCTCCAAGATTTTTATGATGATCCAACAAGATACAAATAAAGTTTTTTAACAATTCTTAAAGTACTATATTATTGCTAACTGTGGTGAACATATTGATGATGTACAATTATGAATCTTCATCTCTAATATTAGAATTTAGCCTGCTCAGTAATCACTGAAAAAAAATATAATTATCAACTGACATCTTACTGTTCTTTGGTATTTGGAATTAAGGTCATGATAATAGGCTAATTTTATCTGAGGATCTCACCAGAAATTATTTCAGAAAAGAAGTCATCAGTGGCCTATTGACCAGTGTGAGGACTATGTTATTGGTAGCTGACATTGTTGAAATTCATTAATTTAAAACTGACTTGACTCTGATAAGGATTTGTACCTAAGAAACCCTCAAATCTGGCTAGCAATCTAGACTCCAGAGTGCATGATTTTGTCTCTTAGTTAGCAAGAACTGGGATAGAACTGGGCTAATAAAAGAGCAGAATGAAGCAATTTTAATAAGATGAAATAGACTAATAACAGTGGACTTCTGCTCTCCCCAAGAACTTTCACTTTCTTCTTTCTGGCAACACAACAAAATTAAACACACATGTAGAAAGGAATATAAGAAGAAGTCTAGTCCAAACTGGGGCTTAGCATGGATCTGCCTGATGAAATACTGGACAAGTCGTCATCTAGCTTCTGCTCACAAAACTCCAGGGAACCTAAGATGTCCTCAGTTAAGCCATAACATTTGAGGAAAAATGAAATTATAGGATATCTTTTTCGAAAAAAAAAATCAAAACCCAAATTGCACCCACCCACTACTCTTAGTTTTTCCTTCTGGTGGCAAGAAGAATAAATCTTAATCCTCTAAAGCCTTTAAATATTTGCATTATCTGAAATGAGCCTATTGAATGTGGAGAAAAAAGGCTACTTGGCTAGGTATTTAAATAATAGTTCTTTACTTAGCCTCTCACACACTGGGTTTTCTCATTTGTAAAATGTTAATAATAATAATAGCAGATCTCTGATGGCCATCGCAACAATCTAATGAGTTGATAATTGTAGTGTTTTTTCAACTTTAAAGTGTTATGTAAAAGTCATCAGTCACTACTATTATTACTAGTACTACTTAATGCTGGAAGATAATTAAGATAACATCAGAGATTTAAATCTAGAAAGACCCAACAGGATCATTAAACAAAATCCTCTCATTTAAAAGATGAGTTTCACAAGTGATTATTGTAACAGTACCAAGTACAGTAGGACACTCACTGACCACATGCAAGCAGAATACACGTTTCTGGAGGGGAGGGACCATTCCTCACTTTATCTTATATTCTTAATGGCTAGCTTAGCATCTCATATGTAGGAGATTCCAAATTAATGCTTTTTGAATTCAGAATGACTTTTTCTATGTTAGAATGAATGGGATTGGCTCCTTTGTTTCTTCTAATTTTGTCTAAGATTGCATTAGCTTTTTTTTGTTTATTTATTTATTTATTTTATTTTTAACATGTGTTTTTAAAACTTCAGGTTACAAATTTTCTCCCTTCCTCCCTTCCCACCCACCCTCATTGAAAAGGCAAGCATCTCGATACAGGTTATAGATGTGTAGTTATGCAAAACACTTCCATAGTAGTCCTGTTGCAAAAAACTAAGTATATTTCCCTTCATCCTAACCTACCCCCCATTTATTCTATTCTCTCTTTTGACCTTGTCCCTCCTCAGAAGTGTTTTCTTTTGATTATACCCTCCTCCAATCTGACCTACCTTCTATCAACTCCCTGCTCTCTTGTCCCTTCCCCCCTCATTTTCCTTTAGGGTAAGAAATATTTCCATACCCCATTGTGCATGTTATTCCCTCCTTAAGCCAAACCCTATGAGAATAGGATTCACTCGTTCCCTCTTACCTTCCCCCATTTCCCCTCCACTGTAAAAGTCTTTTCTTGTCTGTTTCATGTGAGATAATTTACCCCATTCTACTTCTTCCTTTCTCCTTCTCCCAGTATAATCCTCTCTCACCGCTTAATTTTATTTTCTGGGTATCTTCAACTCAGTCTGTGCCATCTATCTATCTATCTATCTATCTATCTATCTATCTATCTATCTATCTATCTATCTAT
>NW_020954642.1:8109147-8114147 GCF_900497805.2 Vombatus ursinus
TATCTATCTATCTATCTATCTATCTATCTATCTATCTATCTATCTATACACACATATAATTTCTCCCTCCCACTACCCTAATACTGACAAAGGACTCATGAGTTACAAATATCATCTTTCCTGCAGGAATGTAAACAGTTCAACCTTAATAAGTCTCTTATGATTTCTTCCATGTTTCACTTGAGTCTTGTATTTGAAAGTCAAATTTTCTATTCAGCTCTGGTCTTTTCCTCAGGAATGCTTGAAAGTCCCCTATTTCATTGAATAACCATTTTTTACCCTGAAGGATTATACTCAGTTTTGCTGGGTAGGTGATTTTTCGTTGTAGTCCTATCTCCTTTGCCCTCTTGAATATCATACTTCATGCCCTGTGGTCCTTAATGTAGAAGCTGCTAAATCTTGTGTTATCCTGATTGTTTCCACAATTCTTTCTGGCTGCTTGCAATATTTTCTCCTTGAACTGGGAATTCTGGAATTTGGCTGCAATATTCCTAGGAATTTTCCTTTAGGGATCTTTTTCAGAAAGTGATCGGTGGATTCTTTCAATTTCTAGTTTGCTCTCTGGTTCTAAAATATCAGGGCAGTTTTCCTTGATGATTTCTTGAAAGATGATGTCTAGGCTCTTTTTTTGATCATGGCTTTCAGATAGTCCAATAATTTTTAAGTTCTCTCTCCTGGATCTATTTTCCAGTCCAGTTGTTTTTCAAATGAGATATTTCACATTTTCTTTTATTTTTTTTATTCTTTTGTATTAGAGGTACAGTGTCTTGATTTCTCCTTGATTTCTCAGATTGTCACTAGCTTCCAATTTCTCCATTCTACTTTTTAAGGAAGTATTTTCTTCAGTAAGCTTTTGGACTTCCTTTTCCATTTGGCCAATTTTGTTTTTAGGGTATTCTTTTCCTCATTGGCTTTTTGGACCTCTTGCATTTGGGTTAGGCTATTTTTTAAGGTGTTATTTTCTTCAGTATTTTTTGGGGTCTACTTTAGCATCACTCTCAGTTTTTCCTCTACTTCTCTTACTTGCTTCTCAAAATCCTTTTTGAGCTTGTCAATGGACTGGGACCAATTCATATTTTTCTTGGAGCTTTGGATGTAGGACCTTTGGCTTCATTGTCTCCTTCTGGTTGTATGTTTTGATCTTCTTTGTCACCAAACTAAAATAATATAGTCTGACTCTTTGCTTTCTCATGATCCCAGACAATTACTTAAGTTATAAACTCTTTGTTAAGGTAGGGGTCTGTTTCCAGTGTGGAAAATGTACTGTCCCAAGATTCAGGGATTTAGTGCAGCTGTTTTCAGAGATACTTCTAGGGACCCGTAAATTTTCAGTTCTTCCAAGGTGCTGTGATCAAGGGTGAGGTATTACTCCTTTCCTGGCCTTTGCTCTGGTCTATGTGTGACCACAGGCACTTTTTTCTATCTTGGAACTATGAGGATTTCCTCTCCACAGTCACTATAAACTCCACCATGCCTGTGCTCCTCCTTGCCCCAGAACCACCACCCAGAACTGTGACTTAGATCCAAACATGGGCAAAGCAAGAGAATCCTGCACCAGCAGAGAGATCCCTGCATTCCCCCTCTGATCAGCCACTAAATACCCCCTAAGTCTGTGGGACAGAAGCTCAAGAGGTAGCCGCCACCCCATGGCTAAGCTTGGGGAATGGGGCTGGAACCCCACAGTGCTTCTTTCTGACCATTGCAAAAAACAGACTTTTCCCACTGACCTTCTAAGTTGTCTTTGGTGTTTGTGGGTTGAGAAGTCTTAAAACCACCACAGCTGCCAGCGATTCAGTCTTCTGAGGCCTGCTCCAGGTTCGCTGAGGCCTGCGCGCCCACACCAAACTGCACTCCTCTCCCCCACACGATATACCTTTCTGATCAATCATCCAGGTTGTCTTGGGCTGGAAATTTGTTTCATTCTCTCTTTTTGTGGGTTCTGCTGCTTTAGAATTTGTTTAGAGTCATTTTTATAGGTATTTGGAGGGTTTTGGGGGATTGCTCAAGCAAGTCACTGCTTTTACTCCACCATCTTGGCTCCTCCTCTAGATTGCATTAGTTTTTGAGAAGTAGTGTCACACTCCACTCATATTTCATTTATAGTCTTTAAAACCCTAAGCCCTTTTCTACTTAACTATTGTCTAGCCATGTCTGTACTAGTGTGTCCTGTTTCAGTGGATTTTTTAAAGGAAATCCAAGACTTTATATTTGTATATGTTACACTTTATCTCATGATTTATGTGTGTCAAAAACTTTTTTGGGGGGGTTTCTCATTGAGCCATTTTTCATGTTAATTATCTTATTCAGGATGTGTAGAAGAGATATCAGAATTCTGGGCTGATGAACCACCCTCAGCTAAACCAATGAAGTTGGCCAGAAATGGTAACATGTGTTGTCAAATTTATGAATGAGAGAAGGGTGAAAAGGATGCCTTGCACATGGAGAAAGAATATTATGCATCAAATTATTTACTGATGTGCTTAAAGTTAGAAGAGTAAAGTTAACAACTAAGATGTATTATTGCTCAGCACACCTAAAATAAATCTAAATTAACTTCATGAAAGGAGGTCATTTGATCATATGGTATAGAACTCTAGCTGAATGGGAACCTAATTAAATAGGGAAATGCCTGAATCCCTAAGTTTAATTTTCAAAATAGCCATTCCAGCTCAAATGAAATCTTGTGCACTTTCTATCAAATCCTGCTGCTGGCACTTAATGTATTTAAGTGAAAAGACTTTAAGTATTTATGTTCTCTGAAATTATAAATGTATGTAAGACCTCTTGATAGAGAAGAAAAAAAAACACAACTACTCATGGCTAGGTGCTTAAATAATCAGTTCACTATTTTATGAAGCTGAAAAGGGATTGCCTTCATTAGGTTTGGGTAGAAAATTTTAAATAGACTTAATTTCCCCCTAGGAGATTAGGGATTTGCAAAAAAAAAAAAATGGTTGCTATAATTTTACAGGAAAATAAGAGAAAAATAAGAGAGCCTTTTAAATTACAATTCTAGCTTATTACCATTTGAACAGACATCCTATGAGACTAAAAAAAATGTATCTTCATCTTTTATTGCATAAATCTGCAATTGCCAAAGCTATGCCTATACATTCTGATGTAATGCAGTTTCATAAATCTTCATTTGTCTTTAGTAATGAAAGCTCTATGACTTTTGCATCAAATATCTAGAGGAACTAAAAATGTATTACTACTTGTCTTTGTAATCTGTCCATCAGATTGTCATCTCCATATTTAGTTTATTGACTTTGAACATAGGCTTAAAGCCAATTTGAGAATAAATGGCAGAGAATTATTTGGAGAATATGAATAAGAGATGAAAGGCCCCTTGAAATCCTGGGCTCTCCCAAGGGCAGAAATCAATAAAATGGCACCACTCCAACACTCTAGAAAAGGAAAACAGAGGCCAAGTACTTAGTTACTATAAACAGCCATAAAAGCTGTGGTGTACAGGAAAGCTAGAGTGATTCAATAGAGGAATTTTATGTTGTGGTGTGAAATAAAAGTGAAAAATAACTGAGAGGCAAGTGTAAAGGCGCAATGATGGCCCCAAGAAAAGTGGTCTAAGTTTTGTGTGTATCTTTCACAGTTATGTGTATCTTCAGATACCATATCATGTCCATGGAGGGAGGAATACTTAGAAAATGGATGTATAGAATTCATACTTACACGAAGAAACAAAGAAACTTAATAGTAAATGGACCTCAGAGGTCATAGAGTACCATATGTACTTCAAAGAAATTCACCCCATATTTAGTCCAGAGCAATTTTTTGTTCATATTTTTAACTCAATAAAGAGTCAGTGAGTCTTAGAAGATAGAAAGATGGCCTTAGGTAACTTTCTAAAATTATAAATTGCTTGGTATTTGCTGATCTACATTGATACGAGTTTCTTTACTGGGAGTTCAATGTATCACTGAAATCATAGATCAAGTCTCTGTCTCTGTCTCCCTCTCACTATAAGGTATGGATTCATGTATGTGGATACACAAACACAAATATATATGTGTATATATATATATATATCATACACACTATACACACATATATGCACACATATATGTGTGTATATATGCACACAAATGCATATGTGTGTATGCATACATATAATAATTTCATTTCACTTTGCATCTGCTGCTGTGCCTGGTTTCAACTTTACTGAACAGAATTCCCCATCACCAGGTACTTCCTGGTGTCCCTCCTTCCCAACTCTGACTTCCAGCATCATTTTGTGTGTTGTCTCCCTCTTTAGATTGTAAGCTCCTTGAGAGCAGAGACTTTCTTTTTATTAATTTTATCCCTAGCACTTAGAAAAGTGCATGGCACTAGTAAGTGCTTAATAAATGCTTATTAGATTGTATATAATACACATACATATGCATATAGATAGAGATTTATGTATATTGAATGGCAACAGGACTTTTATATACATACATAATGTATGTGTGGGAGAAGAGAAGTGTGGGAATTGAGTGAAACAAACTGACTTCATCTTCTGACTCAAATCTAGCTCTAGCTCAGTTCCCATCCTGTTCAATTATGGGTCTAATCCAATTTCTGTCTTGTGAGAAAACTTTATTCAGTTGTGGCAATTGTGAGAAAAATTGCTTGCATTTTTGGACCTAGCCCTGCATGATTGGGAAGTTGGACTACCTCTACTTGTTGTTTAGAGACCCTTAACTAAGGACCTAGGTTATGCTAACCAGAAACCCAATTAGATCCGAAGGTTGAGGCAAGTAATTTTCTCACACTTATACATCTCAAGTAATGCATACGTCTTATCTAAAAATTGGCCCCATACTGATCAGTCAGTCATTTTTTTCCTTATTCCTTTGATTGAATACAGACCTTGGGAGGAGTGGGACACCGGTTTTTCTGATTTCTTGGAATTGTACTTGTTTGTTGCTCCCCTCTCCACTCAGAAAGCCCCTAACTTTCTTCCAATTAGAAATAAGATGACCTAATTTTGCATTCTGGGT
>NW_020954642.1:8119147-8129751 GCF_900497805.2 Vombatus ursinus
TCCTCCAGCAATGAGGATTTCAAACCTTACAGGCCCATACACACCATATTATTATTCGTATTTTCCCATAAATTATCAGTTGAGGGAGAGAATGAATTTCCCCAGCATGAACATGTCTCCTGAAGGCAGGCTGCTAGTGGCTGGCAGGTGACTTCTATTAGTATCAGAACAAGGCAACTTTCACCCCTGCTGTCAGCCTGATCTCTCAACCAAGATGTGAAGAGCCTCTGGTACAAACCTCAGGCCTTCTATCTCCTGCTGTGCCTTGAGGGAAGCTTAAGAGGAAAATTGTAAAAAGGGGGACTTCCATGTCCTGTGCAGGTTTGATTTTAATCTTCTGCTGAGAAGTTTCCTGCCTAATCTTCAGCTTAAGAAAAGAAAATAGTAGTTAGTGCAAAATGGTCTTTCATAAGAACATTTGCCTTCCAATTCATATTGTACTTTTCTCTAACCTAATCTCCAGACTCCTCTGAAAAAAGTCTTCCACTCAATGATGAATATTTTCACACCTAATCATACTCCCCACATTCTAATGATTCTAACCCCTCAGAGGAACCCTATTCCTCAGCTCCCAGCACTCAATTCCTTATTTCTATCCCCCTCAACTTTCCCATTTCAAAGTTCCAACTACATGCTACCCACCTCTCCCACCATGTCTTTGAAATGCCTGTTCTATAGGTAACAATCTTCTCTTCATCTTCAATATTTTTCTTCCCCACTCTTTCCATCTTCTGGCTATTACTGAAACTCTGTTTCCCCTGATGACATGGCCTCTTTGGCCAGCCTTTCCAGTACTGACTCCAACTCCATTCATTTCCTGTGGTTCATTAGTCAAGGGAGGAAGGTTGGAATACTCCATATTCCCCCTCACCGCTTCTAGGTTTTCTCCTTAACTTCATCACTTAGTAACTTCTCTTTCTTTGGGGTCCATGAAATTAAGATTTACTGCACAATCAAAATCCTGATAGGTCTTTCCTACAGACCTCCAAGTCATTTCCTTTCCTTCTTCAGTGAGTTTGGTACCTGCTTCACAATTTTTCTCTTTTCTCCAACTCTTGGCCTCATATTTATAGACTTTGTCATACACACATATGTATACATACATACACTTACAAATATACGCACATATATATTCCTCTTCAAGTACCCTAATCACTCAGTTTCTCAACCTGCTCACTTCCCATGACCTATTCTTCCATTCCATCACGGCCAAACATAAATATACCCTGACCCACAAATCCACTATCTCTACCTCTTTACCCTCTGCCTTCCCTTACCAAACCATGCCCTAATGTACAACATGACCTTTTCAATCTCTTGAACCCTCAGTTTTCTCCCAGATTATCACTCTTACACTAGCCACTTTCTCCTCCTTCCCCCCATCTTGACCTCTTTGTAGTGCCAGTTCAACTTAACACCGTCCATCTCTTGAATTCCTAGCCCCTTTATTATTGAACTCTGCCAAGCCTCAGCTTTGGAATACTGTTATTCCCACAATCCTACACCATCAAATTTTCACATGTGCTATTGACCAAAAGTGGAGAAAATCGCATGATTGTGATCTGGGGGCCACTATAAATTTATGTTATACAACTTCAATTGAGTCCTCACTGATGTCAGGCAAGCCTTATCAACTCACTATGCCATTCTTCACATATATTCTTCTAAATCTTTTTGCCCTCCTCGAACCTCCCATGAATCCCCTTTCCCCAACCCTCTCAGCTAGGAACCTTGTCTCATATTTTATGGGAAAAAATAATGGAGCCATTATTGTGAGTTCCCTCTTATGCCTCTTCCTCATCTCATATCACTCAGTTGCCTCTGCCATTATATCCTCCTTTACCCCTCTCTCTCTCACACAGAGGTGCCTAACTCCTCTACTTACACAAGGAAACTCATTCTATCCCACCTTCTCCAACAGATTGCTCCCTTTGTCATTTATCTTTCATTTCTCCCTGTCTTCTAGAGCATTCCATATTGTTTTTAAGCATGTCTATGTCTCCTCCATTCTCAAAACATCCCCTCCCTTGTGTTTCTATTTCTACCAACTATCATCCGATATTTCTTCTTCCTTTTTGTGACTAATCTTCCAGAAAAGACAGTCTACAAAAGGCAGCTTCACTTTTCACTTCTTCTTCTTCTTCTTCTTTTTCTTCTTCTTCTTCTCCTTCTTCTTCTTCTTCTTCTTCTCCTTCTTCTTCTTCTTATCTCTCTCTCTCTCTCTCGTTCTCTCTCTCTCTCTCTCTCTCCCCGTCCCTCTTATGTGCTGTCTTCTAACCCCATCATTCAACATAACTGCTTTCTACAAAGTTGCCAATTATCTTTTAATTCCAAAAGCTAAAATCTAGTTTCCCTTTCCCAATCTTCATTTTCCTCAACATTTCTGTAGCTTTTGAAAGTTGATCACCCTCTCTGGCTAAATAACCTATTCTCTTGGATTTTCTGGTGTACCAGTCTCTCTTCATTTTCCTTGTACCTATCAGACTACACCTTCTCAGTCTCTTTTGCTGAATCCTCATCCAGATCAAGACCTCTAATTATAGGTTTCCCCCTGACTTGTCTTAATCTCTCTCCTGATTTACAATCTCACATCTCCAACTGCCTTTAAGACATCTTAAACTGGATGTCCAGTAAACATCTTAAAATCAATATGTCCAAAACTTGATTTTTCACCTCTAAATCTGCCCCACACTTGCCATTACTTTTCCTATTACCTTCTAGGGCAACACCATGCTCCCATTTTTCAGGATCCATATTTATTTATTATCCTCTACCTCTATCTCTCACCACCCCCACAAACAAACTGTTCCCAAGGCCTGTCAATTATACCTTTGTGATATCTCTTGAATCTGTCACCTTCTCTCTTCTGACACTGCCAGCACTTTGGTATAAGTCCTTATCTTCTTGTGCTTGGACTATTGCAGTAGAAAGATAGTGGGTCTGTCTGCCTCAAGTTTCTCTCAAATCCAATCCGTCTTCCATTCAATCATCAAACTGAATTTCCCAAAGCACAGGTCTGACCATGTCTCCCCCTTGCTCAATAAACACCCATTTCTTCCTATTGCCTCCAGGATCATTTACAAACTCCTGTATTTAACTTTCAAAACCTTTTATAATCAGTCCCCCTGCAAACACATACACCATTCCAGTCTCCTTACACTTTAATCCCCACCTTGTTCTCTTCAGTTCAGAGGTCTTTGCCATCCTCATTGTTTCATGAACAAGACATCCCATTTCTTGGTTTTTGGCATTTTCTTTTGCAATTCCCCCCCTCCCTCGCCTTGAATACTTTTCTTCTTTATCTCTGTCTACTCATTTATCTGAGTCCCTTTAAATTTTAACTAAAATCTCATCTTTTTCAGGAAATATTTGCCAATCCCTCTTAATTCTAGTGTATTTTCTCCTAATTATTTAATTTTGATCTTTTAATTCTGTATATACTTGTTTCTATGTGTATATATATTTTGCTTCTCCACCATTAGATTGTGAGCTCCTTGAGGGCAAGAACTGTCTTTTTTGTTGTTGTTTGCTTGTCTTTAGTATCCTCAGTGCTTATCATAGTATCTTGTACATAGCAGTGCCCTAATAAATGTTTATTGACTTGACTGACTACCTGTTTCTGTTTGGACACTTACTCTAGTTCTCTTGATATTACATAGTATAATAGGATCACAAAGGTATTCCATCTGTTTTCTCTCATTTTCACTAAGCAAGTGACCTATCTTAATTCCTCAATAATGTCTTTCTTCATCTTCTAAATTAGAAATATCAAACTCAGGGTGCAAGCTGCTTGCAAAACTCTGAAGTACAGATCAAACCAGATTAAAATGTAATTAAGAAATGTTTAACAAAATAAATTAATAATACAGTGCAATACAGATAATGTTAATTTGTGGTTTTCTAAGTCATCATGTGGCCCTGAAGGATGCATTTTGATGCATTTTTCAACATTGCATTAAGCTATTTTTTTTGTCCATATCTTTATTTGTAATGGATAATGGTCTGCTTTTTGCCCACCAGGAGCCACTCAATTACCCTTCGGGAAAATATAAAATTTAATTATTTGGAAGCTGATATTCTATGAATTACAGCCATTTAGCATCTAAAAACCTTCTTCAATGCCTGGAATTTACCTCTACTCCACTCCTCAAGTTGAAGACTTTTCTTCCTCTAAGATTTAGCTTGTTGTTTTTGTTATTTAGTCATTTTCAGTCATGTCCAACTTTTCATGACTCCATTTGGAGTCTCAACAAAGTTGGTTTTTTTTCAACCAAAGACAAGGTTTATTAGAACATTGCCATATTGGGCAGAATCTTAAGGACTGAACATGAGTAAGCAGTGGCTAGATTATAAGAATCTAAGCAGTGGCTCGATTATAAGAATCTAGCATTTTAATGGAGACCAGATAGACCTTATATACAGAAAGACTATGGGAGGGATCTAGGAGTGGCCAAGTAGTCTATGAGGTAATAGAATTCCAGGGTCCTGGACCACATGGCCAAGGGAGAATGGAGAAATGGCCTGGTGCCATAGGGAGGTCCACAATGAAAGGCCAGTTGGTGGGATTATAGCCTCAGGGGAAAGCCAGAGATTTGGTGATGTGGGAAAGTACAGGGTTTTTCCTTTCTGGGGCCCAGATCCCAACCCCATCATTCCCCCCTCAAACAAATGGCACCCAAATTCTTTTGGTAAGGGGTGAAGGTCTTGGCTTCTGAAACTACTTCCTGCTGGCAAGGGGCATAGAGATGCCCTTGCCTCAAGGGGGTCACAAATAAGAGGCTGACTAGAACCGAGCACAGGCTGCATCCAGGGAACAATGGGGGGGACATAGGCTGGTACTTGCTGTTACCAATTGTAGGTGAATGGCCTGTAGTCTGGAAGACATAAATCTGATGGAAAAAACTGCATGGCCTGGATATAAAGCAGGGACTAGATTTGGGACCCAACTTTGAGAGGATAAAACATCCTTAGCTCTGTTTAGAATCAGATAATTCAGTTTTCCAACCATGCTGTATCAAATCCACCTCATAGCCAGACTCATGAATAGCCAGGTGGTTAACATTTCCTTTCAAAGGAATACAATAGGGAAACTGAGCCAGGAGGATCCCATCTTAGACTGAGGCTAAAATTGTCCTCTCAACTTTTCCCAATGCTGACTTCCCACCAGTATCACCTTCTCTGAATAGCTTGTGGCATTTCTCTCAGATGGTGGATTATTGATTATTGATGAATTATGACCCATCAGACAACTCAAAATAAAATCCTATGAGCTTTTACCTCAAACAGCAAAGCTTACTAATCACAGCTTAGGAAAATAAAACTTTTCCAGGATTTACATTTCAAACTTAAATTTGTCCTGGTGTAAGAAGTCAATCATTAGAGATTTCTATAGACTGGCAAATTCTCAGCAAGCCATACATAATCCAAACAAACTTTTTGGCTAGTTTACACATTAAAGCAATAACCAACAATAGCTAAATTATTTTAGCATTAACCAAATTATGAAAAGTTGCTTGACATAACTGATACAGAAAGTTCACCAATTTGAAATTTGAAACAAACCCATTACCAATCAGGTGACTTCAGTTTTGTTAAATGCACTTCCAAATTACTTTACACAGAGAATCAACACCTCATCATTAACAGTTAAAACTACAAATTTAAAAGAGCATGCTTACCCAGGTTTGGAGGCTAGCTTCATTACCTTGAGCAGGATGTGCAGAACCTGGGCTATGCTTCCAGGCAAAGGTTGTCCTAGGGCCCAAGGCCATTGCCAGTGGGGCCCATGCTGTAGCTGCTGCCCCTCCCCGCTTCTTCCTTTTCCCCAGGTGGGGGAGGGTGAAATCAAAAGTGAGGGGTAAAGGGAGAAACTCTCTTCTCCTATGAGAGGGGTTAACAGATACCCTCTTGACTCAAGTGAAGGAAGTGGGAGAAAAAAGTGACCAGGTTTGTAAGGAGGAATTCTAAACTCTTTAATGATCAATCACAAAACCTCCAGAATCTGCCAAGATATTTTTAGCTGTTCTAACTTTCCCCTGTAACCTCCATGAAGGAGAATTCAGGGGTGTAGAGGGAAGGGAATAAGTAAGCCTCAGGGAACCAAAAAGCAACTGCAGTTTTCCCCAATTCCCTAGCGCCGAGGGAATTAACAGAACATACACTTGTGGATAGGGCATCCATCCTTGTCCTCTATGCTGCGGAAGGTGTACCCAGGTCCATGGCCTTGAACTGACTCAATGGACTGAGAACCTGAGAGTGTCAGGCTGAATGAGAGACAGTCTCCTAACTGTCTGCCAGAAAAAGCACCTCCAAGCCTTGGTGCTTGGAAAGTGATCCCAACTGCAGAGCAAAAAGGAGGTGGGGGAGGCTTACACACCTTCCGGGCTTGGCTGGAGAAGAACTTGGGGTTAGGCAGTTTTCCCATATGGGCCACTAAAATGATGTGGTTTAGCTGTTCAAGGGTCCTGGGACCTCCAAATCACAACACATGGATCATGCCTGAAAGAATTCAACCCAAACCTTCTTTCAGCCAAAGACAAGGTTTATTAGAACATCCATCATATTGGGCAGACACTTAAGGAGTCTGAACATGGGCAAGCAGTGGCTAGATTTTAAGAATCTCAGCAGTGGCTCGATTATAAGAATCTAAGCCTGGAGTTTTCTTGGCAAAGATACTGGAGTGTTTTGCCATTTCCTTCTCCAGTTCATTTTACAAATGAGGAAACTAAGGCAAACAAGGTTAAGTGACATATGTAGGGTCATACCACTTGTAAGTGTCTGAGGCAGATTTGAACTCAGGTCTTCCTGACTCCAGGCCTTGCACTCTGTCCACTATACCACTTAGCCATTAATGCTAGACATTTCTAAATCCAGGAACCTTTTTTTTTATTCCTACAACCAAAAATGTACTTGCCTTTACATTTTTTTTTTGTAAATTGCCTACCTTTTGCTTATGTCAAAGTTTAACATATATTTAGTTATGTATGTATTATGTACATGTAAACAGTTGCAAATAAGTTTGTATATAGATAGATATGTTTTATTTTTCCAAGCAAATGTAAACTCAAGAATAAAGATAACATCTTTTTTTGTAGACACTGGAACATAGTTTTAAACTTTGTTTAGTACAATGTGTATATTTAATATATAGAAATGCCACAACTAGAGCCTTGGATTTGGATTTAGAAGACCTCAGATCAAAAAATATACTAACTCTATGAACTTAGAAAAGTCTCTTTATTTCTCTAAGTCTTAGTTTTTCCCCTCTGTAAAATGAAAGGCTTGGGCCAAATGGCCTTTGATATCTTCCCATCTCTAACTCTAGAATCTATCAGTTAGGTAGCAACATAGATAGCATGCTGCACTTGGAAGTGGGAAGATCTGAGTTCACAACTGGCTACATACATTTAGCTGTTTGACCCTGGGTTGATGGTTAAGCAAGTCACTTAATCTCTGCCTACCTCTGTTCCTTCTTTATTATGGGGATAACAATAACATCTACCTCTCAAGGTTGTTGTGAGGATAAAATGGGATTTGTAAATAGACTTTGTGTTATGTACACTAACAGTGCTATTGTGGGATAGCTATATTTCCCTTGATCTCTGATCATTGTAGAATGGAAGAGTCAGAGAGCAAATCGGAGTTAATCAAGTCCTGCACAGTTCTGAACAAGAGTCTTCTATATGATGTGGACATCCAGTCACTTCTTGAAACTATCTATTGATGGGAAGTTCATTTTACAGAAAATGGAGTTAGCATGTGCTATTTAAATTGGGATTCTCTTTGTTGGGTGCTATGGACAGTGGCAAAGAACAAGTAAGAAAAATATGATGTAGCGGTAGATGTTCATTTCCAAACAGCTCTCATTGTTGGGAAGTGCTTCATTATATTTTATTGGAATTGATCTTATAAATTCTATCCATTGGCCCTAGTTCTGAATTTAGATGGCATCTGCACATTGTACGTGCTATCTACACTCTTCTATGCTTTCCGTAATTTGGATAGAATTTAAGAACATGAAGCTGTTGGATTCTTTAAAAAATAAATATTGGAAGCAACACCATTTGATTTTTTTTTTCTAAAATAAATTCTCTGTGTTATACGTACATATGTGAGGGGTGTTTTTCATTGTAATTAGCCCCCTTTAAAATTCCATTTTCAGACTCAATTTTCTTTGTAAATCAACTGTGAAAAGTTCAAACTCTGTTAAACATCAAAATTTAATTTTCTGTTTTGCATATGAAATATTCTTTCTAAACATGGTCCTCAAACCAACTTCACACTATAAGAAAGAAGAAATAACATAGAAGGAAAGAAGCAGGCTATAAAACACCCGCCTTGTTTATAGGAAAGAGTAGTTTGCACAATAAGTCATCAAAGCTGCTTCTGAAAGCCTGAAGGAGACTGAATCAGAGACATCTAATAGCAAAATTCATTTTCAGTTTGTCATATGTGACCCTGGCATTATATGCCACTCAAAGAAAACTAAATAAATAAAATAAACAAAACAAAACAATGACAAGTGATGTAAGGAACACAGATAGATCTGGGCTTTGGAAATTCATGGAGAGTAAGTTGCTAAAGGGGTAGTTAGTTTCAAAATCAAAATGGTCCTTGCTAACAATGAACTCGAGTTAATTAAAGCAGAGAGTATGGAAGAAAGAGAATATTTTAAATACACTCAAAAGACTGGAAAGAACTTTACCACTTTCTAGCTCTATAATCTGACATAAGGCACATCTTATCTCTGGCCTCAGGTTCCTGATTTGTCAAATGAAAGAGTTGGCTGATGTCACACCTTTACATCTCAAACATTACATCATGGTAGCCAAGTCTGTGATCATGAACATGTCCCCTGCCCTCTTTGATTCTGTTTCCTTTCTATGAAATGAAATAAATGTTCAACACCTCTATCTTTTACAGTCCTTTTGAGGAAATAACATTCAATTCACACATAAATTGCTATCCTTATTACAAGTGGAGATTCTCGAGATTCTAAATTTCCATTTCTTAGTTAAACTTTCTAAACCTCTTTCAAGGCTAGCAGTGTTCTTTAACAAATAAGAACTTAGTAAATATCAACAAATAGAATGGATATTTTTGTTGTTGTTGTTAATGAGATGTTAATGTTGTTGTAAGAAAATGACAATGTATAATATAAGATTTAAAAAGACTAAAATAAACTCAAAAGCTGAGTAACTGAAGTGATAAATCTTGCCTCCGAAAAGAGATGATGAAGCACCTAACTTCTTTCTGTAAAAAGGTGGGGGAACTATAGCTCTACAATATTGCATATTGCCGACGTATCCCCTAAATTTGCTTAACTTTTTCCTGTTATCTCATCATTGAGATGAAACTGCTCTCTCCAAAGTGACTGATGATCTCTAAATCATCAACACTAAAGACCTTTTCTCAATTCTCATCTTTCTTGATTCCTCTGAAGCTTTTGAGGCTATTGACCAACTCCTAGATATTCTTCCCTATAGTTTTTCATTACACTGTTCCCTCCTGGTTCTCATCCTACTTATCCTACCACTCCTCAGTTTTCTTGGTTAATATTTCATCCATGTTATGTACACAAACTGTGGGTGTCTGCGAAGGGTATCTAGTTTGCCAAGTCTTTGTATCTTCTCCCTCTGTTCCATGTCCCTTCATGATCTCATCAACTCACATGGATTTACTTATGCAGATAATTCCCAGGGCTCCCCCCTGAACTATAGTATCACATCACCAACTGCATCTTGTACACATGGAACTGGATGTCCTATAAGCATCTCAAACTCAGTATATCCCAAATAGAACTCATCATCTCCCCTTCTAATCCTCTCTTTTGAAATTCCCTATTATTCTCCTCCTCGTTTACCCAAGCTTACAACCTTCCTTGATATCTTCCTTGATTTCACTGTCACACACAATCCACCTAGTCATTCTGTTGCCAAGTCTTGTAATTTTACCATCAAACCATCATGTATATACATCCCCTTCTTTCCACCTATATAGCCATTATTTTGGTTGATGCTCTGTTATCAGCTCATATCTGGACCATCACATATCTGGCCTTCTGGTTGTTGTCCTCACTTCAACTCTTGCAGCACTCTGGACAATCATCCACTTAGCTACTGAAATGATCTTCCTAAAGGATAGGTTTGAACCTGTCACCTACTTAATAAACTCTGCAGAATCGAATATAAAATCCTCTGTTTGTTTTTTTACAATCCTTCATAAGTTGTTCCTTTCTTACCTTTCCAGCCTTCTTATACCTTAATCCTGTGTTCATTGGTCTAATAATACTGGTTTCCTCCTTCTCCTTATACACAGCACATTGTCTCCTGACTCCATGCTTGGTCACTGGCTGCCTCATTCTTGAAATATTTCCCTCCTCCTCTCTGATTCCTGACTATCTTGGATTTCCTATCTTCTTTCATGACTCAGCTTAAATACTCTGCTTCTGTAACAGGACTCTGCTGCTCTTTCGTGCCCACTACTTTCCATTGTTATTGACTTCCTTCTGATATAACCCACTATTTACACTTAATGTTTAATTTAATTTTTAGTATGTCAGTCTTTCTACTTGAAATGAAATGTTTATCTACCTATCTGTCTAT
>NW_020954642.1:8129761-8137710 GCF_900497805.2 Vombatus ursinus
GAGGAAAAGCAGTGACTTGCTTGAGCTCTCCCCACCAAACTCCTCCAAATAACTATAAAAAATGGCTCCAAACAAATTCTAAAGCAGCAGAACCCACAAAAAGACAAAGTGAAACAAATTTCCAGCTAAAGACAGCCAGGATGGTTGATTGGAAAGGTATATCACTCCAGGCGGGGAGAAGAGTGCAGTTCAGCGTGGGCAGACAGGCTGCAGCGACCCTGGATCAGGCCTCAGAGGACTGAATCACAGGCAACTGTGGTGGTTTACAGACTTCTCAACCCATGAACGCCAATTACAACTTGAAAAGTCAGTGGGAAAAGTCTGTGTCTATGGTGAGAGAAGGAGCTAGGTCTCAGCCGCCCCTGGGGCCACGGCTATTTCCTGAGCTTCTGGCCCACAGACTGAGCGGGAATCATGTGGCTGATCAGAGTGGAATTGCAGAGATCTCTTTGCCAGTGCTGAGGCAGGAATCTCTTGCTTTACCAGTGCTTCGATCTGGGGCAAGGAGGAGTGCTAGAGTGGTGGAGATTCTAGTGGAGGAGGAGAGAAAACATCTTGCCCCTTATCATAGCACCTTGGAAGAAGGGAAAATTTTCAGGTCCCTAGAGGTATCTCTGAAAACAGCTGTACAAACCCCTGAAGCTTGGGACAGTACATTCTCCACATTGGAAACCGAATTTTACCTTAACAAAGAGTTTAAAACTCAATTAATTGGCCAGGATCATGAGTAAGGAGTGCAAAAAGAGTCAGACTATATTATCTTTGGTGACAAAGAAGATCAAAACATACAACCAGAAAAAGACAACAAAGTCAAAACTCCTACATTCAAAGCCTCCAAGAAGAATATGAATCAGTCCCAGGTCTTGGAAGAGCTCAAAAGAGATTTTGAGAAGCAAGTTAGAGAAGTAGAGGAAAAACTGAGAGTTTTGCAAGAAAATCATGAAAAACAAGTTAATAGCTTGCTAAAGAAGACACAAAAAAATACTGAAGAAAATAACACCTTAAAAAATAGCCTAACCCAAATGGCAAAAGAGAGTCAAAAAGCCAATGAGGAAAAGAATACCATAAAAGACAAAATTGGGCAAATGGAAAAGGAAGTCCAAAAGATTACTGAAGAAAATACTTCCTTAAAAATTAGAATAGAGCAATTGGAAGCCGGTGACTTTATAAGAAATCAAGACACTGTAAAACAATTTCAAAAGAATGAAAATTTATAAAACATTGGGAAATATTTCATTGGAAACACAACTGACCTGAAAAATTGATCCAGGACAGAGAATTTAAAAATTATTGGACTATCTGAAAGACATGATCAAAAAAAGAGCCTAGACATCATCTTTCAAGAAATTATCCAGGAAAACTCTCCTGATATTTTAGAACCAGAGGGCAAAATAGAAATTGAAAGAATCCACCAATCACCGCCTGAAAGAGATTCCCAAAGGAAAACTCCTAGGAATATTATAGCCAAATTCCAGAGTTCTCAGATCAAGGAGAAAATATTGCAAGCATCCAGAAAGAAATAATTCAAGTATTGTGGAAACACAATCAGGATAACACAAGATTTAGCTGCTTCTACATTAAGGGATCACAGGGCATGGAATACAATATTCCAGAGTGCAAAGGAGATAGGATTACAACCAAGAATCACCTACCCAGCAAAACTGAGTATAATCCCGCAGGGGAAAAAATGGTCATTCATTGAAATAGAAGAATTTCAGGCATTCTTGATGAAAAGACCAGAGCTGAATAGAAAATATGATTTTCAAATACAAGACTGAAGTGGAACATGAAGAGGTAAACAGGAAAGAGAAAATCATAAGAGACTTATTAAGGTTGAACTGTTTACATTCCTGCATGGAAAGATGATATTTGTAACTCATGAGACCTTTGTCAGTATTAGGGTAGTTGGAGGGGAAAAATTATATGTACATATAGATAGATATAGATAGATAGAGGGCAGAGGGTGAGTTGAAAATGAAGGGGTCACATCTGGAGAATAAAATGAAGGGGTGAGGGAGGAATATACTAGGAGAAGGAGAAAGGGAGAGGTAGAATGAGGTAAATTATCCCACCAAAAAAAAATAACCAGGAAAGAAAAGGCTCTTACAGTGGAGGGGAAATGGGGGAAAGGTGAGAGGGAAAGAGTGAATCTTATTCTCATAGGATTTGACTTAAAGAGGGAATAACATGCACACTCAGTTGGGTGTGGAAATCTGTCTTACCCTATAGGAAAATGGGGGAGGGAAGGGGCCAAGAGAGTAGGGGAATGATACAGAGGAGGGCAGATTGGGAAAGGGAGTAATCAGAAGCAAATACTTCTGAGGAGGGACAGGGTCAAAAGAAAGAATAGAATAAATGGATGGGTGAGATAGGATTAAGGGAAATATAGTTTTTCACAGCATGTCTACTATGGAAGTGTTTTGCATAATTGCACATATATAAACTATATTTAGTTGCTTGTCTTATCAATGAGGGTGGGTGGGGAGGGAGGAATGGAGAAAATTTGGAACTCAAAGTTTTAAAAACACGTTTAAAAAATGTTTTCACATGCAACTGGGAAATAAGATATACACGAAATGGGGTACAGAAATCTATCCTGCCCGACAGGAAAATTGAAGGGGAAGGGGATAAGAGAAGGGGGGGCAGAGATAGAAGGCAAGGCAGACTAGGGGAAGGGGTATTCAGAATGCATGCCATCTTGGGGTATGGGGAGGGGCGAGATGGGGTGAAAATTTGGAACTCAAAATCTTGTGGAAGTAAATGTTGAAAACAAAAAAAAATAAGAATTGCCACACAAAAAAAGAATGTGAGTTCCTTGAGGACAAGGACCGTGTTTGTTTTTTGTTCTGTTCTGTGTGCTAGCTTTTCTTCATATCCCCAATAATCAACACAGTATCTGACATATGTTAAATCCTTAATTAATGCTTTTTGAATAAATTATAAATGGTTTTCCAGGGCTCAATGACCATTCATTTTATGTCTCAACGAACTCCTCACCCAAAATGAAGTTTGGCAACAACAGAATAGGTCATTGTGGCAATGTATCTCACATTAATTCTCCCCTTTAAAAAATCCAAATAATTGCTGTTTAGGGTATGATTAGAATTTTTTTTCCCTTTTTTTGGTTGTTAGGGCAAAGAGGTCACTATGAATTTAAATTAACGTTCAATAAATGACATAGAACCTTTACTCTGGAGGCTGAATTCTACATCAAAGGCCAAAATTGACATATATGCCTCTTTAAAAGTGTGGGCTCTGAAATATCTTAAAACTAACTCCTATTTTAGTGTAACATTTTATAATATAAAACAAGACTCAAAGAAAATGTCAGTCTGCTCACAAATACACAGCCCTAAAATAAATTGACCCTCCCCAAACTTTGGATGACATTTTTGGGAAATGTTTAATTTTTAGCATGAGTCAGCCTCTCTACTTGAAATGGAGTTTCATAATTTTTTGTTTCTTTTTGTTCACAGAAAATATATAAGTTTTTTTGTTAAAATATGAAGGAAAATGAAATACTAGTTTGAGTATAAATACCCAAGAGAATGTATTCTTGAGTAAAATATTAAAACATAAGGTTTTTTAAAAAATGTATCTTTTGTTAACTTCTATAAGATAGAGAATTCTTCATTGTTAGTAACAGGGATCGGGGAGTACTACCTATCAAAAATGACTATGATTACTTCAAAACCTATCAAAAATGAGAGAAAGATGAAAAGAATGCATGAACTGAGGTAAGATAAATTAGCAGAACCAGGAGAACATATGATTATGACAATTTATCTGAAAGGAACATTGAGAGGAAAAGAAACTCTGAGCAACTTTAAAAAAATACAAAAAACAGATAATGGAATGTCTCCTTTCTATAGGCAGAAAACTGGGGCACTAGGTAAGCACAATGTTAGATATGCCCACTGTACTGGTTGTTTATGCATAACTGTTTTTCTTTGTTACAAGGGAGGGGATGTTGACTTTGATCTTCATGTGTATTTGTGTTTAGGATGAGGGAGTGGATCCAAAAATGACAATTATTTTTCAAAAAGGGACCAAGGAACGCTCTCTCTCTCTCTCTCTCCCTCGCTCTCTTCTCTCTCCCTCCCCCTACCTCTTATATATATATATATATATATATATATATATATATATTATATGAAATTTATTATATTTTATATATTTTAACAAATTCTATATTAGTGTAATTCTACAAAATTTAGTTAACTTTAACTAATTTCCCTTCTCTATCTGTAAAATGGGATAATATTTTTTGCATTAATTCCTCTATAGCATCACTGTGAGAAACATGTCATAAACTTTTAAAATACTAAATGAGGTGAAGAAAAAATATTATGGTGTTAAAATATGGCTTTTCTCCCCAGCTGCTTTGCAATTTCAATTTCATCAAACTTTTAATAAGTGATTACTATAGGGGAAAAAACCCACTATGCTGATAATGCAAAAATGCAAAGCAGCACTGATCTTGCCATGAAAGACCCTGCATTCTACTGGTTGTGGGGGAAAAGAAGGAAGGATTCAATATGTGTACTTACAAATATAATACAAGGTAGGTAGTTAATGGGGTCAAAGAACACTAAATCAAGACTTTTCAAATGTTTGAAGAATGAAAGAACACAAGCAGCTAAAGCAATCAGGTAAATCTAAAAGAAGTAGGTAGCCCCTGAGCATAAACTATTCAAAACCTCAAGATTCTGAATAGAATAAAAGGAAATTTAGGTTGGAACTAGATTGAGAAGGGCTTTAAAATTCATATCATATTTCAAGGTTTATCCTAAAGAAAATGAGGAGGCAAGGGAGTTTTTTGGAAGAGGGAAGTGGCATGACAGGCATGGACTTTAAGAGCTTCAATTTAGAAGCTGTGTGAAGAATTGGCAGTAGAGGGAAGAGGGGATGCATGGGGACTGGTTTTGAGGCTACAATAATAGATTGCTCAAGAGAGGGGAAAACATGAATATAGCATGGCTGTATGAATGGGACAAAGGGGAAATGAGAGATATATTGGGGAGGTAGAAGAGGAGATGATTTAAAATAAATCTGGATAGGTACTTTGAAAGCAAGAGGGTGAAGGAACTTGAATGCTAGACTAAGGATTTTATACCTTAGGCAACATGAAAACACTGAAGATGTTTGAGTTCCAAAGTAATAATCAAATAGTGATTTAGAAAGTCGTTTATGTGACAGTTTCAAGAGATTAATCAGTCAGTGTTCTAGAGAATGAATTGGATATAGAAGACACTCAAGGCAATGATAACACTTAGAGTATACTACAGAATACCATGCATAAAACACATCTGTCTGAATCAGAGTTCTGACAGTGGGGGTGGAAAACAATGTATATTAATCAACCCATATTTATTGTATAGCTATTCTGTGCCACTCAGTGTGCTAGTCATTAAGGCACAAGTAGAAAAAATGAAAAGATTCCGGTTATTATATGAAACAGAAGTAAAACTTGAGAGAAGTTGGTGAATAGCTTGGTATTGATGGAGTCAAGGAACATGGAAGATTTAAAGATGCATTGATTGCAATAATAAGTATTGCAGCAGTACTAACTTGGACTCTAAACTTTTTTAAAATAAATATTCTTATAACTAATTTACTATAATTTGTTTCTTCTGTTATCTTATGTATTTTACATACTTCAAAACAGTATTCTGATAAGGAGTCCTAAGGCTTTAACAGATCACCAGTGGGATTCATGATGTAAAAAAAGCTAATAATTTCTGGTATATTAGGGGAATAGAATTAGAAGACCTGAATCTGAATACTAGTTCTATTTTTTTCCTGTGGACAAATAAATCTCTCAGAGCTATAATTTCCTTCTACCTAAAGTATGACTAGGTTGTGCAGTAAATAGAGCACTGAATTTGGAATCAGGAAATTTGCTTACACAGTCAGTATCAGAAACTTGCTAGTTGTGTGAACTCTGGCAAGTCACTTATCTTCTGTCTGTCTCAATGTTTTCATCTATAACATGGGGATAATAATAGCACTTACCTCTCAAGGTTACTGGTAAGAATCCACCAAGACAATCTCTGCAAATCATCTTCCAAAACTTAAAATATATATAAATACTATTATTATTATTTTATTTTGGTTCATTAGCATTTATTAGACCTCTATTATGGGCAAGATGTTGTGCTAAGTGCTAAGGATCTCTCCCTCCAGAAAAAGAAAAGAAAAAATATCATAAAACAATACCAAAGCACCAGTCCCTTCTCCAACGAAAAATACAACATACATATATATGTGTGTATATGTGTGTGTGTGTGTGTGTGTGTGTGTGTGTATGAAAAATCACTAATAATTTAAAGAGGTAAAAATGCTAATTGCTAGGAGAATGAGAAAAGTTTTCTCCAGGATATGATGCCTGAGATGGTACATGAAAGAAGCTAAAGAGGTAATAATGAAGAGAGAATTTGTGCTAGGCATTAAGGGTAGCCTCTACCAAGGTGGTTAAGCAGAAGAGAGAACATCATGTCAAGGAAGAGCAAGGATGGCAGTTGGATAGGATGGTAGAGAAAGAGAATGACATAACATATTCTGAAGAAGTAGACTAAAGGTTTTAAAGGCCAGGCTCAGGAATTTGCATTTTTCCCCCTAGAAACAGTAAAGAGTCACCCCAACCTTTTGATTATGGGAATAACAAGATCAGACCTGGCAGCTATGCTATGGATGGATGGAGTAGAGAGGGGAAAGACTGGAATTAGTAAGACTATTTAGCAGGCTATGGAGAGAGAGAGAAAGAGAGAGAGATAAAGAGAGAGAGAGACAGACAGACAGACAGACACAGAAAGAGACAGAGACAAAGACACACGCAGACACACACAGATCGAGAGATTGAGGGCTTAGGCAAAGGTATTGGCCATGAGGGTGAAAGGGGAGTTGAATATGAGAAATGTTGTCATTACCTGGCACAGAATTGGATGCATCATCCCTTGATCACTTCCTCCTCAGTCTGGAACAAAAGACTATAATGTGTTAATGAGCTGAATTATCTTGATAAATTTTTTCAGCTCTTAATTTACTTTGCATGTGCAATAGGTATAGAAACAAAGCAAGAAATAAAGTTGAAAAAATATACTGGTTTGTGTTGAGGCTTGAGTCTACATCCCAAGCAGTTAGAAAAAGTTTACTTATTAACTAAGTCTGGGCAGCAATGTCATTTATATAGAATTACCATATTTACTAGCATAAAGGTCATTCTTGCATAATGACCACACATCGGCATTAGAATCAAAACCTTGTCATTTATACATGAATCCTACATAGATTTGCTGTATCATTTTGAGCTTCAAATGTAGGTATTAAAATTATGGCTGTTAGGGGAAAAGCATTACAGAGAATATCCTAGGCATATGTGATATTTATACACTAAAAAAAAAATAAAATTGGCTTCTCTTTATATCAGTAAAGGTTTATTTACCTTGAGAGGTGTGTCATAATACAAAATAGTGGAATCTACCATTTTTTTAATATGATGATTGTCATTCATAACAAAGTCAGATGCAAGAGGTAAAAGTCCTGAGAAACAAACCATTACAAAATATCAAGAAGAAAGAAAATGCCTAAAGAGGTAGGCAGCTTGGTGTTAGAAAGAGCCCTGGCTCTGCACAGTTTTTCCCTATATAAGTAAGAATATTATAAAGTTCATGTGTTTCATCATATTTCTCATCAATCAGTTAGCTAGCAAGCAGTTCTTAAGCATCTACTAGGTTCCATTAAGTTCAAGGCACTGTGCTTGGCCCTGGAGGCACAAAAGTATATGTATAAGGTACAGGGATGAATGACAGAAAAAGAAATTTGAGCTCTACACAGATTATTAAAAGTAACATAAGAAAACAGAGTCTTTTTTCTTCTGGCAAAGTATGTGTGTGTGTGTGTGTGTGTGTGTGTGTGTGTGTGTGTGTGTGTGTGTGTGTGTGTGTGTG
>NW_020954642.1:8137720-8163772 GCF_900497805.2 Vombatus ursinus
GTGTGTGTGTGTGTGTGTGTGTGTGTGTGTGTGTGTGTGTGTGTGTGAGAGAGAGAGAGAGAGAGAGAGAGAGAGATGGCCTTATGGATAGAAATTGAGTTAGGACTTGAAGGAAGGAAAGGATACGAAAAAGTAAAGATTTTAGGTTGGGGTTAAGAATGAGGGAGAGAAGTCCTTTCAAGACATGGATCCCATCATTGGACAAGCCATGAAGAGGGAAGAATGAGGATAGGGCCTGAACACTCTCTAGTTTGTCTGCAAGATAGGGTTCTTGGAAGGAAATTGTGGAAAATAGCGTTTTATGTGTCCAAGCTTTGGCTCCAGTGACTGACAACTCAAATATTTGGTTCTTCCTTCAAAATATTGGAGGAAGAAGGATTAAAATAGCTAATAGAGTGGATAACAAAGTTAAGATTCAAACATCTCTTAACATACTGAAATATTGAGCATAGTCTAATAAGAAAAAATCATACATTTAAAAATCTTTCACTTGGGTTAAAAAAATGGCTGTACAAGTACAAATGGGAGAGCTACGTTTGCTGTTGTTATTCAGTCATTTTTCAATTGTTTACAACTCTGTGACCCCATTTGTTTGAGTTTTTTCTGTTTTTTTTCCCCCGTTGTTTTTTGTTTTTTGGGGCAAAGATGCTACAGTAGTTTGCCATTTTCTTCTCCAGCTCATTTTATAGATAGGGAAACTGAGGGAAACAGGGCTAAGTGATTTGCCCAGAGTAACACAGCTACTATGAGTTTGAGGCTAGATTTGAACTCAGGAAGATGAGTTTTCCTGACTCCAGGGCCTGTACTCTATCCACTGTGCCATCGAGCTGCCCCAAATGGTATGTTTAGTTAGTTGTTGATCTGAAAAAAATCTGGGGATTTAGTGAATTATGAGATCAATATGATGCAACAATATGATATGACAGGAAGAAATGAGTATTGTTACCTTGAGTGTTGTTAAGAAAGGCATAGATTCTAGAAATATGTAGGTGAAAATCCAGCTATATTTTACCCGGGACAGAATATTTATGGGGTGCTGTGTTCAGTTCTAAGTGCTACAAATCTCTCTCTTTTTTTTTGTGAGGCAATTGGGGTTAAGTGACTTGCCCAGGGTTACATAGCTGGTAAGTATCAAGTGTCTGAAGACCGATTTGAATTCAGGTCCTCCTGACTACAAGGCTGGAGCTGTATCCACTGTGACACCTAGCTGCCCCTTAAGTGTTACAAATCTAAAAAAAAGAGTGATAAGCTAGAGCACATCCATAATAGTGAGAAGGCATGGGGCTATGCCATGAACTGACGGAAGGATATGAGAATATTTAGCCTAGAGAAAATAATTATTGGATTGGCCAGAAAAGCTGCTTTCAGGTATTCACAGGGCTCTCTTAGTGAATGTTTGTCCCAAGGGAACAGTATAAAAAATATGGCAAGAAGTTTCCAAGAGGAGAATTTAGCTTTGACAGAAAAAAATACTTCCTAACCATTAGATCTAACCAATGTATAAGTGGAATTGGCTTCCTTGGGATCCAATGGGTTTCTATTAATCATAGGCTTTCAAACATAAGTTGGATGAGCACTTTGGGGGGCAAAATAGTAGTGAGGATAGTATCTGGGGTTAAGAACACCCTCCATTTCTCATATCTGGGCATTTTCTTTTGTTGTCCCTCATGATCTCCATCTTCATCTCATCCTCCTGGCTTCTCTAGTTTCCTTTAAGACCCCCCAAAAATCCCATCTTCTACAGGAAGCCTTTCTCAAGCTCTCTTAGTTCTAGTGCTGTCTGTTTCTTATTTATTTCCTATTTGTCCTATATATAACTTGTGGCATTTTTTTCATATTTGTTTACTTACTGTCTCCTTATTATGCTATAATCTCCTTAAGGGTAGAGCCTGTCTTTTTATATCTTCTTAGCTTTTAGCACAGTGTTTGGCACATGGTCAACTCTTAATAAATATTTACTGACCGACTATTATTGACTGATGACCACTCAGTTTCCTCAAATCTAGAAATTCTGTGTCAGTGGAAGAATTTCATTTAACAAAAAAACTAATATATTCTAATGGACCTATGACTACTTAATTATTTTCGTCCAAAGAACTTGAGTATTTGTTATCTCCTTTGAGTTTACCCTCTAATCCCTAAGTTCTAGGCAAGATACTTTGGCATTTTGATTGAAAAATGATCAGGTCATAATATCTAGAGCTGGAAGTGACCTGAGATATCATTTAGCCCAACATCTGCATTTTTCCAAAAAGCAAACTGAAGCTCAAGGAGGTTAATAACTTACCCAAAGTTAACCAGGAAGTAAGTTTGCAATTTGGAATAAGAGTCAAAATCCTTAATCTTTAAAATTAGTTGTTCTTCTAGAGGTTCATGTGCTCTTTTCATCAAGAAGGACAGGAAAATCCATTTCTTCATAGACAGTTTTAATGAATTCTTGGACTCAAAAAAAAAAAAGAAAAACAACAGACAAATAAATAAAATCATCATCTAGTGGCTAATCTGACAATGAGCCTATCTTCAGTTAGACTGGTACTTAGGAAACAAAACACAATGTATATCACTTGGTCTATATGTGTTTCCAGTTAGTAAATCCCAGAATTTGTGCTCTGCTGACACTGCCTTTAAGAAATACTCATCCACAAAACTGGGAGCCATCAGAGAAATAATTCAGTGAAGAATGCAATAGAAAAGGTAGATGTTATCTACCCTATTTTTGTTTAGATGAGAGCACTGAATAACTATCTGGGAGTAGAATTCATACCTCCCAGACCAGAGTTTCTTAACTAAGTCAACCAGCTGTCTGCAAATCTCCAACTCCTTTGAAACTCTTTCACTACTACTGGGGTCTCATTTGGAAGTCAGGAGAGAAATTAGCCAGTTGTGCTTAAAATCAGGTCCTTAGGAAGAAATACATGTGCTTCCCTGGAAATTTGGCAAGCAAACAGATTTTACTTGTAATCTGGCTTGACTACCCTGTTCCCAAAATGAACCTCACCGCAGGGATGTGACCCAGGCAAATGAGGGATTGGGAACACAGTAGCTAGAAATCACTGGGGTAGTTGGGTTTGAACAGCTGTCTAATTTAAAAGGCAATCTTTTGAACAAATATGGAACTAACTGGATAGTTGTTTGAGTCTTAGCAAAACTGGCATTTAACATTTGATGTGCCCCATTCACTTTTTAACATGCAGTGTAGTGTATACTTTAGTTCTCACTTAAGGGAAAAAATATCAATATAGGTAAGAGCAACCTGTATCGTCTCTGTGCAGCTGCTCCAACAGGGTAGTCCAACATATTTCTGATGGTCAGAGGTGCTTGGGAGAGCAACTTTAGAATTAGCCACTGCTTAATAGGCAACATCATCTCATCCTGTTTTTGATACATATTGGATCTTGTATCCCTGAGACAATATAATACAATTAAATTCAGCAAACGTTTTTTAAGCACTTTAGTACCTGCTGCAGAACATTGTACTGGGGATATAAGGAAAATGTTCAAACAGCCCCAGCCTTCAGGTAGTTTATTTTCTATTGAAGAAATACAATATGTAGACTAGTAAATAAATGCAAAATGCAACAACATAATTTCAAAAGAGAGTTAATGCTAATATTGGCAAGATGGTTCAGGATCAACATTAACTATGTGTAGGAGATGACACCTGACCTAGTATTCTGAAGGCTGCTATAGGTTCTAAGAGATCAAGGTGAGGGCATGCTTTTCAAGCATGGTCTAGAGCGTTTCTACAAAGACAAAGGGGAAGGAAATAAAATAGTGTGCATAAGGTAGAGCTTTCAGGCCAATTTTGCTGATTTGGAGAGTTCATGAAGGGATTTAACATGAAATAAGATTGGAAAGTAGGTGGTATCCAGAATATGTATGAGACATGCAACTTCAGCCGCATACAAAGATGGTCATATCCCTGATTTTGTCATCTACAAATTTACCACCTCTATATTCAAGAATTCTGAATGCCTTTATCTGACCATAGTTCATTGACTTTTTCACCTTTCCCTTCGCATTCCTTTATATAATCCAGCTGTTCATCTGTATTGTGGCCATCTCCACTGTACTAGCTGCTCTCTTCTCTTAACATCTTGACTCCTTGGTGAACCAATTCAGCACTACACTATTTACCTCTCTTCAATACCTAGCCCCCTTATCATAGCACCAGTTTTGCCCAGCCAGGTCACAGCTTTGGATGACTCCCATTATTCATCACCTTTGGTCCTATGCATATGCTGCTGAACAAAGGTGAAGAAAATCATGCAACCATTCTGAGTCCAATATAAATTGATGCTATATAATTCAACTGGGCCCTCACTGCTGCTAGGCAATCCTATAAATATCTTCTTTATCAACTCACTATCCCACTTTCCACAGTAGCTCTTCTAAAACTTTTCATCCCTCCACAAACTTTTCTGGCTTTCCCTCACAACGCTTTCTCAGCTGAGGAATTTGCTTCACATTTTATGGAAACATTGAGGCTATTCACTGTCAATTCACTCTTTTCCCCTCTTTCTTATTTTCCATCACTCAGATACTTTCTACTAACTTTTTCCTCCTTCACTCATCTCACATGATGAAGTGGCTTCACTCCTTACCAAGGCTAACCCCTCTACTTGCTCAAGTAATTCCAATCTATCCTATTTCTTCCCACCAATTGTCCCCTCTGCCACCCCTCTCTTTCACATCATCTTCAATGTCTTCTTCTTTATTGCCTCTTTTCCCACTGTCTATAAACATGCCCATGTTTCCCCTATCATGAAGAAACCCTCACTTGATACATTTATCACCAGTATCATCCTCTCTCCCCCTCTTTGAAGCTAAACTCCTTGAAAATGAGGTGCTTCTATTTTTTTCCTCTTACTCTCTTCTGAACCTCTTACAATCTGTCTTCTGACCTTATCATTCCAATGAAATTGTTCTTTCCAAAGGTACTAATGATCTTAGTTGCCAAATTCAATGGTCTTTTCTCCATGCTTATTCTCCCTGACCTCTCTGCAAACTTTGATACTATTGATCACTCCTCCTTGATGCTCTCTTCACTCTAGGTTTTCAGGACACTTTATCTTGGCTTTCTTCCTACCTATCTGATTGCTCCTTCTCTCTCTACTTTTCTGAATCTTCCTCCTGATCATACCCTCTAACCATAGATAACTCTCAGAGTTCTGTCTTGAGCTGTCTTTTCTTCTTTCTCTATTCTACCTCACTCAGTGATCTCATCAGTTTCCATTGATTTAATAACCATCCCTATGCTAATGATTCTCAAGTCTATCTCTCTTGCCACAATCTCTCTATTGACCTCCAGTCTTGCATCTAAAAATGCCTTTAAAATATCTCAAAGTAGATGTTCAGTAGACAACTTAAACTGAATATGTCCAAAATAGAACTCATGGTCTTTCCCACCAAACTTCTATCTTCCCTATTATGATAGAGGGTGGCACCATAATCTCTGTTCCTCAGGCTCACAAACTAGGAGTCATCCTGAGTTCCTCACTTTTTCTCACCCAACATTTCTAAGCTAAGGCCAAGGCCTGTCAATTTTATCTTTGCATCATGTCTTACATAAGTCCCTTTCTCTTTTCTCACACTGTCCCCAATTTGGGACAGGACTTCATCACCTAACATTGGAATTATTTACATAGCTTGTTGGTGTTTCTTCTGCTTCTAGTCTCTCCTCATTCCAGTCCATTCAGCCACTAAAGTGATTTTCTTAAAACATGGGCCTGATCATGTCACCACCTTACTCAGTAAACTTCAATGTCTTCCTATTGTCTCCATGAAAAAAAATACAAAATGCCCTGCTTGGGCCCTTTATACTTTTGTCCACACATACTTTTCCACTCTTCTTACTCCTTACTCCCCAATATACTCTTCAATCCAAGGACACTGGCCTTCTGGCTGTTCCATGAAAGAGACACTCCATCTATTGTCTCTAGGCATTTTCCTTGGCTTTCCTCAGTTCCCTGAACATTTTCCCTCCTGTCTTTTGACTATTGATTTCCCTGGTTTCTTTTAAATCTCAACTAAAATTCTTCCTTCTACATGAAGCCTTCCCCAGCCCTGCTTAATTCCAGTGTCTTCCTTCTGTTAATTATTTTCTATTTATTCTGAATATAGCTTACTTTGTATATATAATTGTTTGCATGTTGTGTCCCTGTTAGATTATAAACTCATTGAGTTCAAGAACTATCTTTTACCTCTTTTTGTGTCTGTAGTGTTTAGTATGGTGATTGGCACATAATAGCGGCTTAATAATAGATCGATGCATGGGTCATTGCATAGTGATATCTATACAACAAATACATGAGAGTAATCTCTCTCTCTCTCTCTCTCTCTCTTTCTCTCTCCCTCTCTCTGAATTAATCAATATTTACTAAGCAAGTGTATGTCCAGCCCTGTATTGATGCCAAGAAGAGTCCAAATATAAAGAATAACAACAACAACAGTAACAATAATAATAGCTGATGTTTATTGTTTTGTACTTTGCTTTATATTTATCATCTCATTTGTACTCATGACAACCCTGGAAGGAAAGTGCTAACAAGCGTTCCCATTTTACAGATGTAGAAAATGAAATTAGGAGAGGCTGTGATTTTACCATAATCATAGAGTTAATAAGTGGGAGACGGAGGACTGGAATCCCCATAACCTCTGACTCCAAATCTAATGTTGTTTCCACTAGACTGCCTTTTTTTTACGTAAAGTAGTGCAACAATAGATCTGAGTGCTATAGCCAAGGCTTGTGAAAAATGAACAAGAGAGTAGATAGGTGGATAGAATTTTATATATATATATATATACGTGTGTGTGTGTGTGTATACGTATGTATGTATATGTGTATATATGTATATATGTATGTGTGTATATATGTACATATATATGTATATATACATATATAAATATACATACACAGAGAGATAGACAGACAGATATATAATTAGATAGAATAAATAAATATTTAATGAAAAAAAAATCCTGTATTTTCGACAGGAAGAAAAGGAATGGAGGGTAATGTGCCTTAGGGAAGATCATAAGATTATAAGTATACAACTTCAAGGAATCTGTGAGGGGATCTAGTCCAATCCGTTTCATATTATAGATGACGAGACTGAACTTTAGGGATGTCAAGTATTTCGGCCAAGGTAACGTAAGTAATAAGGATTCGATATGAGATTTGAGACTTAGTTTGCCTGACTCTAAACCAATACTTGTTTCACTGTACATAGAAGATTCTACAGGGACGTTCTACATTTCATTCTGTTGGTGAGGAACTGGGACAAATATACAAGGAAAGAGAACTTATAACAAAGATAAATGTCAAAATTGTGACACAGATAATGTATGTTCCAGAAGCCTGGAGGGGCAAGATATGTCTAAGAGCTGGAGATAATCAGAGAATGTTTTTTGGAAAAGATGAGATTTGAGTTGGACATTGAAGGATGTTAGAATTTAAATAGACAGAAGGTAGTCATGGTATTAGAATAAGGGAAGAGAAGTAATGATTCTACTAAAGGGAACAATGATGGGGGCATAAAGACATAGAGACAGGAAAGTACAAAGTGAGTTCAGAAATCAGTGATTTGACCAGCTTAACTGGTGCAGGGGATTTTTGTGGAATAGTAATATAAGCTAGTGGCAGTTAGGTAGTGTAGTAGATAGAGTGCTGTGCCTGGAGTTAGGAAGATTAATCTTCCTGAGTTGAAATATGGCCTCAGACACTTAGTAGCTGTATGACCCTGGGCAAATCTCTTAACCCTATTTTCCTCAGTTTCCTCATCTGTAAAATGAGCTGGAGAAGGAAATAGCAAACCACTCCAGCATCTTTGCCAAGAAAACCTCAAATAGAGTCATAAAGAGTCAGACACAACTGAAAAAAAAATGATTGAAAATAAAAGCTAAAGTTAAGAACAGATGCTTTATTTTCAATTGTTAACATGTAAGTGCAATAACATCTGCTGATAGAAAGTGACAAGGATGTCCTTATTTTCCCCCAAAAAAACACTTTTCCTCCCTGTTGCTTCTGTCTACCTATCTTTCAAGTACTTTCTAATCTGTAGAAAAGGTGATAGACTCTTTTCTCCTTCTGCACTGACAAATGAAGACTGCTCTCAATGAGACAGTAATGGCAGCTGCACCAAATTGTTCTAAAAATACCATCAGGGTATCAGTGTCTCCCTGAACTGCCTTGTTATCCTAATGCAATTATGTAACTTTCTAATCTTTTCAGTCACTGAAGTAGTCAGAAGGCAGGAGGAAAAAAAAATCTGCCTGCCAGAAGGCCTGAACATGCAAAGTGGAGGTGGCTGATTAATGATTGCATCTGTTTTAATATAACCCTTTAACTTGTGGCATCTGAGCCAATAACTTCTTAAGATTCTCACTGAGCTTGTCAACAATTTTATTTTCGTTAAATCTGATTTGATGCCTCCCCTCCACCCAATGTTAGAACCTTGGCAAATGTGGGACTTTGCTAGATCCTACAAAGTTGCCTCGATCCATCTGCAATCTCCCAAAATGACACCAGGAACTTGTGATCGATCTTAAAATTTGAGAGAGTTTGAAAATGAAAGCATAGCCTAGGAACTGAAAGATTTGGCTACTGTGTCATGCAGCCTTCTTAAATACACAAACATACTTCACTTAGCTCCTTAACAGGAAGAATGAGATTTTTGGATGAAAGTTGTGATGAAGAACTATTTCTTTTAAAAGAAATAAAATAAAATGTAAAAACCACCTTAAGTAACATCAGAAAGAAGTGTTATATTGTCAAGCCTGTCCCTGGCAGGTGCTAACCACCATGAGGCTGTGTAAAGTGTGTTGGATTTGTAATTTGGGCCTATCTTCAAATCAATTATTCGATCAACAAGTATTTGCACCTATTAAGTGCCAGATAGTGGGCTAAGCACAGGGCAATAAGATAAACAACAACATCTAATTGTGGAAATAACATAAATATGCCATATACATAGATCTATTAGCTAAACATATATATATATGTATCCATATGTGTGTGTATGTATACATATATGTGCATGTATACAGAGACACAGACACATTATTTGCAGAGTAATATCAGAGAAGACCTCAAGTAGGAGGTGGTACTACAGCTAATCTTTGAAGAGGTTTGGAGATTCTAAGATGTGGAGCTAACGATTTTATCTCAGGCACAGTTAAGAGCTTGTTCAAAGGCAAAGGGACAGAGAACAAGATATTTTGTATGAGAACTAGTACATAGAGCACTTTGGAACTTAAAATGTATAAATGTATAAAAGCAGAAACATGCTGGAGCTAGCTCATATTGGCAAATTAGATCAATTGATAAATTTTCATTGTGAGTATTTTCACATCAGAAAAAAGTTAAATGTTACAAATCAAGGCTTGGTGTATTTTGTTTTCATTGTCCACACCAAAGAAAGCAAGGGAGAAAATATTCACAGTGGAGCTTAAACTTAAAAGTGTGTTGTGTGTGCTTTTTTCTGGAAAACTAGTTGTTAAACATTTATTAGCCTACGCCTATATAAAGGGAATCATGTAAAATAAGCCAAGGAAGGTAGGATGTAGTCAGGTTGTAAAAGATTTTGAATGCCAAACAGAACTGTATTTTTTTTTCTGGAGAAAATAAGAAGACACTGGAGCTTTAGAAGCAGGGAAGTGATAAGGTCAGACCTGTGGTTTTGGCCTATTCCCTTGACAGTTATCTGGAGGATATACTGGAGAGGAAAGACACTTCAGACTGAGAGTCTAATTAGGAGACTATGACAATAGTCCAGTCATTATCATCATCATCGTCATCATTATGGTGATGGGTCCATTGATTTCTTCTCACTTGAACTATTACCCTGATTCCACCCACAAACTCTCTATGAGTGCTAAAACACATCCTCTAAGTTTTCCCCTGATGCCCCAGGGAGACTTTAGGCAGCATTCTAGAGATCTTATAGATTCAAGCACAATGAGTTCTTAATTCTGTCCCTATTTGGGGACAAAGAAAAACAGAGGTAGATCTGTGGAAAGAAGAATGTCTTTTTTCCATATTCTGGCTAGGGAAAGGGGTATATGAAGCAGACAACAACCTAATCAACTAGACATAAATGGGTCCAGTGAAAAAGGATGCTTGCTAATGTGATTTTTTTTAAATTGGCAATGTAAATGTAAATGTAAGACCAGACAAGACAATTGCATTTTTCTTGGCCCTAAAGCCCTTTGTGATAAGTTTAAGTCTCATTCATGTTAGTGAAGGTTAAAAGCCCTAATAATCCATGAGGGAGGAGATGTTTGAAATTTGACTAAATTGCACAACTTTTTTTCACTGTTCACTGAGGCAAGAGAAAATTACTAGAAGTTTATTGTCTGATCCTACCTGCCATAGATGCAATTGATTTTTTTTTTAAAAAACAGGTACTATAGGAAATAGTTGGTAAGGTTTATTATTCATATTGGTTTAACTGTTATAGAAGAAAAAGTTTAATCAAATCTCCATTGCCCTATTTAGCACATATTTGCTTGCCCTTTACCCTAGAATTACACACACACACACACACACACACACACACACACACACACACACACTTCCACAGAGAGATGAAGAGGCAGACATTCACTGTGCCTCAGGAGAAAATAAAATGTTTGCATTCTTATGTCATTTTCTGGAAGTCAAAAATCACCGAAATATACAGCAACTCAGGTAAAGTCAATCATTTGAGTCAAATCCTGTGTATCCATAGAAGCAGATTAGTTTTAATCTATATTATACATAACAGCAGCAGCAACCTCCTGCCAGTATTGTATGCTCAAGTCAAATGTGTTTGATTCTTTACAGTTGTAAGAGTTGGAATATTACAGTTGTAATGTTCCTGGATATTTTCATTTCGGTATCTCTTTCAGAAGATGATTGGTGTATTCTTTCAATTTCTCTTTCATCCTCTGGTTTTAGAATATCTCATCAGTTTGCCTTTGTAATTTCTAGAAATGTGATAATTAGAGTCTTTTTTTTTAAATCATGGATTTCATGTTCACCTAATAATTCTTAAATTATCTCTCCTCACTCTATTTTCAGGTCAATTATTTTTCCAAGAAGATATTTCACATTTTCTTCTATTTTTTTCATTAACAGTTTTTTTTAATATCTTATGGAATCATTAGCTTCCACTTACCCAATTTTTAAGGAATTGACTTGATTTTTAAGGAATTTTTTTTTCTATTAGCCATGATACCACTTTTTCCATTTGACCTATTGGGATTTTTAAGAAATTACTTTCATCAGTATTTTTGTGCCTCTTTTACCAAGCTATTACTTTTCTTTTCGTGTTTTTATTTCTCTCACTTCTTTTTCTATTTTTCCCTTTATAATTCTAATTTGATTTTAAAAGATCTTTTTAAAGTTCTTCTAGGAATTCATGTTGGCTTTGTGTCCAGGCTGCATTTTTTCTTTGAGGCTTTGCCTGTAGTTGTTTCAACATCATTGTCTTCTGAGTTAGTGGCTTCAGCTTCCCTGTCACCACAATGACTTGATGGTCAGGTTCTTTTTTGTTGTTGTTGTTTTCTCATTTTTCCAAGCCTGTTTATTGTCTTTGAATTTTGTGCAAACCTTGGATTCTGCTTGCCTCTGGATTGGGGAGGAATGTTTATCTGAAGCTTCAGGTTTTTTTTTTTCATCCTGCTGTTTTTACAGATACTTCTGGGGGTCTGTAAGTTTTCATGGTGGTGGGGTCCAGGGTGAGGTGTCATCATTGCTCTACTGGACTAAGCTGTGGTCCTTACCCAGGTAGGACCCCTGATCCCTTGTGACTATAAACACTCTTTTGCCCTGAAATTGAGACCTGGAACTAGTACTCTTGCTTTCTTGAGACCACAAGTGTTGTCCTCCATCCTGGAATTATGTCCAGGCACTAGGTAATGATCAATTGAGTCTACAAATGGTACCTGGTAGCACAGCCAGTGTTAGTACAAAAGTCTCCTGCAATCTTTTTCTGACCAAGTGTTTAGTTCTCTTATTGTCTCTCAGTGTCTCTCTTATTCTGAAACTGTTGCTACTGGTACTGCTGCTAATTCTGCTGCTATTACCACTGCTCCCACCTCCAAGGCCACAGCTGGTGTTGTTGTTGTGCTGTATTCCTGGCTGGGCCCCACTCAATGCCATGAACCTTTCCTTTTGCCTTCCTAAGTTGTCCTGGGCTAGAAGAGTCTCTACCTGATATTTTGTTGGTCATGGTACTTTAGAATTTGTTTTGATGCCTTATTTTAAAGTTGTTTAGAGGGTGATGTTGGGAAAG
Source organism: Vombatus ursinus (assembly GCF_900497805.2). Taxonomy (NCBI): domain Eukaryota; kingdom Metazoa; phylum Chordata; class Mammalia; order Diprotodontia; family Vombatidae; genus Vombatus; species Vombatus ursinus. The sequence goes on from NW_020954642.1 coordinate 8,149,999, forward strand.
CTGCTCTAGAATGTTTTCTTTCCTCTGCCATCTTGGCTTCACCTCTTGAATTATGTTTTAAAGGAAGAATGAGACTCTGAGAGGCAGAGAGAGCAAAGAAGGGAATATATTCTGTAATGGAAATACAAAGGCACAGATATGGAAAATAGATATGAGAAAGAGAGGAGACCTATTTGATTGGGATCTCAGTAAATAGGAGGGGGACAAATAGTCAATGACCCAGGAAAGATATATTCAGGCTAAATTTTGTAGGGCTGTAGAAGTGAAACAAATGTTTATATACTAGACTAAAGATAATAGCAAGCCACTTGAATTGATTAAGTAGGAGAGTTATACGCTCAGATTCATACTTATGGAAAATTATTTTGGCAACAGTGCATAGAGTAACCTGGAATGGTGAGAGGCTTGAGGGAAGAACATCAATGCAATACTTTAGATAAGAAGTGATAAGGGGGTCAACTAAGGTTGTATCTATATGGGTAAAGTAAGAGGGTTAGATGTGAGGAATGTAAAGGTAGAAATAGGGAGATTTAACAACTAGTTAAATATTTGGACTGAGGGGAAGTTAAGAAAAGAGATTAATGCTAAAACATCCTATAGAAAAGCCAGCAAACAAGATTTAAGAAAGGTGACACTGACAGTAAGAGGACAAGGAGACAGCAGTGTTATGAAAACCCAGAGAATATAGAGTATCCAGAAAAGATAGGTTGATTAGCAGTGGCAAATGCAACAATTAAGTTGAGAAAGATGAAAGCTGAGGAAAAAACAAAAACAATAACAAAAACAAACAAACAAACAAAGAAAAACCCTCTGCCTAATCAATGGGCAACAGAGGTTAACCACCTATGAACATCTGCCATTTTTAGAAAGTTTTTTTTTAATGTCCTGACATCAAGTCTAAATTGAACTCTTCTTAAATTCCACCCATTACTCCTGCTATATATCTCTACTTGATGTTTCCATTGGTATTTTTGACTTAACATCTACAAAACTGATATCATTTCCCCTCAAGCACATCCCTTCTTTAACTTCCCTATTTTTGTTGAGGTTACCACCATCTTTCCAAATCTTCATGCTCTCAATTTTATAGTATTCATTCAATCAACAAGAAATTATCAAACACCAACTATGTTCTAGGTAATGGGTATAAAAATATAAAAATGAAAATGATCTTTTTCCTTCAATAAGTCTACATTTTTTCTAGGATAAAGGAATAGATACACTGACAAGTTAAATATAAAATATACACAAAGAAACTATAAACTCTTTGGGAAGGCGTGAGGGGACAAGGGAGCAAAATTAATTGGAGAGATCAAGAAAGGCCTTAAATACAGAAGGTGGCAACTGAGCAAGGCCTTTAATGTAGTTTGGGATTCCAAGTCATTGAGGTGGTAAGGGTATGATGAGGTCTAGAGGTTTGGGGGTGCTGGGAACCCTGAGAATGCAACACAGACCCTGCCTGAATAAATTCAACCCAAATCTTCTTCTAGCCAGAGAAAAAGTTTATTAGAGATAAATCATATAGGCCAGACTCTTAAGAAATCTGAACATTAGTAATGTGCTGGCCTGCATCAGAAAGTCTCAGCCTTCGAATAGGGGCCAGGGTGGATCTTACATACACTAAAGTAACTTTGGGTAGCTAGAGGAGGGGCTGGGAAAAGGGTCTAGATGAGAATTTCGATTGGAAGGTCTGGGAAATTGAATAGACAATGGGAATAGATAATGAAGGGAACTAGAAGGAAGAAGTTTGAAAGGTATTTGAATAAGGTCAAAAGGTGGGTCTAGGGCTTTCAAAGGGAGATAAGGGGAGTCCTCCATAATGCACCTAAAAGTTTAGGGGTTTTGTGGGGCCCGTAGACAAATGGGAGCCAGGTTCCCTTTAGGGCAAGGGGTGAAGATCTCAGTTTGGGCCCATACCCCATCAGGTAGAGCATTGCAGGTATAAGAGGACAGCCTGTGCAAAAACATAGGAGAAGGAGATCTGATTCTGAGTATGAATAAAAGGAAGTAAGCTAGTTTGGTTGGAATGTAAAGTATGTTAGGAGAAGTTATGTGAAATAAGTCTGTAAAAATAGATTAGAGGTAAATAAAAAAGGTTCAGAAATATAAGACAGAGGTTTTTTCTTACCTAAAGGCAGTAGAGAAAAACTGAAGCTTTTTGAGCAAGGGAGTGGTGATATGGTCAGACCTGTGCTTTCCTATTGTCAAATAATTTAGTGATTTTATTAGAGGGAAAATAAAGGCAATGACTAATAAGTACCATTAGAATTTAGTTTATGTGTTTCTTTTCTATGTTAGGATGTTCCCTTACCAGTTATGGTTGGCTGGTGGTATGACTAAAATCAGAAGAGAGTATTAGAAAGAAAAGACAGAAAACCTTTAGAGAGAATATTCAAGAAGAGGCAGCAAGGTTTGTAAGAAGAGAGAGACCTATAGACAGCAGTAGCTTCTCAAGACTGTAAATGAATAGAATGGAGAAGAGGAGGCAGACTCATGTCACCCCTGGTTTTTTATTTTTATTTTTCCAGATTGATCTTCTGCCCCTACACTTGCTACCTTAGCTTCCTACAATGCCAGTTTGTCAGCCACAGCTGCCTCTAGTGCCAGCTGTACCCACCTACAAGAATCAAACTCCCAGCAGAGTTATTTTCAGGACTCACAATAAAAATATGTAATTAAGAGGAAGTCAACCCTTTACTCTCTGAGCCCCACCAAATTCAAAGAAATGAATCTATTCTCTATTCTACCCACCTACCTCTGAAGTATTCTCTCTCTCTCTTTCTCTTTTTCTTTCTCTCTCTCTCTATATATAATATATATATTATATATGTATTATATATATATAAAATACATATATAATATAGATATGCATATATAATATATATATATATGTAAAATCTCCAAAAGGTTAGCACCACCTTCTCTCTTATTAAATTTATCATGGTAGTACACCATTTTGAAGAAGGGTTCTTAATATTTTTATTAGAATTTAAGAATAAACATGCATTTTAAAGGATGCCTCCTACTCTGATGAATCATATAAGTGAAAAGAAATTGCAAGCACAATTATTCCTGGCCTCATTCCTACCTTCCAAAACAACATCAAACAAATAAATATAGCAGAATTCATGTATACTTACAGTGATAGAATTAGAATCATAATGAAGTTTGATTAAAAAATATCAAGAATCTTGAATTGAAAGAGACTTTAAGGGTCATCTTGTCCATTTCACAGATAAGTAAACAGACATAAATTAACATAATGACTTGCCCAAACCTGTCCTACTACCTGGTAGTAGGTGGCAAAGCTGGAATTCAAACCCAGTCCTTGGACTCCATCCACTGTGATTTTGTTTACATTCTACAATACATTGACTCTATTTCTTCCATATGAATCATCCTTAAATTATTTATTTGTAGATTTTAAACATACCAAATAATAATTAATTTTGATATGGTACTTAATACATTATGAACATTTGTTATCTGATACTTATAATAGTCCAAGACATAGGAAAAGCAGTAATAATTATCAGCAGCTTTTACAAAGAAATTAAGAGTAGATCTGTGATTCACTTGTGGTTATATAGTTAGAATAAATAGCAGAATCAGGGCTAGAACTCAGGTCCTTTGACTCCTGGTCCAATGATATTTGGATCTTACTAAAATGCTTCATATAGGACCTTAAAACTGGGAGGGTCACAGAGGACATTGTCATCCAACTTGTTTGATGATATATGCATTTGGAAGGGCAAGGGAGGATTGGAATTGAATGGAGGATTCATCACTTCCCGTGGTAGCGCATTCCATTTAAGGACAGAGATCATCATTACAAAGATCTTCCCCTCCCACATTTATATTGATCTAAAATATTATTTTATGTCACATTCACCAATGGCTCCTAGTTGTGCCCTCTTAGATGCTAATTAATTTACTACTTTCTCTTAACCCATAACCTCTTTCTAGTAATATTAAAGGCACCTCAACTTGTATCATGAGTAGACATGTAGACTTGGGGAAATCACTAGTTTCTTCATGAACTAGAAAATTAGCCATTTTTTTCAAGTCTGCATTTTCATACCAAAGCAACAAGGCAGTAAAGGTATGTTTATAATATGAAAAGTCAATGAGTAGGCTGTGAATAAAAAGGAATCTGGAATGGAAGAGTGAGTTTTGATTGCACTTTCTAATTGGCAGTGCATCATTTACTATGCAAGAGGCCTTTTGTGTTCTCAATTGGTGGGTCCATTTCTTTCTATTAGGCCATAATGTTTTGCTATCCATGTGTTTCTAATACCTTTGTGGCTTTCAGAACACTCACAGAAAAAGTGTTTTGTAAAGTTAGTCTCAGTCATTTGCTATACCTCTCAGGAAGTTTTGAGTCAGAGCTAGATACTTATTTTTGACATATCTCTCCTTGTTCAGACTCCTAGGTCTTTGTGAGAGGGTGTAGTGGAAGGAGCCTTAACCTTAAGTCCCATTCTTGGTTCTGCCATTAATTTCACTATCTAACATTTAGGTCTACTTTCACCTCTCTGCATTGTTTTGTCTGTTGTTTTCCAACATGGAAAGTGAAGGAAATGGATGATGTGATCTCTAATGTCTCTGAAAGTTATGCTACTTTTTATATGGGAGTTTTCTCTCCAAAGTCACAGATTGCAACCTTTACAAGCCTTAGAAGATAAATTCATGAGTTTTGGTGAAAGAAAACAATGGTATTAAAAATAGTGATATCATCTGCTGATCAATTCTTTTTAATGAGAGTTTCTGCATTTTAATAGACAAGCAAACTTCAACCCCAGGCCTATAGTCGAAGCCTCTTTTAGCTAGATAGATTATAGGTTCATCTCCATGCTATGGCAAAACATTAAAAACAGACTTACTGGAAGTAAGCAGTCTCCTTTTTTTTTCCTGAAATTTTAATCTAAAGTACCTTCCAGCTCTAAAATTTCTATTTCTCAGTCAATTATAATCCCTGTAATATTCTTGTACACAACGCAACAACTGGTGCATTATATGAATGACTAATTTTTGTTAGTTAGTAATTCATAATATTTCAAGGGCCAGAGAGAAAAAAAATAATAAATGAGTATGATTCCTAACCACTTGCTGAATGAGATGCTTTTTGATTAGTTTAGGAGGTATTCAAAAAGCTTTAGTTAGTTTTCACCATCTCTATTGTCTCAGGAATTTCAGCTCAGTGGCTATAGTTCATGGCATTTATTGAGAAACTGTATTGCAAGGGCAGAAGCCTTTGGATTCTTTTCACTGCTGAGGGCATATGGTTATGAGAAACAGACCTTAGTCCTTGCCCTCTATGTTTGTTTGTTTGTTTGTTTGTTTGTTTTACATTCTTGGTGAAGGGAATGGAATAGCTGATCTTGTGAGCCTGAGCATACTGGCGTTCCACTATTGAGGCTATAAAGAAGGAACAAGGAATGATCTTTGTGCTGGGAGTGACTTTCAGTACCCCAGAACAATGGCACCTGATATAAGAATTCAATCTTAGTCTTGTTATGTCTAGAAGTTACCTTGGTGGGTTTAATGATATGTAAGAATTGAGCTAAGAGCGTGTCTCCAAGGTAAAGGTGGAAATTTTTGCATATTTTTTTCTTACTCTATCTTTTAAATTATTAGTCCTATGTTGAGTGGTTAAATGGAAGTGAGTTTTTACTTACTAACACTTAATAGTCTCAAGAACATAGTCAATGGGGGCTTGAAATGAAGGCAGGAAAGAAGAGGCAAAGTCACAAATTCCTCAGAGTACATATATACCCTTTAGGTTACCCTGAGGGTTATATGTAGCTTGTCTGTCTTGGGGAGAGTAAACTAGAACATACTTGGTACACTGTGGATTAGTACTGTTTCAGTTAAAATTAGACTATACCCCTGTGGAAGATTGCACATGAATCAACCACAGGGATTACAAAATGATATTAGATAGATCTTGGTGAGTACTATATAGTGAAAGACCTTAGGTGTCCAAAGGCCAGAATTTGAGTACTAAATTTGGGGTCTATGTGTACAGCACTGGCTTGTTGTTCAGTTGTTCAGTCACATAACCTGTAGACCCTATAACCCTGTGGACCATAATGTTCATGGAGTTTTCTTGTGAAAGATATTGGAATAGTTTGCTATTTCCTTCTCCAATGGATTAAGGTAAACAGACGTTAAGTGAATTGCCCAGGGTCACACACCTAATAAAGCTCTGAGGCCATATTTAAATTCAGGTCTTCCTGACTCCAGGCCCAGCATTCTATCCACTGAGTCACTACCTGCTATCTGTAACTTCTTGGTTACCTTCTACTAAAACATATTTTTGTCTGCTTTTGTACATATTTCACTTATATCCATATATATATATATATACACACATATATATGTATATATGTATATATATATATATGTACACTTACAGATTTATACTTAGAAGAGATAGTAGTAATCATCCCATTCAATACCCTCATTTTATAGATGAGTGAGAAGCTGAGAAATGAAGGGATTCCCTCAAGATTTTATACGTAGAAGGTCATAGAGCCAATATTTGAATCCAAGGCCCATGACTCCAAAGCAATGTGTTTTCCATGAGCTCCATTTTTTCCTCCTATAACTCTGATATAGAAAGGACTGAAAATGGGTTTTATTCATTTTGCTTTCTATTAAACTGAATAGAGTTTAGAAAAACTTTATTCTTCATATATCTTTAAATTAAGCTGTGTGCTACTCATGTGTTCTGACATAATTTTCTTAGTGCAGGTGTTTAAATTTAATTTTATGGGGCTGTTCCAAGTTTCCTGAGGTTGGTTAGGAAAAAAATAAAAGAACAATTCTCTTGACAGTCTCATATACTAAGGAAACCCAGTTCAATATTCTGGGCTGTACTTTAGAATATTAGCCATCTTTTTTGGGTTGGCACTGTGCAAAGGGAAGGTCTTCCTCCTCTTCCTTATGCTTGGCTAGTCTCCATTTTGCCACCTCACAATTTTGTGTTTTATTGGGAATCCCAGGGCTTTATTATTTGAAAAGCCTGACATTTAAAAGAATTTAGATAATCTATTGCCTGAGGTATGGGAAGGTGGGGGGTGGTGGTGGCTTATGAAAACCTGAGCTGTGATGAATCGAAGGGCAGATAAGATGAATACTGTATTTTTATTTTCATTTCCACAAATAGAATTGTCACATTTGGAATTTTCTAATTTCTTCCCTGAATGGTTCTCAGAAGAGGGTCTGCAGTGAAAAAAGACCTTCTACCTCTGGGAAAACTAATGTTTGGGCAAATTATTTGAGTTTTTCCAAAGAGAGTGCTGATAAAAGTTATTTGTCCTTGATATGAAGGGCATTTCTTACTGCATTCATATAAAGAAAAGTACCTTCTTTCTCAGGATGCTATGATTCTAATGGAAGAAAGGGAAAATTCAGCAGCTTGTCCAAACCGGGTGACTCTTCTCTAAATTACAAAGAATCACAGGTGTGTGTGTGTAGGTCCTAGGCCAGCCTCCTGCCTAGGAATAGAAGGGGAAGATGTCTTCCCCTCTGTGATCCTTGTTTTTCCTCAGTCCAGCCTGCAGAGGACCAAGGCCTGGCCCAAGCAGGGATCCCAGAGCCAGAGAGAATGGTCCCTGGGACCCAGAGACCCCCACCCTAGGTGAGGGCAGTGTATTTATAGACCTGACCAGTATCAGCAAACATGGCCATTTCCATAGACATAAAAGAATGTTATTGAGGCTGGCTATCTGTCTTATCTATAGATCATTTCTTTATAAAAAATGATGTAAAATTGAATGCAGTAATTACCTGCACTGACCTGCTGTTTTTTTCTCTGTTTTAAAGTGTGTCAGTGGCATTTTTTAATCTTGAGTACTAACTCCCTTTCTTTCTCCCCCACCCAAATTGCTGCCCTCTCTGAGTTTTCTTTTTTTTTTATGTTCTCTCTCATTACAACTGACTGACAAGGGCTATCACTTCAGTCATTAGTCCCTATTTGTAGGCATCATGGCTTTGCTCTCTTTTTGCCTGCCTAGCCTACTTCCCTCCACACACAAGTTCTCCTCCCTCCTCTGTTTCTTTTGGCTAAGCTCTTCCCTGTAGCAACTGAAGGTCAAGGAAATCCCCTTCACACTTGAGTCTTGTCTAAACAGGTCCTGGAGTAGAGGCCTGCAGGCTTTCCTAGCTCTTCTCCTTGAATGTGTTGTAATTAGAGCAGAAATTGTCCTCCTGGTTCTGCAGGCTGACTCTGCCTCAGCTCACTCAAGTCTTCCAAAGTCTCTCTGAATCCCTCTCATTTACCATTTCTTAGGTGGAGTCAATAAGCATTAAAAAGTGACTACTTTGTGGCCATCACTGTTCTAGGTCTTGATAATTGGACTATCAAGTCAAGTCAAGACTTGATGGTTTTATTGATTTTCTAGAAACAAGGAAGTGATAACCATGATGATCATGAACCTTAAATGCATCTTGTGATTACAATTGTTTCTTCTCAGAAAGTTGGTTGTTCAACCTTTACTAGTACACCACTGCCTGGCTCCCTCCTACTTTAGAGGAGCCTACCTTATATTTCTGTGATATACGGATTCCAACAGATCCCCTTTCTCCCTCTTCTGAGGGTATCACAAGCTAATCCCTTGTGGTTTGGGCAAGAGGAAATGGGAGCCAGTACATAGAAGAAGTTGAAAGAAAGGTACTGATAGCCCACTACTGGAAACAAAAGGGTGAAGGAGAGAATGGCAGGAATGGAAAAAAGAGAATGGATACATACAGACCTAGACCTTGAGTCCAAGGTCAACTTTTAATATTTTTGATAATAAATAATAAGAAATAATTATTATATATAATATGTTTATGTAATTTATAATTATATAAATATATTATATAATATGTTATTATATAATATATAATATATAAATTTATATGATTTGTAATAATAATTTTTGATAATAATTAAGAATCAAAACTGAGGAAAAAGTCTGGTAAAATGACCCAATCAATCATACAGTGTTTCTGATGGGATTACTCTGTGCCTGTCACTATACTAATTATGAGGGAAAAAGCAACAAATAATGGGATAATCCCTGCTCCAAAGAGTTTATATTTTAATAGTGGAGACTACAAGTACCATAAAAGTAGAGAGAGCACTTTCAGAAGAGTGAGGAGAAAAGTCAATTTATGAGGGGTAAAGGAGTGAGTGTGAGAGAGAATTAGAGAGTTCAGAAAAGGAGTTGAGGTAGAATAATAGTTGATGGGCGTTGAAGGTTTAGTGAAGGTTACCTTAAGAATGGAGGAGACAGGTATGTTTGAAATGAGTAGGAAAGGAACCAGCTGATAGAGAAAAGTCAAAAAATTTGAGAAAAGGAGAGGAGAAGTAGGGATGGTAGAGGGTGCAAACCACTGGAGAAGACAGCACATGTTAGGGACATTAAATGCTCTTGTAGAGGTCTTTGCAGAGATAAGGCCTCCCACTTTCTTAGAGAATGAAGGAAAGAAGCCACTATGAGATTACATGAAGTGGTTTTGAGGAGAGAATGCAAGCAGTCATTCAATAAACACTTAAGTGGTCTCCTATGTGCCAGGCACTGTGCTTAGAGGTGGACATGTGAAAAGAGGCAAATAGCAGTGTGTGCCCTCAAGAAGCTCACAGTCCAAAGGAGGGAGAGAACAAGCACACAAACAGGTACAAACAAGTTATAGACAGATCAATGGAACATCATTAAAGAAGGAAGGCCCTCTGGAGGCAGCTAGGTGGTGTGGTGGATAGGGCTCCAACCTTAGAGTCAGAGGGATCTGAATTCAAATCTGGTCTCAGACACATATCACTTACTAGCTTTGTGACTCTGAGTGAGTCATTTAACCCTAATTGCCTTACCAAAAAAAACCAAATTAAATTTAATTTAATTTAAAAAAAAGGAAAGAAGGAAGTCCTTAGAATGAAGGGGAGCTTTGAAAGGCTTCCTGTAGAAGGTGAGGTTTTAATTGAGACTTGAAGGGATCATGGAGGTTGAAATGAGAAGGCAAAGAATTCCAACCATTTTGGAGAGCCAGAGAAAATACCCGGAACCTAGAGATGGTGTATCTTCTTCCTGGCATAACAAGCACATACATGTCATTGGATCAAAGAGCAGGTAGTGGGAAGTAAGATGTAAAAAGATTGAAAAAGTGAATGATATCTAGATCATGATGGGCTTTTAAAGTAAAATAAGAAGCACGATACTTAGACAAGAATGTTTAGCTAGTCGATGATCAGTAGGCATTTATTAAACTCCTATTTGCCCAGCACTGTCTAGGGATAGATGTCTAGGGTATGGGGATTCAAAACAGAGCAAAAAGAAAAAAATGATGGTTCCTGCCTGAAGGAGCTTATACTTTGAAGGGGGGAAGCAGCACACAAAAAGAAGTTGACAAGGTGAAGGAAGCAGAAGACACCAGATACTGGATCATGGTAAAGCTCAAAGTAATGTAGCCAGGTGAGAATGGGGAGATCCATGAGCTGAGCTCACTTCTTAAATGGAGGTTTGCACTTCTTGGTCTCACATTTTAATCAAAGGATAGTGATGAGATTTAGTACCAACACTGATGAGATATCACAGGATGGCTCTCATTGATTGGCCAACAATAGGTCCCAGGCCAAGCCCCACTTGATCATTGTTTGGGCCCTGATTGGCTCAGAGTGAACTTAAATAGCAATTGTTTTTATTTTAGCCAGAAACCCTGAGGGTCTTCCCCTCCCAATTTTTTTTCTTTTTTTCTTCCTGCTTTGTAAAGAAGCCATTTTCTGCCTCATTTCTTAGCTAGCCTTGATCACTGAGTTAAAGCTGTAAGGCTACTTATACATCATTTAGTTTACTCTTCTTAATTCACAAAAGAGGAAGTTAAGGTAGAGAGGAGTTAAGTAGCTTGTCAAACTTATGTTTTCTATTTCTAAATCAAATACTCTTTCAACTGAACCATAAGGGATCCAACTAGAATGGTAGACCTCTGAATAGAGAGAGAGGAGAACAGAAAAAGAAGAGTTATGGTATTAGAACTAAAAAAGAAATGGCACAGTTTAGTGGGGATCGGAAGGGGTGAAAAAGAGTAAAGCGTCAATGATTCACAAATTATCTTGAGGTTGTGAATCTTGTTATGAGAAAGATAGTGGTGTCCCCAGCAGAAAGAGACATTTAAAGTTCGGGGGACAGTGTTGAATAATTAGTTGTATTTGGGGAATATTATATTTAAGAAATCTAGGGGATACGCACATTGAGAAATTCAGGAGATAATAGGTGAAATGTGAGTTGAATTCAGAAGAGAAATGAGTGCTGGATATATAGGTTTAGGAATCAATTGCATGGAGATGATAATTGTGTGAGAATTGAAGGAATTCTAGGAGAGTAAAGAAAATATTTTGACCTTCTTTAATTGAACTATGTGTAAGAATATATATATGTATTTTTTTCTCACCCTTCAATATTCATTTCATTTAACTGCATTAATAAGTGATTTATTAATGAAGGATAAAGTAATTCAGGCAACAATACAGCCACACACCCATTTGCACTTATGTGAGTGATTCTTTGTTGTTGTTGTTTATCACCTCCCTGATGTCATGACAATCACTGAATGGGCACTGCCTCAGTCAAATTGACTTTTAAAGACCTTAGCTTAGAAAGGTCAAGATCTCCCACTGCATCCAGGGCCATCTTCAGACATCTTAATCTGTGTCTTCCCACTGGACCCAGATGGCTCTGGAGGAGAAAAAGAAGCTGGTGATTTTGCACCAAGATTTTGAGTTCCAAATTTTCTCTCCATCTCATCCCTCCCTCCACCCAAAGAAAGCATGTATTTTGAATACCCCTTCCCCTAATCTGCCCTCCTTTCTATCTCCCCCCACTTCTCTTATCCCCTTCTCCTTCCATATTCCTGGAGGGCAGGATAGATTTCTGTACCCCATTTCTCAGTTGCATGTGAAAACAATTTTTTTATCTTTTGTTTTTAAAACTTTGGGTTCCAAATTTTCTCCCTTCCTCCCTTGCCACCCACCCTCATTGAGAAGGCAAGCAACTCGATACAACTTACATATTTGTAGTCATGCAAAATACTTCCACAGTAGTCATGTTGTGGAAAATGAACTGTATTTCCCTTCATCCTATCCTGCCCCCTATTTTTTCTATTCTCTCTTTTGACCTTGTCCCTCCTCAGAAGTGTTTGCTTCTGTCCCTCCCCCAATCTGTCCTCTCCTCTATCATCTCCCTGCTCTCTTATCCCCTTCTCCACTATTTTCCTGTAGGGTAAGATAGATTTCCATTCCCAATTGATTGGTGGCTTCTTCCCATTTCTATTTTACCCTCTGGTTCCAAAATATCAGGGCACTTTTCCTTGATAATTTCTTTTTTTCAAGGAAATAAATAATCTTTATTCTCAAAGAGCTTACATTCTAATAGCAGATAATGAGGACATATATAAGTGTGTACTCAATTAATATAAAGAGAACAAATGCAAAGTAGTTAAATATGAGGTTATTTGGGAAGGAGGATTAACTAGTCACTTCCTTATTGAAAATTCTTAGTGACTGTATATTTCTTCTTGTATAAAATACAAAAGGGATTTTAAGTCTTGCACATTTTGCCTCAAGCCCACCCTTTGAGACTCAGTTGCTATAATTTTCTTCCATACAAGAATTCTTAATAATAACCCAACTTCCTTTCTTCTTCCCGGACCCAGCACATTTTCCAATTTAACATATGCATATGCATACATAAATTCATACAGATATACCTAATGTATCTAAGCGAGAAGAGCCAGACTTTCATGTGACCATATACTTACTATCTCCTGCTGCATATTCTGAGGGAAGGTGATCATCAGGGACCAGGTGATTTCTTTTTTTATTTCTTTTTTTTTAATTTTTAAAAATTTATTTATTTTGAGTTTTCAACTTTTACTTCCACAAGATTTTGAGTTCCAAATTTTCACCCTATCTTGCCCTTCCCCCACTCCAAGATGGCATGCATTCTGAGCACCCTGTCCCCTAGTCTGCCCTTCCTTCTATCTCTCCCCCACTTCTCTTATCCCCTTTCCTTTCTATTTTCCTTTAGGGCAGGATAGATTTCTGTACCCCATTTCATGTATTTCTTATTTACCAGTTGCATGTGAAAACATTTTTTTAAAATGTTTTTAAAATTTGGGTTCCAAATTTTCTCCCTTCCTCCCTCCCTACCCAACTTCATTGAAAAAGGCAAGCAACTCTATATAAGTTATACATGTACAGTTATGCAAAATACTTCTGTAGTAGTCATGTTGTGAAAAACTAACTCTATTTCCCTTAATCATAACACACCTCCCCCATTTATTCTGTTCTTTCTTTTGACCCTGTCCCTCCTCAGAAGTGTTTGCTTCTGATTACCCCCTTTCCCAATCTCTCCTCCTCTCTATCATTCCCCTGCTCTCTTGTCCCCTTCTTCCCCTATTTTCCTGTAGGGTAAGACAGATTTCCATACCCAATTGAGTGTGTATATTATTCCCTCCTTAAGTCAAATCCTATGAGAATAAGATTCACTCATTCTCTTTCACCTTCCCCTGTTTCCCCTCCACTTTAAGAACCTTTTCTTTTCTGTTTTTTGTGAGATAATTTACCTTGTTCTACCTCTCCCTTTCTCCTTCTCCCAGTATAATCCTCTCTCACCCCTTAATTTTATTCTCCGGATATTACCCCTTCATCTTCAACTCACCCTGTGTCCTCTATCTGTCTATCTATCTATCTATATCTATATCTATATCTATATCTATATCTATATCTATATCT
>NW_020954642.1:8163782-8224755 GCF_900497805.2 Vombatus ursinus
ATCTATATCTATATCTATATCTATATCTATATCTATATCTATATCTATATCTATATATACATACATATATTTTTGCCCTCCAATTACCCTAATACTGACAAAGGTCTCATGAGTTATAAATACCATCTTTCCATGCAGGAATGTAAACAGTTCAACCTTTAAAGACTTTTTTTTAGTGAGGCAATTGGGGTTAAATGACTTCCCAAGGTCACACAGCTAGTACTTGTCAAGTGTTTGGTCTGAGGCTGGATTTGAACTCAGGTCCTCCTGACTTCAGGGCCGGTGCTCTATCCACTGTGCCACCTAGTTGCCCCTAAACAGTTCAACCTTAATAACTCTCTTATGATTTTTCTTTCTTGTTTACCTCTTCATGTTCCACTTGAGTCTTATATTTGAAAGTCAAATTTTCTGTTCAGCTCTGATCTTTTCATCAAGAATGCTTGAAAGTCCTCTGCTTTACTGAATCATCATTTTCCCCTTGAAGGTTTGCTCAGTTTTTCTGGGTAGCTGATTCTTGTTTGTAATCCTATCTCCTTTGCCCTCTAGAATACTATATTTCATGCCCTCCGGTCCCTTAATGTAGAAACTGCTCAATCTTATGTTATCCTGATTGTGTTTCCACAACACTTGAATTGTTTCTTTCTGGATGCTTGTAATATTTTCTCCATGACCTGAGAACTCCAGAATTTGGCTACAATATTCCTAGGACTTTTCCTTTGGGGATCTCTTTCAGGAGGTTATTGGTGGATTCTTTCAATGTCTATTTTGCCCTCTGGTTCTAATATCAGGGCAGTTTTCCTTGATAATTTCTTGAAAGATAATGTCTAGGTTCTCTTTTTGATCATGGCTTTCAGATAGTCCAATAATTTTTAAATTATCTCTCCTGGATCTATTTGCCAGGTCAGTGGTTTTTTCCAAGAGATATTTCACATTATCTTCTATTTTTTCATTCTTTTGATTTTGGTTTACAATGTCTTGATTTCTCATGAAGTCATTAGCTTCCATTTGCTCCATTCTATTTTTAAGGAAGTATTTTCTTCAGTGAGCTTTTGGACTTCTTTTTCCATTTGTTCAATTCTGTTTTTTAAGGCATTCTTCTCCTCATTGGCTTTTTGGACCTCTTTTGCCATTTGGATTAGGCTAATTTTTAAGATGTTTATTTTCTTCAGTATCTTGTTTTTCATGATTTTCTTGTATCACTCTCATTTCTTTTCCCAGTTTTTCCTCTACTTCTCTTGCTTGCTTCTCAAAATCCTTTTTGAGTTCTTCCATGGCCTGGGACTAATTTATATTTTTGTTGGATGCTTTGGATGTAGGAGCTTTGACTTTGTTGTCTTTTTCTGGCTGTATGTTTTGATCGTCTTTTTCACCAAAGAAAAAATTCCGTGATCTGACTTTTTTTTTGTGTGTGTGGTTAGCTCATGTACCCAGGTAATTACTTGAGTTATACACTCTTTGTGAAGGTAAGGGTCTGCTTTCAGTCTGGAGAATGTACTGTCCCAAGCTTCAGGGGTTTTGTGTAGCTGTTTTCAAAGATACATCTAGGGACCTGTAAGTTTTCAGTTCTTCCAGCGTAGTATGATTAAGGACAAGGTGTTTACTCCTTTCCTGGTCTGTGCTGTGGTCTATGAATGACCACAAGTACTCTCTTCTGGCTTGGAACTGTAAGGAGGATTCCTACTTCACCACCACCAGAAACTCCATCATGCCAATGCTCCTCCTCTCTCCAGGACCACCACCCAGAACTGTGACCCAGATCCAAGCACAGACAAAGCAAGAGAATCCTGCCTCAGCACCAGCAAAGAGATCCCTGCAACTCTTCTCTGATCAACCACTTGAATCACCCTCAGTCTGTGGGTTGGAAGCTCTAGAAGCAGGTGCCACCCTGGGGCTGTGATGGATCAGGGGCTGGGACTAAGCTTCTCTTTCACCACAGTCACAGATTTTTCCTACTGGCCTTCTAAATTATCTTTGACATTTGTGGGTTGAGAGGTCTGTAAATGACTCAGCTGCCCATGATTCACTCCTCTGAGGTCTGCTCCAGGTTCACTGAGGCCTGGTCTTTGCCTGTGCACCCACACTGAACATTGTTCCTCTCCCAGCCCAGTGCCATAGACCTTTCCAATCAACCATTCAGGTTGTCTTGGGCTGGAAATTTGTTTCCCTCTGTCTTTTTGTGGGTTCTGCTGCTCTAGAATTTGTTCAGAGCCATTTTTTACAGGTATTTGGAGGGCTTTGGGGGAGAGCTCAAGCAAGTCACTGCTTTTACTCAGCCATCTTGGCTACACCCCTCCATTATATGCCTTTCACACATGTATATTCCATGCAAACTAAGTACTTTTTTTCCTAAACAGACATTCAATCTCCCATTTCTGTTCTTTTTCATTAGCTCTCCCTCATGCCCAGAAGATATTCTGTCCTTTTAGATTACTTAGCCTCTTTCCACTTCTATTGAACTTTCAGGTGAACCTTCTATTAAAACCTTCTTTGATCCTTCTACTTATTAGTGATCTTATCCTTCTGAAATTATCATGTAAATACTTAACTCTCTCTCCCCTTACTATATAAATTCCTCAAGGGAAGGAACTGTCTTATGCCAGCTCATGTTTCTTTTGTGTCATATGGTTCCTTTATGGTCATACCTGGACATTTCCAAACTATGTCACCTACAAATCAGAAATCATCCTCATTCTCTTTCCCCCCAAAGTTGGACATTTCCTTCTGGGATATAGGACTCTTATAAGTGAACTTTCATCTTATCTTGCCAGGATCCAGCCTCCACAACCCTTCACAGACAATTCAAAAGCATTCCATTCCAATGGGACTCCACCATCTTTCAGTTCCCTTTTCTGCGTTCTCTATCTTCTTCAGAATACAAATTCCTTGAAGACAAGGAGTGGTTTACTTATATTTGTATCCCCAACACAACATAGCATTTGGTACATAATAAGCACTTAACAAACTGTTGTTCATTCATTCATTCATACACACACACACACACACACACACAATGTGTGGTGTGTGTGTGTGTGTGAAATCATTCTGTACATGCTTATATCTATCATTCCTTTGACTTCAGTTTTAAAATAGCCACACCCACTTTGGCCTGTTTTACAAGTAACAACAAGAAGTCCTTGAAAGTATACTTTGAAGTTTTAGGATACATCAGAATGAGCAGTAATGAAAAATAAGCAGTAAGAAATGAAATAAGAAAAGAGTTGAGAACCTCAGTATGAAGACTTGATTAAGTTTAAGGATCATAGCATCACCCAGCATCTTCAACAAACCTTAGGCATTCCATTCTGCATTTAGATACTTCCAATTAGAATTAAAATTGGAAAAGACCTTAAAGATTAATCAGGCCAATCCTCTAATTTTGCAAATAGAAAAATGAGGAGCAGAGAGTTTAAATGATTCTCAAAGGTTCATATAACTAATAAGTGTGTAAGATAGGACATGAACCCAAGTCTTCCTCACTCCCAGTCCGGCTACTTCCCCACTGCTTTTCTTTGAAGTCTGTTTTGATGAGTCTAAGCTGTCTTTTCCAGTAATGAATTCACACTTTAGGTCATAGATCAAAAAAGTGATGCTTGAGAAATAAGCAGTGATAAAAGAAAGACAAAATATTACAAATTTAAATGGCTGATATGACTTTCTTTAAAACACACACACACACACACACACACAAACACACACACACAACAGAAAAAACAAAAACCAGCCAAAATAAAAACCCTTTCCAAAATGTACTTATAAGTTTGGTCTTTCAACCATTTTCAAAATGATTTCCTTAACAGACATCTAAAGAGATTCATTAGTTTTAGAAAATTAAATGGAGACTGTGTTAGAGAACCTTTCAACAAAAACAATAGAGTTTTCATAATGGCTGAAGCCTAGTCTTCATTTCTTATCAGGAATGGAACTAAGTGCCACTGAATTGTTTCATTTCAAATGAAAGCTCAGATTGGACTAAATCAATGGAAGTGCAGAGAACATCTTAACAAGGAAACAGAAAGGCATTTCAAGCCAGGATTCAAGTAAGGCACTAAATGAATTCATGAAAAACACATATGCTGCTCAGTGCTTCTCTGGTCAGATTAAGAAAAAAGAAAGAAAGAAAAAGATAAGAATGAAATGAGAAAACAGAGAATTGGGATGTGTACACAAACACACACACACACACACACACACACACACACACACACACACACCCCTCCAACCTCCATAAGCATTCATAATAGAAGAGACTGTGTGGCCTAGAGCAAAGAGTCCATTTAATAAGCTTACCAACATTGACATTAGCATTACTTTTGAGTAGCATCTGTTAAGTAGATGAAATAATCATTCCTTTCAACATCTTTTGGTCTCTGACCATTCAAGACTATGTTCTTCCTGCCAGGAGCAGGGACATTTTAGAAAGGCACATTCATTTTTCTCAAGGTAAAGTCTTTTACTTCCAACCCTTAATTCTTTCAGGCAAAGTTTAAAAAACTAATTCTATAGCAACATCAAGGATGTTATATGGATCATAGCTTAGGAATTGGGGCTGAAAGTGATACTTCACTAGCTTCCAAAAACCACAACTATATTTTCCTAATCTGAATGCCTCAAGCATTTAGAATCATGGCCTGTTAAAATCAAGAGACCTTTAAGATTCTCTAATCAAAGAAATAATAAAAAAAAATCTGTAAGGCCCTCCAGTTCCAACCAATAAATGTGCATGAGTCTATTTTATATTATTCCAGACAACTACTTATCTGGTCTCTACTGGAAGGTTTGCAGGCATGGGGACTTCTAAGACTTCTTGCTTCCACCTTCCTGTAGGAAAACAAACAAACAAAATTGTCATCAACAGCTGATGCCTCGATTTCTTCACTATTCACTCTCAGAGAATCATAGAACAGTAGAGGTCAAAGGATCTTCAAAGATCTTCCAGTTAAACTTACATGGCTACAGTAATCTTTCTACAATTTTCTCAACAAGGGGATTTTACTCAAGGGAAAGTGAATTCACTAAGCACGTAGGCATTTCATTTTGTTTTTAGATAGTTCCAGTTGTTGGTATTTTTTTCTTCAGATTCAGAAGAAATCTGTCTCTCTGCAATTTCTGCCTCTTTCCTTAGGGATCAAAGAAAACAAACCTATTTCCTTGTCCACATGAGAAGAAGTTTCCATAGTCAGTCACTAAGCATTTATTAAGCACGTATTCAATGCCAGGTACTGTACTAATTAATGGGGATACAAAGAAAATGAAAACACAGTACTTTGAGCTCAAGGAAATCATATTATAATGAGGGACTCTGGAAAGATCACTAGATTTAAGGCAAGAGAATCTTGGTTTGGAACCTAGTTCTGACAATAACTATGAGAGCTTGGGTAAGTCACCAAAGAGTCTCAGTTTCCTCATTTATAAATTGAAAGTGTTAGGCTAGATAATATCTAAGGTCCCTTCCAGTTCTAAATTTAAGATTCTATGATCCCATGATCATATATATATATATATATATATATATATATATATATATATATATATATATCAGTTATAATATACAGGACAGGAATTAAATACTTGAAATCAAATATTGCATATCCACTGTTTTACTTTACACTGTTTTTACTTTACTTTGTCCAGAATAAACATTTTTAGTTCTTTCAAATTATCCTTGAATGGCATAGTCTTGAGTTAACAACCAGATCTTTCTCTCTTGACACATACCAGCTTGACAATATACTTCCTAAAATGTAGTATCCAGAATTGAACACAATGTTTCAAAGATGGTTTTTAGTAGGACTCTATCCCTCATCCCCATTCTTAGATCTATATACTACTACTCATTTTAAAAGATTTATTTAGTATTTTACTTTAACCCAGTTATGCAAAAACAATTTTTAACATTTGTTTTTAAAACTTTGGGTTCCAAATTATCTTCCATCCTCCCTCCTCAGCCACTTCCCCCCATTGAGTAGGCAAGCAAATCAATATAGGCTATACATGTGTAGTCATGCAAAACATTTCCATGTTAATCATTATATGAAAGAAAATATAAACAACCACAGCCACAACCACAACAACAACAAGAAGCAAGAAAAATAAAGTTAAAAAAAAGTATGCTTCAACCTGTATTCAGACATAATCGGTTCTTTTTCTGGTGGTGAATAACATTTTTCATCTTAAGTCCTTCAGATCATTGTATTGCTGAGAACAGTTAAGCCAGGGGTGGGAAACCTGAAGCCTCCAGGCCACATGTGGCCCTCTAAGTACTCAAGTTCAGCCATTTGACTGAATCCAAACTTCACAGAACAAATCCCCTTAATAAAAGTATTTGTTCTGTAAAACTTGGACTCAGTCAAAAGGCCTATCCCAAAGACCTAGAAGGCCACATATAGCTTCAAGGCCATAGGTTCCCTGCCCTTGAGCTGAGTCATTAAAAGCTGATCACCTGACAATATTGGTGTTACTTTGTACATGTAAGTATTTCCAGGTTTTTCTGAGAGCATCCTGCTCATCATTTCTTATAGCACAATAATATTCCATCATAATCATATACCACAATTTGTTCAGCCATTCCCCAACTGATGACCATCCCCTCAATTTCCTATTCTTTGCCCCCCTCCCTCCCCAAAAAGAAAGCTGCTCTAAATATTTTGATATATATAAGTCCTTTTTCTTTTTGTTTTTGTCTCTTTGTAGATATAGACCTAGTAGTGATATTGCTAGTTCAGAGGGTATGCATGGTTTTATAGCCCTTTGGCATAGTCTCAAAGTGCTCTACAGAATAGATTAATCAGGTCACAACTCCACCAATGGTACATTAATGTCTCATTTTTCCCACATCCCCCTCCAACATTTGTCATTTTCCTTTTTTGTCCTATTAGACAATCTATTAGGTAACAGGTAGAATTATTTGAATTTGCATTTCTCTGATCAATAGTGAGTCAGAATATTTCTTATAAGGTTATAGATAACTTTGATTACTTCATCTGAAAACTATTCATATCTTTTGATCATTGATCAATTGGGGAATGGCCCTTATTTTTTATAAATTTGACTCAGTTCTCTATACGTTTGGGAAATGAGGTCTTTATCAGAGAGACTTGCTTCATTTTTTTTCCGCAGTTACTATTGCTAACTGCATCCCCCCTCCATGTTATTCCTCCCTGTTTATTCTATTCTTTCTTTCCTTTTACCCTGTCCCTCATCAAAATTGTTTTGCTTCTGACTACCCCCTCTCCAATCTGCCCTCTATTCCAGCCTCCCCCAACTTCTCTTATCCTTTTCCCTTCGTGCTTTCTTTTGGGTTAGATAGATCTCTATATTTAATTGAGTGTGAATGTTATTCCTTCTTTGAGACAATTCTGATGAGAGTAAGGTTAATTCACTCCCTGTTACTTCCCCCCTCTTCCCCTCCACTGTAAACACTTCTTGCCTCTTTTATGTGAGATATTTTTTCACATTCTATCTTTTCCTTTTCTTTCTCCCAGTACATTCCTCTCTCACCCTTTAATTTTATTTTTTTATATATCATCCCTTCTTATTCAACTCATACCTATGTCTTCTGTCTATATATAACCCTTCTATCTGCTCCAATAATGAGAAAGTTCTTGATTTACAAGTATCATCTTCCCATGTTACTAAGACCCTTATGATTTCCCCTTCCTGTTTACCTTTTTATTCTACTCTCTCTCTCTCTCTCTCTCTCTCGGCAATGGGGTTAAGTGACTTGCCCAGGGTAAGACAGCTAGGAAGTGTTACATGTTTGAGGCTGGATTTGAGCTCAGGTCCTCCTGAATTCAGGGCTGCTGCTCTATCCACTGTGCCACCTAGCTGCCTCCTTTTTATGCTTCTCGAGTCTTGTATTTGAAAATCAAATTTTCTACTCAGCTCCATTCTTTCCGCTGCCAAATCTTGTGTTATCCTAACTGTGGCTTCACTATTTTTGAATTGTTAATTTATTTTCTCCTTGACCTGGGAGCTCTGGAATTTGGCAAGAATATTTGTGTGAGTTTTCATTTTGAAATCTTTTTCAGTAGGTGATCAATGAAATTTTTTATTTTTTATTAACTTTTTAAAAAATTTATTTATTTATTTTTAGTTTTCAACATTCAATTCCCAAAGATTTTGAGTTCCAAATTTTCTCCCGATCTCATCCCTCTCCCCACCCCAAAATGGCATGCATTCTGAGTACCACTAATCTGCCCTCCCTTCTATCACTGCCCCCTTCTCTTATCCCCTTCCCCTTCAATTTTCCTGTAGGGCAGGATAGAATTCTATGCTCCATTTCCTGTATATCTTATTTCCCAGTTGCATGTGAAAACAATTTTTTTTATCTTTTGTTTTTAAAATTTTGGGTTCCAAATTTTCTCCTTTCCTCCCTCCCCACCCACCCTCATTGAGAAGGCAAATAACCCGAAACAGGTTATACACATGTAGTCATGGAAAACACTTCCATAGTAGTCATGTTGTGGAAAATGAACTATATTTCCCTTCATCCTATCCCGCCCCTGATTTATTCTATTCTCTCTTTTGACCCTGTCCCTCTCCAGAAATGTTTGCTTGTGATTACCCGCTCCCCCAATCTGCACTTCCCTCTATCATCCTCCTGCTCTATTATCCTCTTCCTCCCCTATTTTCTGTAGGGTAAGGTAGATTTCCATACCCAATTGAGTATGTGTTATTCTTTCCTTAAGCCAAATCTGATGAGAAATAAGATTCACTCATTCCCTCTCACCTTCCCCCATTTCCCCTCTACTATAAAAGCCTTTTGTTGTCTGTTTTATGTGAGATAATTTACCCCATTCTGCCTCTCCCTTTCTCCTTCTCCCAGTATAATCCTCTCTCACTCCTTAATTTTATTCTCCAGATATCATCCCTTCATCCTCAACTCACCCTGTGCCCTCTATTTATCTCTGTTTATCTATCAATCTATCTATCTATCTATCTATCTATCTATCTATCTATCTATGTACATACATATAATTTTTTTCCCTCCAACTACTCTAATACTGACAAAGGACTCATGAGTTACAAATATCATCTTTCCATGAAGAATGTAAACAGTTCAACCTTAATAAGTCTCTTATGATTTCTTTTCCCTGTTTATCTCTTCATGTTTCTCTTGAGTCTTGTATCTGAAAGTCAAATTTTCTGTTCAGCTCTGGTCTTTTCATCAAGGATGCTTGAAAGTCCTCTATTTCACTAAATGTCCATTTTTCCCCTGAAGGATTATGCTCAGTTTTGCTGGGTAGGTGATTCTTGTTTGTAATCCTATCTCTTTTGCCCTCCAGAATATTATATTCCAAGTCCTGAAGTCTCTTAATGCAGAAGTTGCTAAATCTTGTGTTATCATGATTGTGTTTCCACAATACTTGAATTGTTTCTTTCTGGCTTCTTGCAATATTCTCTCCTTGACCTTGGAACTCTGGAATCTAGCTACAATATTCCTAGGAGTTTTCATTTGGAGATCTCTTTCAGGAGGTGATTGGTGAATTCTTTCAATTTCTATTTTGCCCTCTGGTTCTAAAATATCAAGGCAGTTTTCCTTGAAAATTTCTTCAAAGATGATGTCTACGCTCTCTTTTTGATCATGACTTTCAGATAGTCCAATAATTTTTAAATTATCTCTCCTGGATCTATTTTCCAGGTCAGTTGTTTTTTTCCAATGAGATATTTTACATTGCTTTCTATTTTTTCATTCTTTTGAATTTGTTTTACAGTGTCTTGATTTCTCATAAAGTTACTAGCGTCCAATTGCTCCGTGCTCATTTTTAAGGAAGTATTTTCTTCAGTAAGCTTTTGGACTTCCTTTTCCATTTGGCCAACTTTGCTTTTTAGGGCCTTCTTCTCCTCATTGGCTTTTTGGACCTCTTTTGCCATTTGGGTTAGGCTATTTTTTAAGGTGTTATTTTCTTCAGTTTTTTGGGGGGGGGGTCTCCATTAGTAAACTGTTGACTTGTTTTTCATGTTTTTCTTCTGTCACTCTCAGTTTTTCCTCTACTTCTCTTACTTGCTTCTCAAAATCCTTTTTGAGCTTTTCCATGGCCTGGGACCAATTCACATTTTTATTGGAGGCTTTGGATGTAGGAGCTTTGACTGTGTTGCCTTCTTCTGGTTGTATGTTTTGATCTTTTTTGTTACCAAAGAAAGATTCTATAATCTGATGCTTTTGCGCTCCTTGCTCAAGATCCCAGTCAATTACTTGAGTTATTAACTCTTTTTTAAGGTAGGGGTCTGCTTCCAGTGTGGAGAATGTACTGTCCCCAGTTTCTGGGGTTTTGTGCAACTGTTTTCAGAGATACTTTTAGGGACCTGTAAATTTTCAGTTTTTCCAGGGTGCTATGATTAAGGGCGAGGTGTTTATTCATTTCTTGGCCTGTGCTCTGGTCTAGGAGTGACCACAAGCACTGTTTTCTGTCTTGGAACAGTGAGGAGGATTTCCTCTTCACCGCCACTACAAGTTCCACCATACCAGTGCTCCTCCTTGCCCCAGGACCGACATCCAGAACTGTGACCCAGATCCAAGCATCGGCAAAGCAAGAGAATCCTGTACCAGCAGAGAGATTCCTGTAATCCCTCCTCTCATCAGCCACTTCATTCGCCCTCAGTCTGTGGGCCAGAAGATTCGGAGGCAGCTACTGCACCTGAGGCACACTAAGGAACTTGTACTGGGACCCCATTGCACTTCTCTCTCACCTCCCCAGACACAGACTTTTCCTACTGACCTAAGTTGTCATTGGTGTTAATGGGTGGAGAAGTCGGGAAACTGCCACATCTGCCCATGATTCAGTCCTCTGAGGCCTGCTGTAGGTTCACTGCAGCCTGCATGCCCATGCCAAACTGTGTTCCTCTCCCAGCCCAGCCCAATGTACCTCTCTGATCAACTATCCAGGTTGTCTTGGGCTGGAAATTTGTTTCACTGTGTCTTTTTGTGGGTTCTGCTGCTTTAGAATTTGTTTAGAGTCATTTTTTGCAGGTATTTGGAAGGGTTTGGGGGAGAGCCCAAGCAATTCACTGCTTTTACTCTGTCATTTTGGCTCTGCCCCTCCAGTGGATTCTTTCTATTTCTTTTTTACCTTCTGGTCCTAGAATGTCAGTACATGTTTCCCTGATAATATCTTGAAAGATGATATCTAGGCTTATTTTTTATCATGATTTTCAGGTAGTCTAATAATTTTTCAATTATTTCTCCTGGATCTATTTCCAGGTCAATTGTTTTTCCAATGAGATATTTCACATTGTCTTCTATTGTTTTAATTTTCTGGTTTTATTTTATTGTTTCTTGACTTCTCATAAAGTTATTAACTTCTTTTGCTCATTTCTAAATTTTAAAGAATTATTTTCTTCAGTGAGATTTTGTACCTCCTTTTCTATTTGACCAATTCTCAATGGCTTTTTAAGCCATTGTTCTCCTCATTGGCTTTTTGGGCCTATTTTACTATTTGGACTAGTCTGTTTTTATAGTGTTATTTTCTTCAGAATTCTGTGTGTGTATGTGTGTGTGTGTATGTGTGTGTGTGTCCTTTACCAAGCTGTTTACTCTTTTTTCATGATTGTCTTGCATCACTCTCATATCTCTTCTAATTTTTCTCCTTTGCTTCTCTTACTTGATTTCCAAAATCCTTTTTGAGCTCTTCCAAGGCCAGAGACCAGAATGGGCAAAGCAACAGAGTCCTGACTCAATGTTTCCAAAAAGATCATTGGAATCTCTTTCTGATCTTAGCCCTCTTTACCATCTATGGGATGAGAGCTCCTAATGCTGATTCAGTGGCTCCCACGGTCTGCTCCTGGTTTGCTGAGGCCAACACTGTAATAATGTGGCCTGTGCTGAACTGTTCTCCACTGTCATCCAGGTGTCATAGACTTTTCCTGCTGACTTAAGTTGTCTTTTGCATCTGTGGAGTGAGAGGTCTGGAAATTGCCACTACTGCCACTCATTCAGTCACCCTGAGGCCTTCTCCTGGTCTGCTGGGGCCTGGTCTGTGCTGGCATGGCTTGCTCTGGGCTGCACTCCTCTCCCACCATGGTACAACAAACTTTCCCTACTGACCTTCTAAGTTATCTTGGGCTACAAAATTGTTCTGTTCTGTCTTTTTGTGAGTTCTGCTGATCTAGAATTTGTTTACAGTCATTAATTAAAGATATTTGGAGGGATTTTGGAAAAAGCTCAGGCGAGTCCCTGCCTTTACTCCACCATCTTAACTCCACCTATGCAACTGTTTTCAGAGATACTTCTAGGCGCCTGTAAGTTTTCAGTTTTTTCAAGGCTGTATGATGGAAAGAGAGGTGTGTTTACTATTCTCCTGGCCTGTGAGTGACCATAAGAACCCTCTTCTGCCCTGGAACTGTGACAATGGTCTCACTGCACTGCAACCACAAGTTCTGGTGTGCTAGTGCTCCTCCTCATCCTGGGACTGCCACCCAGGACTGTGACCCAGATTCAACTACGGGCAAAGCAACCTAGTCCTGTCTCAGTGCTAGCAAAGAGAACCCCATGATCTTCTTTTGACCAATTGTTTGACCTGATTACCATCTATGATCTGAGAGATCTGGAAGCAGCTGCTGCCACTGCTGATTCAGTGGCTCCTAAGGTCTGCTCCTGGTTTTCTGGGGCTAGACTGTGTTGCATCCTCACCTAGGTGGGACAGACCTTTCCTGTTGACCTTCTACATTGTCTTTAGCTGGGAAGTTATTTCACCCATTCCATTTGTGGGTTATGTTGCTCCATGAATTGTTTAATAACATTATTTAAAGGTGTTTGGAGGAATTTGGGGAAGAGGTCAGATGAGTGGCTGCCTTTTCTCCCGCATCTTTGCTCTGCACTCCAACTTATCACAACTATTCTTCTTATTTCAAACTTAAATGCATAATAAGAAAAGAAAAAAAACATATTATAAACTTAAATATTGAAAGAAATACAAAATAAGTAAAGAAATAAAAAAAATCATTGCCATGTGCACAGCAGAATATGAGAGCAAATTCAAAATATACAGGGTATAAATTTCCATTTCAAGAAAGCCTATACAATAAATATTATGCATTGTTTTCAGAGATGTCCATCTTTTCTTAGCTTCCTTGTAAGTTTTATTTTGTTCTCTGCTGTGCACTTTTTACTTTGTTCTTTTTCCCCCTTGCTCTGTTCCCTCCCCCAAAAAGAAGGCTACAATTAAATGAGGAGATATATAATATATATATATATATACACATACATATGCACATGTGTATACATACATACCTACACACACATATACACATGCATACAAACATATACACATGCATACATACATATACACACACATATATATACACACATATACACAAAGGTACATATATACTTACACAAACATATGCTTAGTTATTGATGGTCATGTTCATTTATAAATATATACATCCATAAAGATCTATGTACGACTGTATTATATTTATTTGTCCTCTGTTTCTCTGATGATGGATAACCTCTTCCTTTATAGGTCCAAGTCTTTCAATACCAAATTGTTATTTCCTATACCAGAGCAGTATTCAATTTTTACCCTGTGTAGTTATTTTAAATAGTCCAAAACACCACTGATGGATATGGCTCATACATAGTGTAGTTCCCCTATTTTTTCTCTTTTGATTAAATCTATTTTAGCCTTGACTTTGTTCAAGATCATGATTACCACCCTGTTCCTTTTTTCTCTAACAAATTATACTCCAGATCTTTATTTTATATTTGTGCATATCTCTTGTTTCCTATCCCTCCTGACTCATCTACTTTACTTCTACCTACAACCTTGCCTTCCTAGTACTTAACCAACCCCTTCCCCCCCCAGATCCCTCCCTTTTCCTCCTATTCCCATTAATCTAAACACCCTTCTACACCCCCTTTATCCTATTCCATCACCCTCCCCTCTAAAAATACCTTTCTTATCTTCTCCCCCCCACCTTTTTAGCCTTTTATTTCTTTCTGAATTTCGAAGACTTTTATATCCTTCTAGATACATATGCGTTGTTCCCTCTTAAACCCATTCCCAGTGAAAGTAAGGTTCCAGAACTACCAGTCCTCCTCCTCTGTCTAATTCTTCTGTGTCAATTTTTCCTCTTGTTCCTCATTTGTATAAAACAATTCCTCTTTTTACCTGTTCCTAAATGATTTTACCTTTTAAAATCATATCATACTCAAGTCTACACCAACCTTTCTTATATATTGCCCAATTACTAATAACAATCTTTGACCTTATATTTTACATATCCTTATATAAAAGGTAAACAGTCTGTCCTTATTAAATCCCTTGTAATTAGTCTTTAGTGTTTACCTTATTTTTCTCTTGGCTTTTATATGTAAAATCTTCTATTAAGTTCAGGGTTTTCTTTTCTTTTTTTTCTTTTTTTTTTAAACAAAATCCTGAAGTCTGACAATTCATTAAATGTCCATTTTATTTTTCATTCAGGATTATGCTTAATTTTGCTGGGTATGATATTTTTGGTCACAAACCCAATTCTTTTGTTGTTTGATATATAGTGTTCTAAGACCTATGGTCTTCTAGTGTCACCACTGCTAGGTCCTATTTGATTCTAATTGTGATATTCACATGTAATTTTTCTTTTCCTTTTTGCTCACAATCTTTTATCCTTGAGCTAGGAGTTTTGCAATTTGACTGTAATATTCCTGGAGGTTTTCTTTATACAATTTCTTTCAGGTAGTGTTTAGTGTTTTTTGGTTTTTTTTTTTTTCTATTTCTACTTTCCCCCTTGTTCTAATGTGTCAGGACAATTTTCTTTAATTGTTTCTTGTATTATTGCATCAAGATTTTTTTTTAATCATAGCTTTCAGGTAATCTGATTTTCTCATGTTTTTTCTTCTTGATCTGTTCTCTACATCAGTTGTTTTTCTTATGAGATGTTTCACTTTCTCTTCTATTTGTTCATTTTTTATTTTTTGTTTTATTATTACTTATTCTCTTATAACTTTGCTGGCTTCTGTTTGCACAGTTCTGATTTTTATTTTCTTTCTTAAGATTCTGGTTCTCCTTTTCTAATTGGTTGACTTGATTCTCATAATCTTTTTTTATTGTTGTTTTTATTTTTTTTAATTTTCCTCAATTTCTCTCATTTGACTTTTAAAATCTCTTTTAAGTTCTTCTATGAATTCTTTTTGGGCAAGTGACCATTTGACATTACTCTATAGGGCAGGAGAGGCTTTCTTTCCTGCAGTATCCTCCTCTAAAGATAAATGTTGTCCTCTATTCCCATAGTAATTTTCTATGTTTGGATTCTTTTTCAGTTGCTTGCTCATTAAAAAAAATGTATCAAGATATATTTTGTAATCACCTCTAGTCCTGTGGCATTTGGGATGGTGCCTCTGACCTCAAATCCTCCTTCAGTTCTCCCTGTGGCCTGAAACCAAAGCCAAGAACTGCACCTTCCTGTAAGAGCCCACAGACAGTGGCATCCCTGTCCCACTGCTTCTGTACTCACAGAGTAAGTGCTGGTTCCCTCTCACTCAGGGCTATGTCTCCGCAGCACCACTGGGTCTGGTGTTTCTTATCAGTCAATCTTCCCTGGCTCAGACATCCAACTCTCCTCACTCCCTCACTCTTCCAAGGAGGTGAAATTCCTGTGGCTGGGGTGGACGCTACCTCCCAACCCAGCTAGTCCCATGACTTTTGTTTGCTGATTCAAAGGAATTAGTCTAGAGGTGTTTACTCTTCACAAGGATCCAATCTTGGTCTGGGCTTTTTCTTTGGATCTTCTTTGACTGTCCCATGAAAACCACAGTTCTGCCCCAATTCTTTTTATTTTTAACCTCTCAGTGTTTGCTCAGAGGCACTATTTCATCTCAATTGTGGGGGAAATCTGGAGAGCTTGGGATTTTTTGCCCTACTCTGCCATATTCCCAAAATCCTGTCCCACTATTTTTCTTAATGTAGCACAAGGTCATATTGATTCTTTTGACTGCCAATGCACATTGATAACCCATAATGAAATTAGACTTCAACCAAATCCCACTAGCCAGATATCTTACCAAAATCATGGTGGCTCCTTATGTTGCACTTTTTTTGATTTTCATTCTTCATTCCTTTTGTGATACATTCTGGAATTTTACAGAAAATAAAGTCAAATTCACTGTTATTGGAGTGTTCCTGTTATTGGAACACTCCATTCCACTTATTTTTTTTAAATCAGGAGAGAATTTTTGCCCTTCCTTAGCTACATAAGACATTTATTGTTCACAATAATCTTTCAAAGATCGTTGAAAGTAACTTAGGCATTAAATTCACCAGTTTTTTTCAATACCCTAAACCATAATTCATCTATATGTGGTAACAATTTATCAAGACATCTAGGCATTGCCTTACTACCTCTTTACTTACAGTATCTAGAATTTCAAATCTCCATTAACCAACTTTGTTTTTGTCTTTCTTTACCACTTCAGAGATTGTTATTCTTTGAAGAGAAAAGCAAAATCAGCTATTGTATTCCTGCTTATGCTGTACAAAAGAAAATCTTTTTTTTTTTTTTTTTGCAAAACATGAACTTGCTTGTCAGCTTCAGTTTATTATGACATTATTCTTACAGAATTGTGGAAAGATTTTTATTCATCCTCAAATACCTAAATTACTCTCATCTTATGTACATACACACTTTTAAAAAAAAGTGTGTTTGGTGATTTTCTTGTGAATACACATTGGTCTTTTTCATATATTTCTCATTTTTCTTTTCATTAGAATTATTTCTTTAAACTTTTCAGGGTTTCATTTTTTTATGCTTTCTCCTAGTATATTGATACATCGCCTAGGAGATTCTTTAAACCTAAGTGTAATATTGTACAATTATTTGTCTTAAAACTTCATTATCACATATTTTTCTCATTATTCTTAAGGTACTTAACATAGAATAACCAAACCCATCTACTTAAAGTCACAAAATCCTAAGATCATTCTGTTGATTTTCATTTATAATATTTTTCAGGTTCAACCTATGCAATTAACTTCCTCCAGATTCTTTCTCTTCACTTTCATCTATGCATTTGGGAACCAATTTAAAATATTATGTAAGGTAAGAAAGTAAATGAGTAAAGAAAAATAATGGTACTAGGTAGTACATAGTATTTTCAAAATGAATAGCACCAAAAATAAATGCTGAATTCAGAGAATAGAGAGAATGCTCAGTATTGGTTTAAAAAGAAATGACTTCATGTTGGAAGTGGGACTTGTACCAGATCATAAGTGTTCTGTACAATATAAAGAGTTAAATAGAGAAATCCATTTCAGGCATAGGGAGTAAGATAAATGAAATATATAGGAAAGAATATACAAAGCTTGTCTTAAAAATTGTTAACAGTAGACTAAGTATATTGAAGGAAATTATTTGTCAGTATCTTGACACAATAGACTTAAGCTCCTTATTATGATATTGCATTTATAAAGTATATTTCTTTCACAGGAGCTCCAACTTGGCTAATCCCTTTACTTCAGTGTCATTTTTTGACTTTCCAGTGATACTCAGCCCTTCCCCTAAGTTTTAATGCCTCAAGAAATTCACTTTATTTTACATTATCTACCAGCTGCCAATCCACCAGACACCTCCTATATATGTTAATAGTCACAAGCAATCCCAATTCTTTGTCCTGTAATACAAACTATCTGTCCCCTGCTCAGTTCATTGGTGTTTTTCATGACTTTGAATTTTCTTCTGTCTCTATTACATTCTGCCTTATATCATGTTTATTTGTATACATGCTTTATGCTTCTCTATTAGATTGTACCTTTCTTGAGGGCAGGATTATTGTCATCATATACTTGTATGCCCAGAATTTGACTCAGTGAGTTGCACATATAAAATATTTAATTCAAGTTTGTTCATGGCATGACTCTTAATTCAAATGAACTACATCAGAACTGACTTGAACTGACTAAATTCACAGACAAATAAATGCAAGAGCTTTGCAGAAAGTTATCTGAGATTATTATTCTGGGCATAAAAAAAATAAAACTATGAATAGATATGAAAAGCCTTGTCATAGATCCATAAATGTATAACTGAAAAGTACCTACATATTACAATCAAGTCCAATGTCCTCTGTGGACAGCTAAATGAGGTCAAGTATTTATTACTTTCTAATGATAAAGTTGTGAAATATCCTTGCTCTTTGAATTTTCCCATGTACTATCACTATAAGCAAAATCATGTGTTTAGTGGAGAAAGTTCTGTTCTTGGAGTAAAAGTCCTGGATATAAATGTTTCTTAAACAGAACAGATTTAATCCAATTAAACAGAGCATAATTCATTCAATTAAACAGAAATAGAAAAAAATAGTTCACCCAAACTAATAAATACACATACAGAAAAATCCTGACATGATACATATTGTTCCACATACATAATATCCTACCTCTGTTAAAATTATGTTGAAATGTCTCATATCTCTCCTCTGAGTCTGAAGTCAGCCATTATCTTTTCTCACCTATCAGGTGTAATGTTTCCATTGCTGTCTTTTTAATGTACATCACTGTAGTTGCTGTGCTAATTGTTTTTCTGGTTCTGATGACAGCACTTTGAATCAGTTCATTGGTTTTCCCTGGCTTCTCTGTATCTATCACAGACATTGGATCATAGACCATTGCAATACTTCATTCAATTCATAATATATAATATATTTTTTAAAATAAACCATTTAAATGTTATAAATACATTTTTGAAGGACTAATAAAGTTTACTAGGTAAAGTTTACTTAAGTCATATCCTCCTTTTTGTATTAGAAACATGGAATCTCTCTTTTGTTAGTTCTAAGACTTGCTTTAAAGTAAGTGATGGGGTAGAAATTAAGAAAGATATTTAAAAAGGTTTGAAGACTTAATGACCATTTTCCATTATAAAAAAGAATAGCAAATATACTTTATTTCTAAAAGCAAATTATTGTGGGTTATTAAAAGAGTGCATTAAGCACTAGCAAGATTTATATCTTTCATCTTGTTGCTTTTAGTCAATAAACATTTATTAAGCACCTACTACATGCCTAACTCTGTGCTAAGTGCTGAAGATGCACATTAAAAAAAATAAAGTCCCTGATTTCAAGGAAATTGCAGTCTAACCCAGGAAGTCAATACACACACACACATACACACACACATACATACACACACACACACACACACACACAAACTGAAAGGAAGGAGTAGAA
The DNA here is from genome assembly GCF_900497805.2 of Vombatus ursinus. Classification (NCBI taxonomy): domain Eukaryota; kingdom Metazoa; phylum Chordata; class Mammalia; order Diprotodontia; family Vombatidae; genus Vombatus; species Vombatus ursinus. The sequence continues at coordinate 8,182,939 of NW_020954642.1, forward strand.
ACAGACACATCTTTTTTAGAAAGTGATTGCAGTGGGGGAGATAATGGAAAATCACAGAATTCCAAAATAAGATAACTTAGGAAATATCAGTGTTATTCTTTCTCCTTAAAAAGATTGTAAAACTCCCTCCTCTAATCAGAGGGGCAGCAGGTACTAATGAAATATGAATAACAAGGCTATTTGGATTGTGAAGGATGATTATTTCCGGATGGTTTTACTAGGCACATGATAGAGAAGACCAAGAAGTCCAAAAAAATGTCAGCTGGGTGGGAAACAAGGAGATGTCTGAGAAAGTTTATCAGTCAATATTTTTGTCATTTCTTTTGTATTCATGCTGAAGTATCATGGGGCAGATGATGGGAAAATCTCCATCAAGTAGTGAGAAAGAAGTAAAATCCACAAACACAACTTGGCCCTTATGAAACTAGAATTTTATATGACGTTTAGAAAAAAAAAATAGAGAGACTGGGCCTAATTGATATAAGGAACTCCATAAAAGCAGAAATTCCCTTTACCAGCAAAGTTTGGAGCTTTCTATGCAGCTTACATTCTTAGAGAGTCATCTAGAGCAATGGAAATTTAGATGACTTGCTCAGGGTCTTAGAATCAATATGCGTCAGAGATAGGACTTGAACTAAGGTCTTTCTAATTAAGGTGTCAGCTCTCTATATGTTCTATCATTTTGCCTCTCTTGAACTTGACCTTAAATGAAAGCTTGATTTTTAAAAAAAATTATATAAAAATGCCCTGTATTATACTTTTAATTCAAAACATTTTTTAGAAAATTTAGAAAATATGAGAGAAAGGGGCAAATATAAGAATCTTGTTATGCTACCAAGTTAACATAACTCCTGTTATATTAAAATTTGCAGAAGCACTTTAAGCTTGGTTTGGTGAAGTTAACAATCATTAGGCATCCACTGTGTGCTATTTGCCATGAAGAATATATTATAGTTGGAGACTTGATCTCTACCCTTGAAGAAATGATGATGGATGATGATGATGATGGTGATGATGATGATGATGGTGATAATGATGAACATAATGAAGTACAAATGTAGCGATAATAATAACTCACATGTTTGTAGTCCTTTACTATTTTAAAACTTTTTTCCTCATCACTTATTTCATTTTTTCTTTACTGCACTCATAAATTTCACTGGGAAGGTATAGTTATTCCCATTTTGCATAAGAGGAAATTGAGTTTCAAACAGGTAGTGACTTGTCCAGGGTCATACAGCTAATATAAATATCTAGCTAGATGGTCAATGATGTAGGTTCTTATTTTTTTTCTTTAATTTGTAAGTACAGAGAGTCTTCAAATATATCAGCCAGCATGTTAGACCTGAGAAGATATTAAGGATATGTACTGACATGCCTGACATTTGTTGAATGATTGAATGAATGAATAATGAAATGAATGAATCATTAAATAGAAATACTAGATAAGCCTATTGTTTGACATTTAAAATGATACTAAGCTAATATTTTAAGGCCCATAAGATCCATTTGACTGCAGGACAAGAATTGGATTATTATTTCATGATACTTGGGAAGGGGACAAATTAGCAGATCCTGGAGAGACACATATAGCAGTGATAATGATGGCTGAAACTCTCCAATGGTGAACATATGTATGAAGATCCTGAAACCATTCAAACATACATTTGTTTGAGAAACTATGTGAGAAGAGGGAATAATCCTTCATTTTGAATTACATGACCCTTTGTTTTATACTTTTGCCTTTGGGATATAGGAAAAAGCTATATCTCAGGTTAAGATTAAGCAGCAAAGATGATCTATGGATAGATTATCTGGGAGGAGAGTTTTTGTAAGATCCCTGGATGAAACTTTCAGAGTAAGGACTGATTTATTTTGGCTTTTGCATCACCAGTGCTTAGCACAGTGCCAGGCATATCATAAGTTCTTGACAAATTATTTATGATTGATTTATTGTATATTTTCTAAAATGGACTCTGGTTCTAGAGATTCAGTCATTCAATAAACACATTTTTTTAAAAGTTTCCGCTATGTGCCAAGCACTGAGCTAAGCACTAGGGATACAAAAAAAGAAAAAAGATAGACCCTGGTCTCAAGAAGCTCACAATGAGCTAACAAATCTGTAACAAGATGAGGTGTTGGGAAAAGTTTTATATAGAATAAGGGATTTTAGTTGGCACAAGAAACCAAGTAAGCCAATATGGGGAGATGAGGAAGAAAAGTATTTCAGGCATAGGGGAAAGTCAGAGAAAATGTCCAGAACAAAGAGATGAAGTGTCTTATAGGAATAGAAAGAAGGCCAATGTCATTTGATGGAAGAGTATGTATCAGGAAGTAAGCTGTAAGAAGACTATAAATGTAGGAGGGGACCAAGTGATGGAGTGCTTTGAAAATCAAACAGGTATTTTGTATATGATCCTGGAGGCAATAGAAAACTACTCATAAAGATCACTAGCTTCCATTTGCTCCATTCTAATTTTTAAGGAATTATTTTCTTCAGTGCGTTTTTGGCTTTTCTTTTTCATTTGGCTGATTTTGCTTTTTAAGGCATTCTTCTCCTCATTGGTTTTTTGGACTTCTTTTGCCATTTGGTTTAGGCTATATTTATTAAAATTTATTTATTTATTTTTAGTTTTCAACATTCACTTCCACAAGATTTTGAGTTCCAAATTTTCTCTACATTTATCCTTCCTCCCACCACAAGATGGCATGCATTCTGAATACCCCTTCTCCTAATCTGCCCTCCCTTCTATCCCCCCCTTCTCTTATCCCTTTCTCCTTCAATTTTCCTGTAGGGCAGGATAGATTTCTATACTCCATTTCCTGTATATCTTATTTTCCAGTTGCATGTGAAAACAAATTTTTTTAACTTATGTTTTTTAAACTTTGGGTTCCAAATTTTCTCCTTTCCTCCCTCCCCACCCACCCTCATTGAGAAGGCAAGCAACTTGATACAGGTTATACATGTGTAGTCATCGAAAACATTTTCATAGTAGTCATGTTGTGAAAAAACTAAGTATATTTCCCTTAATCCTATCTCTCTCCCCCCATTTATTCTATTCTCTCTTTTAACTCTGTCACTCCTTAGAGATGTTTGCTGCTAATTACCACCTCCCTCAAGTTGCCCTCGCCTCTATCACCCTCCAGCTGTCTTGTCCCCTTCCCCCCCTATTTTCCTGTAGGGTAAGATACATTTCCATACCCAATTGACGGTGTATGTTATTCTCTCCTTAAGCCAAATCTGATGAGAAATAAGATTCACTCATTCCCTCTCATCTTGCCCCATTTCCCCTCCACTGTAAAAGCCTTTTCTCATCTGTTTTATGTGAGATAATTTACCTCATTCTACCTCTCCCTTTCTTCTTCTCTCTGTATAATCCTCTCTCACCCCTTAATTTTATTCTCCAGATATCACCCCTTCATCTTCAACTAACCTTGTGCCCTTTATCTATCTATCTATCTATCTATCTATCTATCTATCTATCTATCTATCTATCTATCTATCTATCTTTCTATCTACATACATATAATTTTATCCCTCCAACTACCCTAGTACTGACAAAGATCTCATGAGTTACAAATATCATCTTTCCATGCAGAATGTAAACAGTTAAATCTTCATAAGTTTTGTGTGTGTGTGTGTGTGTGTGTGTGTGCACATACATAACTTTTTCCCCCTCCAACTACTCTAATACTGACAAAGGACTCATGAGTTACAAATATCATCTTTCCATGAAGAATGTTAACAGTTCAACCTTAATAAGTCTTTTATGATTTCTCTTTCCTGTTTACCTCTTTGTGTTTCTCTTGAGTCTTGTATCTGAAAGTCAAATTTTCTATTCAGCTCTGGTCTTTTCATCAAGAATGCTTGAAAGTACTCTATTTCACTGAATATCCATTTTTTCCCTTGAAGGATTATGCTCAGTTTTGCTGGGTAGGTTATTCTTGGTCATAATCTTATCTCCTTTGCCCTCCAGAATATTATATTCCAAGCCCTGAGGTCCCTTAACATAGAAGCTGCTAAATCTTGTGTATCCTGATCATGTTTCCACAATACTTGAACTGTTTCTTTCTGGTTGCTTGCAATATTGTCTCCTTGATGTAGGAACTCTAAAATTTGACTACAATATTCCTAGAAGTTTTCCTTTGGAGATCTCTTTCAGGAGGTGATCAGTGGATTCATTCAATTTCTATTCTTCCCTCTGATTCTAAAATATCAAGGCAGTTCTCCTTGACAATTTCTTGAAAGATGATGTCTAAGCTCTTTTTTTTTTATCATGGTTTTCAGATAGTCCAATAATTTTTAAATTATCTCTCCTGGATCTATTTTCCAGATCAGTTTGTTTTTTTCCAATAAGTTATTTCACACTGTTTTCTATTTTTTCATTCTTTCTAATTTGTTTTATAGTGTCTTGATTTCTCATAAAGTCACTAACTTCCAATTGCTCCATTCTAATTTTTAAGGAAATATTTTCTTCAGTAAGCTTTTGTATTTCTTTTTTCCAATTAGCCAATTTTGCTTTTTAGGGCATTCTTCTCCTCATTGGCTTTTTGGACCTCTTTTGCCATTTAGGTTAGGCTATTTTTTAAAGTGTTATTTACTTCAGTATTTTTTTTTTGGGTCTCCTTTAGCAAGCTGTTGACTTGTTTTTCACGATTTTTTTGCATTAGTCTCCGTTTTTCCTCTACTTCTCTTACTTGCTTCTCAAAATTCTTTTTGAGCTCTTCCATGACTTGGGACCAATTTGTATTTTTCTTTGAGGTTTTGGATGTAGGAGCTTTGAATATGTTGTCTTCTTCTGGTGCTATGTTTTGATCTTCTTTGTCACCAAAGAAAGATTCTCTGGTCTGACTCTTTTTGCACTGCTTGCTCATGATCCCTACCAATTACTTGAGTTATAAACTTTTTGTTAAGGTAGGGGTCTGCTTCCAGTATGGAGAATGTACTGTCCCAAGTTTTGGGGGTTTTGTGCAACTGTTTTCGGAGATACTTTTAGGGACCTGTAAATTTTCAGTTCTTCCAAGGTGCTATGATTAAGGGCAAAGTGTTTACTCCTTTCCTGGCCTGTGCTCTGGTCTATGAGTGACCACAAGCACTCTTTTCTGTCTTAGAACTCTGAGGAGAACTCCCTTTCCATAGCCACTACAAGCTCCACCACGCCAGTGCTGCTTCTCGCCCCAGGACCAGCACTCTGAACAGTGACCCAGATCCAAACAGGAGCAAAGCAAGAGAATCCTGCACCAGCAAAGGGATCCCTGCAATTCCCCTGGGATCAGCAACTTGATTCCCCCTCAGTCTGTAGGCCAGAAGCTCAGGAAGCAGCTGCTGCCCTGGTACTGGGGCTGGGACCGCGCTATTCTCTCTCACCGCAGACATAGTTTTCCTACTGACCTTCTAAGTTGTCTTTGGTGCTTGTGGGTTGAGAAGTCTGGAAACTGGCACAACTACCCATGATTCAGTCATCTGAGGCCTGCTCCAGGTTCACTGAGGCCTGGTCTTTGCTTGTGCACCCATGCTGAACCGTGTTCCTCTCCCAGCCCAGAGCAATAGACCTTTCCAAGCAACCATCCAGGTTATCTTGGACTGGAAATTTGTTTCATTCTGTCTTTTTGTGGGTTCTGCTGCTCTATAATTTGTTTAGAGACATTTTTTACATGTATTTGAAGGGGTTGGGGGACAGCTCAAGCAAGTCATTGCTTTTCCTCTGCAATATTGTCTCTGCCCCCTGATTTTTAAAATTCTTTTTGAACTCTTCCACAACTTCTTTTTGGGCCTGAGACCAATTCGTATTTTTGTTTTTTTGTCTGTTTTTTTAAGGCTTAACGTGTGGTTGTTTTGACATTGTCATCCTTTTCTGAATTTGTGTTTTGATTTTCACTTTTACCATACTAATGTTCTATGGTCAGCTTCATTTTTTTGCTCTTTGCTCATTTTTTTTTCCAGCCTATTTCCTGACTTCTAAAGTTGAGCTCTGTTTCTGAGATAGAGAGGGCAGTGTTCCAAAACTCTTGTGCTAGGGCTTTGGACAGCTTGCTCATAAAGCTAGTACAGCTAGTACAGCCTGCTGCTGTACTAGAGCCACAGGGGTCCTGGCCTTTGGCCTGCTGCTGAGCAAACTTGGTAGCTGACCTGCACTCGGGCTCTGCAGGCTTTCAGGGGTGTGGCCTGCTTTTGGCTTTCCCAGAAAACCCTTACATTGATCTGTACTAACCTTTTACCCAAAGGAGACAGACCTTTCCTACCAACTTTTTAGGTTGTCTTGTTTCATCTTGTCTTTCTATTGATTCTGTTGCTCCAGAATTCTTTTTGAGGCATTATTTTATAGTTCCTTTGTGGTAGATTTAGGAAAGTTCAGATGTTCCTCCCTTATTCCACTAATTTGGTCCCTATTATTACTCTTAAAATCCTTCAAAGTCACATGCATGCATGGTTAATATGGTTAATATGGTTAAACTGGTTAATATGAACAAGGTTGATGCACAATTTGGTTTAATTTAAGTTAAAACAACAATTTTAAAATGAAAATGTTCTTTGAAAAATCACACTAAAGTTTTACAAAATTTAATATGTACTTTTTGCTTTTAAACTGAATTCAGTGGAAACAACTTGTGTGAATAGGCCTCAATAGAAAAAGTCAAGATGACAGACCACTTTCTTCCACTTGGTTTCATTATGTGCCAATTATATATGTTCATGGTTCACATGACACATTGCTGATGAAGGGAGAGTTTCAAGAAAGGAAAGATTTTACTTCTCAGGGAAGTAAAACAGATGAAGGAGAGAAAGTGTGTGGATGGAAAAAGAAACAGGTAGGGGGGAAAATATTTGGAAGACAGGTAAGAATGATGTTATAAGAAGAAAAACAGTGAGAAGGGGAATTAAAGAAAGGGATAGAAAATGGAAAAAAAGAGAAAAAATAAAGAGGTGGCTAATTCTTGCTCTGTATATTAATTGTTTTTTGATGTCTGTGCCAGTGGTTGGGATATCTCAAGGCTAATTATCTAGTGGGTACAGCTCAATCCCAAGGAGGGAAGCATGAGTGATATTTGTTATTGTGAATCTATTTCTTCATAGATATGCAGGCATCTAGGTTTTCAGAATGGGGCCCACTCATAGCATTGACTTATAATCTATTGAAGAATACAAGAGTAGGTGGAAGAAAGGGACTGATATGGACTTTGTTGATCTCAAGTACCCTTTAAAAAAGTGTTTATCAGTGTCATTTAAATTTGAAGCTTGTGATATAATTGTCTTTTTCATTTTTTATCTTCCCTTTAATTAAAATGCCCATATTACTTTCTATGTATATTTAAAGTGTGCATGTGTGTGTGTATGTGTGAATGTGTGTGTGTTTCTACACAGAAATTGTCATAATAGCAACAGTCCATTGCTCCTGGTTTTGCCCCTTCTCACCTTTGGATCAAGCAGAGCAAGTCTAATCCATCTTTCACAGAAGAATCTTTCAAATACTTTTAAGAAAGCTATAATTCTAATTACTATTTTCCTGTCTTCTTTTTCCCAAAGCTAAACATCCCCTGTTCCTTTGATTGATCCTTGTAGGAAATATCTTCCACGTTGCATCATCAATCTAGTTGCCCTCCTCTGTATGTGCTCCAACTGTTCAGTGTACTTACAAAACTATAACAATGAGAATTAAACCAACTCTAAATGTGATCTCCCAATGACAGAATAAAGCAAAACTATCACTATCAAATTTCTGTACCTTTACATTTATGTACAGATAGCTTCAGATATGGGTTTGTTGATAGCTCCAACATGCTTGACAAACTTTAAAACTTTCTATAAATATGCTATTTATTTATTGATTTCTCATAGATTAGACTGCTATAGCTCTGAACCTCAGTACATATCAGCGATAGTACTTCTCTATCTTTCCATATCTTCTCTCAGGATGGGGTCTAAATTTCTATGAAGCATATTGTTAGCTCTCTGATTTATTTGTATTAAAATGTGGACGGTTTTGATGGTTGTTCTCTGTCATTCTCTTTGTGTAGTATTTGTGTGCTATTTTATAGTTTTCTTTGTGTACTATTTTACTCAGTTAAAAAAAAAATCTTCATCCTTGACCTCTCTGTAGACTTTGAAACTGTTGATCTCCCTCTTTTCTTTGATATTCTGTCCTCTACAGGTTTCTATGACACTACTTTCTCCTTTCCTCTGTTTTTCCTCCTACCTGTCTTGACTACTCTTAAGTATCCTTTGCTGAGCCATGTTCCACTTCACACCTGCTATTGGCAGGGTGGGGAGTTTCCCCCAGAGCTCTGCCCTAAGCCCTCTACTCTTATTAATTTCTACAATTTCAAATAGTGATCTCATCAGCTCACATGGTTCAAATATCATCTTTATGCTGATGAATCTCAAAACTTTTGGCATCTTATCTGATAACATTTTGACTTACATTTCCATCTGCATATTTGATATCCCCAAAATCTCTTAACATTTACAGTAGCCATCATAAACATAACATGTACAAAATTGAACTTATTATCTTTTCCCCAAAACCTCTTCCTCTTTCTGAACTTTTCTATAACAGTTGAGGACACCATCATCCTACCAGGCTCAATACCTAGGTGTCATTGTTGACTCCTCATTCTCATTCTCCCATATCCAATTTATTGCCAAATGCTCTTGATCTTACCTTTGAAACAACTCATATATGTCCTCTTCTTTTTTCTGACATTGCTACTCCTCTAGTACATGTCTTTATCACCTCAAAGCTACATCATTTTAAAGCTTGCTGGGTGTTCTCCCTGCCTTGTCTTTTTTTTCCCCCCACTCTAGTCTATCTTTCATTTAGCTATCAAATTAATCTTCCTAAAGCTCAGGTCTAACATTGTCACTCCTTTTATCCCTACGTCCACCATTTCTAGAATTCTCTCCATCATCATCTCTACCTACTGACCTCCCTGGATTCCTTCCTTTGATCTAAGGTTTCACCTTCTACAAGAAGCCCTTCCAGATTGCCTTAATTCTAGTGCGTTACTTCTTTTGATTATCTCCAATTTATCTGGTGTATAGCTGGTTTCTCCATAGTTCTTTGCATGTTTTTTGCATGATAGATTGTGAGTTTTTTGAGAGTAGGGACTGTAGTTTTTGCATTCTTTGTATCCCTAGCACTTAACACACTGTAGGAACTTAAATGCTTATTGACTAATTCCTCCCTCTCAGTTCTTTCAGCTTCTCTTTATTTTGTCTTTGTTTGAAATGTTATCTCCTTAAGATTAGGTTGTTTTACTTGCTTTTATTTGTATTACCTGGTGCATATAATAATTCTAAATGAATTCTCTCTCTATCTCTCTGGCTCTGTCTCTCTCTGTCTCTTTTCCCCTCTGAAATAACATTGACAAGTTCTTATTCAGCTTTCAGTTGAAAATCTCCAGTGATGAGGAATCCCTTTTACCCCCGCCATCTGAGGCAGTGCATTCTACCTGAGGATCCTCCAACTTGTAGGGAGATTCTGAGCTCTCCTCACAGTAGCAAACCTCCTCCCCTCCCCTTTTTCTACTAGTTTTCTATTCCAGAGCCAAGCAGCACAAATATAATCCCTTTACATGTGATGACTTTTCCAACATTAAAAAAAAATGATCAATTCCACCTTAAGCTCTTTTCTTTCCCAGGCTAAATAGCTCCAGCTCCTTCAACCAGCCATTGCCTCTCCAGATTTCTCCCATTGTGGCCATCCTCCTCTCCATAGGCTTCAGTCTGTGATAAATGTATACTCAGAGAATGGTATTTGGCCACTTTAGCAAGGTTGGAGCATTTGCATGTAAATTGTATGATTACAATTGAAAGACAACCCTGAGCAGTGCCAGGCTGTGACATTCAAATTTAATTCAATTGTTAAAACAAAATCCCTCCCACAAAACTATTCAATCTGCTTACACTTAATACCTTTGTGTGCTTGCATTTTTTTCTGTTTGATGTACAAAACAATATTGATTTCTATTCATAATTCAAGGAAAAGTGCTTAGAACACTTTTTATTCTATTATGGCCCGATTGCAAATAAAGAAAGAGCTATGAAAATGAAATCTTTACAACATAAGGAAGTCATTGACTAGTTTCATTGTTTCCTCCAAAAGCAAATTCAGGCACGTGGCTTTCTCCATTACCATGGTGACTTCTTGATAGATTTTCATTTTGTAATATTTGAAAACAGATTGGCAATCATTAGGCAGTCTCTGGCCATGTAGTGGGCAGAAGGAACCCAAAACAATGTTCCCTTTCAGGCAGACTTGTTCCTTTGTCCATTTCAAGCAAGAAACAAATCTGAGCAATAGCAAACCCTCTTGGCAAATGAAATATAGATCTCTTTGGTGAGTCCCTCTATCTCCTTTGCATATTTGCTTTAATTCACCTTCCCCCATACACCTTCTATAGCATTTTCTTAGGTATTTGTCATGTAACATTGCATATTATGTGATAGAAAGTTGGACTTTGAGTTGGACCAGAGTTCAAATCCTCTCTCAGATATTAAAAGAGAGACTCTGTACAATCATTGATCCTCAGTTTCCTAATCTGTAAAATGGGGATAATAATAGTACCTATCTCATAGTCGTTATGAGGAATAAATGATATAACATTTAAAACAATTTGAACAACTTTAAAGTGTTATATAAATGCCAGCTATTATTATTAGTATTATTAACTTTTTATGTTTACTTCTTATACTTCTACTAGCCTACAAGTTTTATGCTACATAGAGTATATGCTTAGTAAATATATATCTAATAGAAATATAACAAAGAGGAGAAACAAACTTTTTTACTATCCATTTTCATAATTCTTTGTCTAGTAAGGCTGGGTCAAAATATGAATTCCTCTCTTCTAAATTTAAAGTCTTTTACAGTCTATCTCCAGTCCACCTTTGTTTTTCTTTTTCATTTTTTAATACTATTGATTCATTTTACTTTCGCATCATATTCATTCTCAAATATTTCTCTTGAAAGGAGTCTTCTTCTAAAATAATGATTAAAAAAGGGAGCAGGTAGGTAGCACAGTGGATAAAGCACTGGCCCTAAAGTCAGGAGGATCTGAGCTCAAATTTGACCTCAGATGCTTACTAGCTGTGTCTGGGCAAGTCACTTAACCCTGATTGCCTCCAAAACAAATGATAAAAAAAAGTTCAGTATAAGCAAGTGACACATATTTGATATCAAATAGTACATGTTATTTCCTACCCCGGATGGTCACTATCTCCACTTCAGCAAAAGAATGGGATGTGTTTTCCTGTTTCTTCTCTAGGGCCAAGCTTGGTCATTTAAATTACATAGTCCTCAGTTTTGTGTAAATGTGGTTTCTGTCCAGTTTTTTTTTGTAGTTGTGCATGTAATTTTCCTCATTTACTTACTTCAATTAAAAAATCTTTATTATATATTTAAAATGAATAGCAAGTTATGCATAATAAATTTGCAGTTTCATGTGCAACCATATTTTTATTATATCATGGAATTGCTCATTTTATCCCACAAATTAAAATAAAATAAATGTGAAAAAATTCTGACTTATTAAAACCACCTTGTTATTTGCAATAGTGTGGCCTATAATGGAACTCATATCATAGAAAACAATTTAATTAATACTTTGAGAGCTTCTCTCCCAGCCACACATATAGGAGAAGAGTCTGTCCTAGGGGGCCCTACTTCTGATGCTGTGATATAATTAAAAAGTGTTAAATCCATCCTGATTTAACCACTGAGAGATTGACTACTTACATACCTCAGGTTCGTTCGGGTATTGGAACACGATATTTTGTAGAAGAGAAGTAGACAGGCAGGAGTAGTGGATTTATGCTTATTTATAATCTTTATCAGCTTTGTAAATGAGGGAAAGTTGACTATATTTAACATTTATACACCTTTACATGCATGTGCACATGTGGTGTATATACAAGCATCTATCAGGAAAGCAAGGTCAATCCAGGCATCTTGCCATTGGTTTCATCACTGTACCTACTCTTCTAATAACTTGGTACCTCCAGAGAACATTCTGCCAACCTCCTGTGACCCCATTTCCTTAATGAGTTAATCTATTCAGCTTTGGAATTATGTATCAGGGCTAAACTGTCCTGCTTGGTAGGTAAATTAGTACAAATTCACCTGACCTATTATATTTAATCAGCTCCAGACCATGCTTCACATTTCATCCAAGCAACCACTGGGAAATGGAGGACTGCTTGGGCAATTTGCCATCTTCAATGACAACCCTTGTGTACAACTTCCTCTTTTTCCTATTGCTTCCTACATCTTGCCATGGGAACAGTTATCAAATCAATAATATCACTGCACTAACAAGGGTATTACAATTTCTCTGGTTCCTCAGAGCAAAATTCCCTTCTCTGCACATAAATTCCTCATGCATGTTATTTTCCCCTTTTAGATTGTAAGATCCTTGAAGTTAGAAACTCTCTTGTATTTATATACTCAGCACCTAGTACACAACTTGGTATACAATTGTTATTTGATAAATGCTTTTTTCATTTATTTATTCATCTATCTATACATTCATTCCATTACCTCAAACCAGACCTAGGGAAAGTTGCTCATGAGGATGAGAGGAAGGGACAATAACATCCTATGGAGGAATACAGAACACCTTGTACGGTGGTACAAGGACATTGTTGTGGGGCAGTTAACTCAAGAGGAAAAGAGGAAGAGGATGGTATAGGAAATGAATTCACTCCAGCCTGACATCTAGTAGCTTCCTATTTTAAGTATATTTTCTTAGTAGTGAGATGCTGTTTTGCTTCTGTTACTGAAAGAGTACAAGTGGTTTTATACCCCTGGGATTAGATGTCTTTCTAAATTCAGCACCCTGGGACAGAGGCCTAGTTTTCCTGTCCTAGTTATCATTCTCGGACAGGGATGGCCATAGATGTAAATTGAAAGAATGAGAATGATGATAAAAAAGATGGAAAGTGAGAATCCTTAAAAATCTAGTTTGAAAAAAAAATGAAGTAGTGATAAGGAATATATCACACCTATATGTGTGTATATGTATATGCATATATATGTATACACAAATAGAAAGTCTAGTAACATATATATATATACATATATTTTTTTTTACCTAAAAAGTAATTTCATTTTGTTCTATATTCTAAGGAAGCTTGTATTCAGACCAACATGAAATATGAGACTCCTTTCTTTTTTTAGTAAAATTGGCACACTTCTTTACCCTTTACCAGCTGCCTCCTAGAGTATCTACCCAGCAATTTCATAAGGTCCAAGGAAGTTATCCAATTCATTGTACCCTAAGCATTACTCTGGCTTCAGTGTGATGGGCAGCTGAAAATGGAAAATGCAGAACTTCAAGAAATACCCCTTTGTCTTCTACGTGCCTGAGCTCTCTGAAAGGAGAGAAATGAGGAGGAATGTGTTTGCTGGCCAAATAAGGCTATTGTTTCTAAATCCCATCTTTCCTTCTTTTGTTATCATCTTTACCACAGGGTAGCCCCCTGTAGCTGAAATTCACTTCTCCATACCTCTACCTTGTTGATCTCTTGATATTCTTGTCTTTCTTTAAGGCCTGGGTGAGTTGCTAAAACTTTCATGAAGCTTTTTCTGTGATAGCCTAGGAGAAAGTGATCTCTTAATCCTTAAAATTCCTTTAGTCAATTTTGCTGTATCTCTCTGATGAACTCATCACATTTTACCTTCTATCAAACCTATTTCTGATTTCTATTCAATTTCAATGTTGATTAATCAATTTCTAAATTTGACTTCTTTCAATTAAAATCAAAAGTACTATATTAATAAAATTAAAACCTTTTTTGAGTGCTAGTATAATATGACATTTATTATAATATGACTATTATAAATAATGACATTTAAAAATCTCATAGTAATGTCAAAAGAATGCATAAATATATCAAAAATTGTGAACATTGTCTTATTGTTGTCTTATTTCTCCATATTACATTGTCTACATGCAATATGTCTTATTTGATTGTGACCTTCTTGAGAACAAGGACTCTATCCTTTATTTGCTGTTCAAAGGTCTTTGTCTTTTCTGTATTTGCAGCCTAGCACAGGGTCTGGTAAATAATAAGTGCTTTAACAAATGTTTATGGAGTGGAATTGAGCCAAATGACTCAATCCTATAGTAGATATTTCTAGAATAAGTTGTGGGAGGAAAAAGAGTTTTAGGCAAATTTCTCAAAGCACACGAAGGGTGGGAGTCACATATCAAAGTCAAAAAAATTGTGTGGTTCACATGTAAACCTTATGAAAGGAAATATAATAACTGGCAGGTATAATAGCAGGACCCTCATAGAAAAAGATTCCCATTTTCAGTACCTCCAGTGTATATATGAAGTATCTCCATATAGATGTATGTAGACATTTTCCTTCATAAATATTTATCTAGCTCTCAAAGGCAATGTAACTAATCACAACATTTTCCTTTAAATTAAAAAAGGCAAAGCTTGAGGAGAGAGAGCAAGTGATCATATAAGAATCTCAAGAGAAAAATCTTTATGAAATACTCATGTAAATTGCCTTATCTTGTAGTGTTATTACTTTTCAGTGGAATTGTTTGATGTTAACATTTTTATTCAAAATCCCTTTCTTTGTTATGCTTAGCTGTTGAAGGAAAGCCTGTCTTACTATGTCTTGCTTTGGATTGGGAGAAATCCCCTAAAATATGTAAGGAAGGTGGAAAAAAAGACTCAGAAGATAAGGTTCATTATTGACTTTGTTCTTTATGGCAATAAGAGAACAAATTATCCCACCCAGTCTAGGCCTGTGGGAGAGCAATGCTACTTTTTGAATTTGTCCTTCATTTACTGTTCTGTTGAATCATCAGCCTGGGAAAAATGAGAGTACTTGAAGAAATTACATGACTTTTCACTTACTATCCAAATCAGCATATGGCTTTTAAGAACAACTGATCCTAGCTAGTTTTTCTTAGTTTTCTAGATAAACTCAGAGGGGAATGGGAAAGAGGCTAAAAGTGAGAAACTAGGGAGTTTCAGCCATGTTGAAAAACAGCTTGATGTATAAATGAGCAAAGACAGAAATCAACATTCTCATTTCAGAGAAGCCTAAAACCTTTGAGTTGGAAAGGCTTTTAAAAAATTGCCCCATTCATACTCTGCTCAATGAAAACATTCTGTAGCAAGATTCTTAAAAAGGTTTTAATGAGATTAATTAACAAGATTCTTTCTCTTTTTCATAAGCTAGTTCATTCTATTGTTGGGCAACATCAACTGTTAATATTAAAGGAAGAAAATGACAAAAATGATGTTTATGTAATTTTAAAGACCAAATTTATTGTCCAAGAAGAGATTTGAACAGATTCCTGAACCTGCTCTTTGGCAGAGAAGGAACAGAGGTTTGAAACTTTACGTATAATATCAAATTATTGCAATATATTTATGATTTTTGCTATTTATTTTCCTTTTCTTCCTCTCTTTGATTCTGAGAATCCTTTGATATATGAGATAGTTCTGTTGGAGGGGTAGGGGAAGGGATATAGGATTAAATATAAGTGATGTAAAAACAAAAGATATCATTGAAATATATTAAACATGTTAACAATATCAAAAATTTATCCAGCTGTATTTGTGTGTCCCTACAAAATGGACCAATTTCTGATCTAGTTTTGTTTCTCTCAAAATAAAGATCAATGAATAAAAAAAAAAGTAATGATATTACCCTTTGAATAGTAGGTTGAAATCTGCAGCTAACTAATTCTATAATATTGGCCAAGGCCCTTCACCCATCTACAATCCAGTTTACAAATCTTCAAAACCAGACAATTGGAATAGATGATCTTTATGATCTCTTTTCTGGTTATGATATTACATTATTCATTGTTGATCTTTTTTTTTCACAATGTAGTGGCTAAGATCAATAAAATGACAACAATATAGGTGGGTAGACCATGCTGTAGAAACAGAACTAGATATAACTCTTGCCCTGCAAATTATCTGGATAATTCAGATAAGAAAGTATACTTTGGCCTAAATTTTCAAGAAAATGACACTTTAATGTTATGTTTCCCTAAAATATCCCTATAGTTGACATTCAGGGATTTTTTTTTTCATATAGATTTATAAATTGTTAGGAGGCTAAGGACCTTAAGAGATGAAGAGATCAGTCCCACAATACTTCTTACTTAAAATTTAGCAATGTGCAGAATAATCTTGTACCTACACCTTCTAGTGCTTCTTCCTCACTGGGGCAGTGATTTTTCTTAAGCATGGATCTGGCCATACCACTCAATGAGTTAATAAACTCCCGTAGATCCCTGCTGTTTCTAGGGGGTAAAAATCTCTCATTGGCTTTTAAAGACCTTTAAAACTTGACCTCAACTTTCCAGCCACATTGGACATTACTTCTTTTCCTCTACCCTTTAATCACATTTTCTCCAACAGATGGACACCTTTGTCATTTCCATTCTTTCACTGCCTTTGCACTGGCCATCTCCCATCCTTGAAATATATTTGCTTATTACCTCTACCTCAGAGAATTCCTCTCTTCCTGGGAACTATATTTTAATCCCTCTCTCCCACTCCCTAGCATTTCCTTAAAAGTCATTGAAACCTTCCTGTAGATTTAATTGGCCCAGTGCATTAAAGGTTTGGGCCAGTGACATTACTTCCTGGTGGCCTCAATACAGAACAATATCAAAAAGTTCAAAGTGAGCTCTGATGCTATGATGGAAGATCCTGTGGTTAACTCAGAATCAGAAGAACTTTGTTTGGCTCAAGTAGCTTGACTTGTCCTCTATGTATAAACTTGCTGAATATCCTGTTCCTGTTTTGATTAAGTAATTTATTTTTCTTAACTATTAAATGACCGGTAAGTGGCTCATTTCATTCCAATACTGAATATAAATTCTTAAGAGATCAGCCCAAGTGAAGCTCAGCATAAAAGTTTGCCTAGAACACAGTTCTAGAACCATATTCATCATGCAGTCTTTTCAGACACTGAGTCCCATGCCTCTCAAAATATCTTGTATTAACTATTTTTATTAATTCTCTTCATAATTATTCACTTTTAGAGGCAAGTGTTTTCTCCCCATTTTAGAATGTGAACTCCTTCATAATACAAATTGTGTGTGTATCTCTCTATATATCTATATTTGTATTCCCACTAACTTGTATATTGCTTAGCACATAGCAGATGCTTAATAAATTTTTTTTGATTGATTGGCAGTCATTGAAATATATTCAAACTAAGGCATCGTGGCATATAATTACAGTATTCCTATAAAATATGTATAAGTAAAATTATCAAAAAATTCTTAGCATAAAACAACAATGATAATAGAAATAGTATTTTAACAATAGAGTCAATAATGATATACTTTTTCTTTCTTTTCCTTGGGTTATTTTGATGTTAGATGAGAGAAGAGTAGCTTCCTTCTGTAGTAAAATTGACTGGTGAGAACTAGAAACTAGAAGAAATTTTTGTTCAATGGGATTGCTATTTCAGATTTTACATGACTTTTCTGCATAATTTTGCTAGTATTGACTTAGCCTACATCTAGTCCTATTTCACATTGATGGCTTAAATCTAGGAAGGTGAAAATAAGACCCAAGATAATATCAAAGGTAAATGCCACTGTTCCAAAATGGAATATTTTAACATTAATGATCAAATTCTACTTTGTTTTGATCATGGATTGAGTACAGATGTATTATTTAATGCTATAAAAAACTATGTGAACAAAACTTCAAGGGGAAAACAAATACAATATTTCTAATTTTAAAATAGTGATTCTATTTGAATAACAAAATCCTTGAAGAAAATCCCGACTTCATTTTAATTTCAATTTGCCTTAAGACTTGTCTTCCAATGCTTTAGAGAGAAACTGACAAAGTTATTATTTAATTTTTTTTAATATGTGAATGGCAAAGGATGATAACTCACCCACCCTTATTTCATTTTCTCTCTTCTTCTGATCCACCCTAGCCCCTACTCTGAGGGAGCTAGGCTAAATTATTTGCCTTCAGCCACTTTGATTCCATTTGTTAACACATTATTTTCTTTGTTTCCACCAAAATATGCCTCTACCATCTACCTCCATCTTCACTACCCTATCTTCTTAGTCTTATTTGGACTCAGTTTGCTCACTAAAAGAATAGCCATCACGTTTCTCTTTTCATCCTTTTCATGTTGCCAAAATTCGAGTACTGTAATTTGTTTCTGGTTGGTATAATGGAAAAAATCTGTATCTACATAGATAGATATGTGTGTGTGTGTGTTTGTATGAATAAAATTAATAGTGGATCATTAGGGATTAGGATCTAGACTATAAATAGAAAATGAAACCAGATCAACAAGGATGTAAGCCTAAGGCCCAAAGCTTTATATAGTTGAATTTTAAAAGTACACCGGAATCCAGTTATTCTCCAGAAGTCAATAAAATAATATTGATAATAGTAATGAATTTCATTTTACTATTTATTTATTACTACATGAATAGGAGCAAATAATGAAAAGATAAGACAAAAAAAAGAAACAAACATCCATATCCTGCTACAAAAGTACTATTTTAAATTGAATCAAGATAAGAAACATGTTCACAATAAGATCATCATCCTTCAGCACTCTTCTCTGGCCAGACTACATTTGACCTACTAATTTTGGTTCCCTATCACTATTTTTTTCAGGTTGAATCAAAGTGATCCCTTGTTAGTGATGTTATAAAAGTACTCACGGTATTTTTCACATATATTTTGGAGTAAATGACATCTAATGTCCCTTCCAACTTTGAGATTTGGGGATTTGGGGTGTGTGTTAAAATGTATTGATAATTATAAAAGTTCTTTTACACTATAACCCTAATGACACAATTTTCCCAACACACTGCTGTGGTTTGCATACATCTCAGTTCATTCCTAGTTCTCCCAAAGTTACTCTTTTTTTTCCCAACTGTTCTTCTTTTTGAGACCATGCAGCCCTCTTGGTGGGCAATATCTTGTGCCTTCCTTGACACATGAATGGTATGATTATATTTGGTGGTGGTCATCAATGTATTGGTATCTAGTATCACATTAAGATAAGGATTATATAGTATGAATCTTATTTTTATCATGTATCAGAAGTCTCTCTGGCCAATTAAGATCCACATTTTAGATCATCAAAACAAATCACCCAGGGAGCGAGGTTGAACCTCAAAGCATTATATAGTTGAATTGAGAAATAAAACAGATTTCCAAGTATCTTACCAACATCATTAGAAGAATATGGGTATTAGTGATTTTCAGTAGGTGGTTTTAATTATTACTGAATGAATCAAAGATTCTCTGAGAATAACCACAGGATATAGTCCTCTTGGACGAAGGCCTAATATAGTTGTCATAGTACAAAGTGTTTATAGCATCATAGGATCATGGAAAATTGTCGTATGAGTAAATTTTAAATTTCAATTTGTCCAACTTAATTATATGATGAATTTAGAGGTGTGAAAGATTAAATGACTTGTCTGTGGTCTCATAAGAAGTATGTACTATAATCCTTAGGTCATAGTCACCATCTCAAAAGTCTGGCTCTGGGTACACTCTGAAGACATTTAAATTTTACCCATCAATATTTCTTTACCTAAGGAGAATCTGAGAATGTCAATGTATGGCACTGCCTCCAAAGGCAACCATCAGCTTCCATTTATAAGCACACAAGCTTACACAGCACCATAGGATAGGTTTTGTTTATATACTAAAGAGTAGAAAGGATCTACATGTAATTCAATAGTCTAAAACATATTTTCCCCACATTCTGTTGGATTCTTTCTTCTCTATCCCAAAGATTTATACAGATTCCTTTATTCATAAACCTGCCAAACTCCAGAGAGGGAGTTAGTTGGGTTTATTCCCCAGTCTTCTTCACTATTACTAATAGATACCCCACTATGCATCTTGTCAAAATCACTTCCCAGATGGTGTTCTGTACCTTCTCACTACTGTTTTGGTCTTTAATCCTGTTTAGGTGTTTCTTGCTATTTTATTTATCTATTCATAGATGACCCATTCATCAGATTGCTGCTATTCTATTTTTGAAAGACATTGTGGGTACTTCATCTGCTGTATTTCATTTTAGAAGACACTGTCTGCCAACTGCTATTAATCCCCAGGAGATGATGCCAACTCTTATTACACTGTGGTCTGATTCTCAAAGTGTTGCTTCTGTTTATAGTACTTTCATATCAAAGACCAGAAAGACTATTCACTTTTTTTGTCTTTACCATTTATATGAGGTTACATTCTGTAAACAATAATTCTCTTTAAATGCTTAGTGAATGACCATTAACCCAACATACACAAGGAATTATCTAATTACCAGTCCTGATTTACTTAGAGTGAATTTGTTCTGTTGTCTCTTCCCTTCCTAGGTCTTGGATACCCACTCCCCTCCAAGCCTAGGCAAATATTTTTCATTGATTCTTGGTGGTAGTGGTGAGGTGCAGTATATGCCAGTATTTGAGACATCTTTTTATTTGCCTTTCTTATGCCAGTCATCTTCTGGAGTGGTTAGAATGAACTATGTCATATAGGACTACTTGTATAACCATTGGAAAATGAAAGTTAGAGAGACAATTTAGCTCCCATAGTCCTTAATATATTAGCAAATCTATGGTTTGGATGTAGGTATTCCTGCTTCCATACTTCTGATTGCAAATCCAAATGCACTTTTCAGCATATTGCCATTTGTTTTCTAATTTAGGATCACTCTGTTTGAGACTAGAATTTAATGTCAATTGCATTACTCACATTACACTTCCATATCAAATATAAAATAAAACAAAAAAAAATAGCATAGAACTCAAGCTGCCAAAACTTGTCATTTCTATACCTCCCATCCCCTCTCTATCCATAAAGTCACTACCCTAGCTCAGGTCCTCATCACCTTTAACCTGTACTATCTGAATAACCTCCCAATTAGTCTGCCTGCCTAATTTCTCTGTACTCTAACCAACCATCAAAGGAATTTTTTAAAAGTTCAAATATTACTATTCCACGGTAGCATTCAATAAATTCCTGTTTGCTTATTATCTTGAAGAGAAGATATGAACATACTGTATAGATCTTTCCTTGCCTTGTCCCACATTTATAAACATATTGTACAGTATTCCCCTCCAAATACATTATGACTTTGACAATATTGGCTTATTCACTGTTCCTAACACACTGTTCCTAACCCCATGTCTTATCTCTATACCTTTATACTGGCTGTTCTCCATGCCAAAAATGTAATTTTTCCTTATCTTTCACTCTTATGAGATCTTTCTTCCTTCAAAATTAACTTTGAATGCTATATCTCATGGTCTTCTATATGAAATATCTTTTCCAAGATTATATGGTCTTCTTTGTATGTGTTTTGTACACGTATGCACAGGGTGTCCTAAAAGTCTGCACTAAGACTTTTTGGACACATTGTAAATGTATAATGTTTTTGTGTCTCTCAGAAGGATACAAACACCTCAAGGGTAAGAACTGTTTCTATTTTTCCTTGGTATCCCCAAGGATTAAAACAATGCCTGACACAAAGTAGGTTCATAATAAATATTAATGCTACTGATTTTTGTTATAATTTATGCTAAATATTTTGTCTAAAGGCAGTTTTTCAATAGCTTCTGAATGGCAGCTGAGTTAAGGTACATGAGAAGATACACAAAAGAGCTGCAAGAAGGTATCTAAATTGATCCCTTTTCAGACTCTCAAGCAGTTTAATGTTGGTCCTGAATTGTGTAGGTTATGGGATCATAGTATCATATGAGTTAGAACTGGAGTAAAAATTGTAAGTAACTTCATCCTGCTCTCTCTTTTCCCAAAGGAGAAAATTCTGATCCAGATAAGTAAATGGATTTCTTCCAGGTTACAAATACCACAAGTAGAAGAGAGGGAACTTAAAAGCACATGATCTTACGCAAAATTCAATACTTTTTTTCCCATTATGACCACCTTTTTCATAGTATGTCATAGTATTTCAGTGATACAGCCAAAAAATTATTTAAGAAAAATCTTCAATGAAAATTGTTGATTTATCAGGCATATTAAATATACTACTGAAAACATGAATTGTCTGAAATTTTTTTTACATATTATTTCTTGTGTGTGTGTGTGTGTGTGTGTGTGTGTGTGTGTGTGTGTGTGTGTTTTCTGAGCCAAGGGGCTGTTGTGAATTGAGGCCACCAATGCTGACTGTTGGATTTCTCTATCCTTGTGAAGCACCTTTGTGAGACTTTTTCTGTTACATAGGAATAGGATGGGGCTATACCAACGAAAGTATTGGGGCTTGCCACTATCTTTTCTTAACCTGATTGGATGACTAAGTTCAATATGGGAGGGGGAGGTTGGACAACTCTTCAGTTCACTTTTTTTAGTCTTCACTTAGCTTTTTGGATGTCCATTAATAGAATGAAAGAGCAATGGGGCAGAAATTCAAAGTCCCATTTTGTTCTAATGCACTCACTAAAATAAATGGCCCTCAAATATTATTCCTTTCATCCTTTCAGCTTCCTCAACCATCTGCTATTAAGGGATATGAATGCTAATTGCAAACCAATTTAGTTATTTGAGGTCCTTACACAAATGAACTACATGTATACTTTGCACAAATGAACTAGGAAACTTTACTCTGGATGTCTTCAAAATCTAAGGGTAATATAGAGAAGAATAGTTATAGCAAAGACCATATGTGAGACTTGAGATCTTAGAGAAGGGACTATATAACCCTGAGGTCCCCAGAAACCCTAAAAGTTTCATGGATAATATATGTGTGTATATATGCACACACATATATATGAGTGTGTGCATACATATGCATATATATATGTTTATACACATATGTTTCATTAATTAACTGAAATTTAACATTTCTTTCAGATAGATAGATAGAAAGTTAGGTAACAAATAGTATTCTGAGAAAAAGTTTATAGGCTTTAACAGAAATGCAAATGAGTTCATGGTACACACAAAAAGGATTAAGAACCCCCGTCCTAGATGGGAATCTGTTCTTTTCTTCTCTCTCTCTCTCTCTCTCTCAATCTCTCTCTCTCTCTCTCTCTCTCTTTCTTTCTCTTTTTCTTTCCTTTGTTCCTTCCTCTTTTTTTCTCTTCCTTTGTCTTTTCTTTCTTATTCTATACTGGAGTTATCAGAACCAAGTACACCAGTATAAGCATGAATGTGTTTGTATACACACACATACATATATGTATATGTATGCATGCATATACATATATGTGTGTATATGTACGAACATATTTATTGAATATACACACATACTTGTGGAATGAATATATGAGCAAATGCACAAAGCAACAAGAAGGCATCTAAGTTCAATCCCTTTTTAAACTCTTAAACATGGTAGTTTTGGTCCTGAACTGCATGGGTCATGGGATCATAGTATCATAGGAGTTAGACCTGGAGTAGAAATAACAAATGACTTCATCCTGCTCTCTCCTTTCCCAAAGGAGAAAATTCTGATCCAGATAAGTAAATGGACCTCCTCCAGATTACAAATATCACAAGTGGAAGAGAGGGAATTTAAAAGCATATGATCTGACACAAAATTCAATACTTTTTTTTCCCATTATGAGACCTTTTTTCCTTAATATCTGTAATAGTATTTAAGGTGATATAGCCCACAAAATTATTTAAGAAAAATATTCAATAAAAATTGTTGATTTATCAGTCATATTAAATATGCCACTGAAAACATGAATTGTCTGAAATATTTTTTACATATTATTTCCTAAGTGTGTGTTTTTTCTGAGTTCTTCTGTCAAATTTCTAAATGCTTCAATTTTGAAAATAGAAAACCTCAGTCAATTTGCCCTTAAAAAAAAGTCATAAAGTTTGATGGATGCAAGCAAAAGAACCTGCTGATAAAAATTTAGATTTTATTTCTGATTCAGTGTATGCAGGGTGACCATGGGAAAGGCCATATTTTTGAAAATGATTACTTTTTTAATGTTAAGCAATACTCCACCAAAAGAAAGCAAAGAGTTATTGAATCTGAGTATGCTGAAAGAGTTCATCTGAATAAATGATTCATCAGCAAATCAACAAACATTCCTATTCAGCAGGCAATGGAAAAATCACACCTCTGGACTTTGCAGGTCAAGAAGCTTTCACTGGGAGGCTGTTAGATGGTGCTGTGTGGAAAGTATTAGACTTGGAGTCAGGAAGATCAGGAAGACCTGAGTTCAAATGCAGCCTTGGAACCTTGTTACTTGTGTCACCATGGCCAAGTTACTTAACCTATGTCTACCTCAGTTTTTTCCTTGGAAAGTATACTACCAAGGTAACTGAACATATCCACAGTATTCAAAATTTCTGCATTTACTGTAACTGATGGTTCTACATATGGATGGTGTGGTGCTGGCTGATGGACAACCTGTGTTTTCTTGGTGTTAATTGTTAGGCCAATATTAGCACAAGTGGCAGAGAATGGATCCATATTTTGTTGCATCTCAGCTTCAGAGGTTGCATTGGGTGTACAATCATTTGTGAAAAAAAAATCATGCACCAACTGTACCTCCACTTTAGTTTATTTTTGTAGACTTTTCAGGTTAAGTAATTTACCTTATACTAAGTATAAGTAGCTGATCTTGATATTATTTTCCTCCTCAATGAAGACCTCTGACAACATTGCTGAATATATCTTACTAAAAAGCCTAGGAGTAAGCACACAGCCTTGCTTCATTCTATTGGTGTCTGGGAAAGCACAAGAACCTTGTCAATTTTCCAGAACCCATGCAAGCATGCCATTATGAAATTGGCATACAATACTGATGAACTTCTCCAGGCAACCAAATTTCAACGTAATTTTCCGTAAGACCTCACAACTAATAGTAGCAAAGGCTTTGAAGTTTTTGAAGGTTATATAAAGACTTCTGTTCTGTTCTTGGCATTTTTCCCTGAGTTGTCAGTCAGCAAACACTATATCAACCATTCCTCTATCCTTTCTGAAGTCACACTGGCTCTCAGGTAGATAACCATCTTCCAGATAAAGGATCAGCCTATTAAGGAAAAGGATGGCAAGAATATTGTAAGCAATGATTAAGAGATTAACTCCCCTGTTATTGTCATGGAACAATTTATTTACTTTACCTTTATAAAGGTGGACAAAGTGGGGAATAATCTCATTTTTGCCATATAACCCAGATAATTTCAGTCAGCTTTTGTATGAGTACTGGATCCCCAACCTTGTAAATCTCAGCTGGAATAGAATCAGCAACAGGCATTTTAGCAGAACAGAGGAGCCTAATGGCATTCAAAATCTCTTCTTCAGTTGGAAATTCAGCTAGAGAGGGATTGACTTCAACCTGAGGTTGAAGTGACTTCAGTATTGATTGTCAGTGGCTTCAGCATTGATTGATGATAGTCTGTTGAGAACACTATGGAAGTGTTAATCCCATCTCTCTAGGATCATGTCTTTATCTCTAATCAATATGGCTCCATCATCACTGAGTACACTGTATATATTTGGCCCATAAATAGTCTTCAGGTCATCTTAAAAGAGATTTGGATTGTTACTATAAGCATAAAACTGAATTTTGTATGCTTTCTTACTGAACCAAGAATCCTGTATCTCTCTAAGCTTTGCTTGCAACTTTACTTTTGATGGAATTAAATACTACCTTCTTAGAGACAGATGAACTATCTCGCTGGTAAGCCCTGTGGAATTCTTGTTTTTCATTTAGCAGCTTCTGGATTTCCCATTGTTTTCATAGATCCAGTCTTGTTTAAGAGTGTTCTGACCCAAATGAGTAAATGAAGTGCTGTATACAGACTCTCTGAAAGCTACCCACTCCCTTTCTGCTCCACTGTTGCCAATAGTGTCTTTGTTCAGCTTTCTCTCCAAGTTAGCAATGGAATGTTTGCACTCAGGAAAGTACTCCAATCTGTTGACATTACTTCTTCTGGTAGTCATCTTGCCTTGGCGACTCTGCTTTTGTTGAATGGGAATGTTTAGCTTGGAGAGGACAAGTCTATGATCAGTCTATCACTCTGCACTACACATGGCCTTTGTCACTCTCATATCCTGTCTGTCTCTTCTCCTTACAATAACATAGTCTATTAAATGCCAATGTTTGCTGTGAGGATGCATGCACAAAGTTTTATTGCATTTAGGTAAATGGAAGACATTCCATTGGTGATGACAGCATGAGATACACAAGTCTTTAATTGTAAGTGACCATAGCTGTTGCTATTTCAGACTCTATTCCTCCCCCAAACTCCCTGCCATGTCTGGTATTCAGTGCCTACTGTGGCACACCCAGAATTATAAGCTTGTCCCCTTTAGCACATTGATGATGAGAGTCCCTAGGTATTAATATTTTTTTTCTTTGATCTCATTAGGGTTCATCATGGTTGGAGCACAGGCATTGATGATGGTAGCATGGCACTCTCCTGTAAGTAGCAAGCACATTGTCATGAGTGTCAGTCATTACTTTTGGTAGGCATTCAAGCTTGCTAAATAGATTACTTTTGATTGCAAAGCCTATGCCATCTTCATAGCACTGAACTTCACTGCAGCCACTCCAGAAGGAAAAACAAAACAAAACAAAACACATATACAGCTTTAACTTTGGTAGGCTAGCCTTCATTTACTACACTTGTTCCACTTAAGGCTGAATTTGCTGAATTCTCTCATAACAAGAGCTGCTTGTCTTTCAGTTCAACTGAATTTTGTGTTGTCCATAAGTATTTGCACATTCCATGTACTATTAGTGGAATCATCCTTGGAGAAATAGTTGTACATTTTTGTGTGTTTTGACCCCATGGTGGAATCCCCACCTACTGCAGTAAGCAGACGAGGGTTGGATAAAGGGATAAAGTGGACAATTTTTTTTTTTTGGCGCACAGCCCTGAGGGTCTTCCCCTCCAACTTTGATTTATTTATTTGCTTAAAGTGGCCATCCCTTGACTCACTTCTTTTTTTTCTTTTTAACAAGTGTTTTTAAAACTTTGGATTACAAATTTTCTCGCTTCCTCCCTCCCCACCCACCTTCATTGAAAAGGCAAGCATCTCGATACAGGTTATAGATGTGTAGTCATGCAAAGTACTTCCATAGTAGTCCTGCTGTGAAAAACTAAGTATATTTCCCTTCATCCTATCCCACCCCCCATTTATTCTATTCTCTCTTTTGACCCTGTCCCTCCTCAGAAGTGTTTGTTTTTGATTATCCCCTCCCTCAATCTGCCCTCCCCTCTGTCACCCCCCTGATCTCTTATCCCCTTCCCCCCTTATTTTCCTGTAGAGTAAGATAGATTTCCATACCCCATTGTGTATGTTATTCCCTCCTTAAGCCAAATCCTATGAGAATAAGATTCACTCATTCCCTCTCACCTTCCCCCATTTCCCCTCCCTTTTAAAGCCTTTTCTTGTCTGTTTCATGTGAAATATTTTACCTCATTCCACTTCTCCCTTTCTCCTTCTCCCAGTATAATCTTCTCCTACCCCTTAATTTTATTTTCCAGAAATCCCTTCATCTTCAACTCCCCCTGTGTCCTCTATCTATCTATACAAACATATAATTCTTCCCCCCACTACCATAATAAAGTGGACAATTTTAAAGCATCTTTTCTAGCCCCTTCCTCACACCAGGGGGTGAGCTGTGCAGTCCTCAAAATGCTTCTCAGATACCCAGGGGGCTGCCAAATACCATTGCAGCTCACAGTGTGATGACCCTGTGTATTGGATGGCCTATGTGCAGGGTTGTGACTACAGTTCCAGTGCATCCACACCTGGTCCTTTGTCACTTATCTGTTACCACAGGATTTTTGAGATAGGTAAAATGGTATAGGCAATGTCTTTTGATTAGTGTAAAAATTGGATGTAAGCGAGACAGATTTGTACAAGGTCATCAACCTCCCTTTCTCTTCCAGAGTAATCACAGTCCAGTGGCAAGACAAAGTCAGGATGACTAGTGATGTCTGGGGATGCAGTGGATGACCTTGGTGTCTTCAATGTCTATCTAAGCTCTTAGCATTCCACAGTGTCTGCCTCAGCCTTCTTCAAGGTTGTTGGAACAAACAGTTCTCATCTATAGATTCTGCTGGTGGAAGCCTTCACATGCTAGGAGAAGACATTCTGACTAACTTATTGAACGGTTTGTGACCTCTCAGTTGTTCTCAACCTGGGTTAGCCTGTCTGCCTAAATGGTTTACTGGGGTATGGCCACTACTACTGCTATAGCTTCTTGGAGTGACAGATGAGAGTTGGGTGGATCAAGTGGACAGGAAAGGTAGAAAGCAGACCTAAAAAAGGGCTCACCAGTCCTTCTCATAACAGAGGTATTATTCCTTCCTAAACATATCATACACTTATTATGCCTATACACACATACACGTATACACACATGTATACATATATGTGTGTGTGCATATTATATACATATATACATATACATATACATACATACATATATATACATACATATACACATATATACATACATACATATATATACACATACATACATACATACATATATGTATATATATAGGTAAATAAAATCCAAAGACACTGGCAGTAATAATAGATGATCTCCCCACTCCCTACAGTTCCTTCTTCTTCCAACCTAGGACCTCAAAATGTCATATAGGTAATCAACATTTCTAGATAAGGGGCCAGTCACCCCTACCAAGTACCAATCAACTACCACCTTTGAAGCAGAAAACCAAAGCAGGCAACCTAACTAAAGCAACAAGGTGACCTGAAGGAAAAACAGGAGGCAGTGTGTGTCAAAGCACCATCATCACTTCCAAATACATGCAGCCATCATAGATAAATGTTGTAGCTGTGCCCTAGCTTTTTAAGTAGCCACAGCTACTAAAAACTCAATAAAGTTCTTCCAACCAAAGTTCTTGGTACTATCAAGTGTTTCAATATCAGAAACTAATGTGATTTTATCCATTAAAATGACATTGAAGAATATGCATTAGCACCTACCCCTCTTCAGCACCCTAAGGACCATGAAACCTTTTCATCTTATATAGCTGAAACTTCCTTTTTGTCTTATCTCCCCCATTAGAATATGAGTTCCTTAATAGAAGAGACTCTTTCTTTTCTATTTCTGCATACTTTGTGCTTGATACAGTATGTTTGCAAATTGTAAGCATCATAGGTGGTACAGTGGATAGAGTGTTGGGCATTTTGCCAGGAAGACTCATGTGAGTTCAAATATGGCCTCAGACAATTACTAGCTATGTGATTCCGGGCAAGTCTCTTAACCCTATCTGCCTCACTTCCTCATCTGTAAAATGAGTTGAAGAAGGAAACAGCAAACCACTTCAGATTCTTTGCTAAGAAAACCCCAAATGTGCTCATGCAGATTTGGACACAACTTGAAAAAATGATAAGAACAATGACCACTTCTTCATTAAAACTCTGAGGTAGGCAAAATAAATGAAGACCATTGTATCTTAGATTTAGAATTAGGCGGACCTTCCCAAGTCATCTAGTCCAACCTTCACCCTCACCGATTTTAGAAATGAAAAAATTGAGGCCCCAACTTGCCAAAAACCACAAAGATAGTGGAGCGGAACTAAGATGTACATTCCAAATTCAGGACTCATTCTCTGGAACTGTATTACCTTGTGTACAGAAACTATGATTTGTCAAAGGACCTGAATTGTTATAGGCTAATTCAAGTATGTATTAAAGCCACAACTTGAACTGAGGATAACTTTAAGTGCATCCAGACAGTTCTGTCTCCACTGCATCCTATTTACCATAGTGTTTCTGAATAATTTTTCAAGAGGCACCATTCTAGTTCTTTCATAGAGTTTTGACTAAGACAGGGGGTATAAAGTGAGGCAGAAAGAAATGAAAACTATGTAGTCTTTCCTCAAATAAAGTTCAAATATCAGAGAAGAATAACAATTGATTAAATAACAAGTGTGAGCCTCTGGGATGAATTTAAATTGAGAAACACTGTGAAGTTATGTATTAAAGCCAGGTTATATATCATCTAGTTGAAAAGCCAAATTTTGAAATATCATTGGAGAATAGATGAGATCACATGTAAGGACTCTGAAATGGGAATAATATACTGAGACAGGTGAATTCTCGTGAAGATGCAAACTGATGAATTCTCAGGGAGCTGTATCCAAGAAATAATCATTAGTAGAAAACCTAGAAAAGAATATTTAGAATAATTCTGTCGCAGAAAATAAAAAAAAAAATTTACTGGAGTCACCAAATCCTTTGTGCTCAAGAATAGTCACAGCCTGGATATACAGGTTTATTTAATTATTTTATTTCCCTTCTGTTAATCCAAGCAGTTTATATTTTTGTAAATATTCATCCATTTGACTTAGATTGTCAGTTCTACTGGCATATAATTGGATAAAATGACTCCTAATAATTGCTTTAACTTCTTTTGTGTTTGTCATGTATTTAACCATTTCCTTTTGGATAAAGGAAATTTTTTTTTACTTTTTTTAATAAAGAGTTCCTAGTTTTATTTATTATTTATTTTATTTATTACTTCAATGTCTTTTTGTTAACTTTCAATTTTATTAATGTATCCTTTGATTTTTTTTTTGGATTTTCACCTTGGTGTTTAATCAGAGATTTTTAATTTGTTAATTTTCAAGCTTTTTATTTAGTTGCATGCCCAATTCATTTGGGCATCTTTCTCTCTCTTTCTCCCCCCCATTTATTGATGTACATGTTTATAGATATAAAATTTCTTTCAAGTACTGCTTTACCTATATCTCACAAATTTTGGTTTGTTGTCTTATTGGTGTCATTCTCTTTAATTGTTATTGATTATTTATATTATTTGTTCTTTGATTTCATTAATACTAGATTATTAAAATGTTAATCAATTTTCAATCTATAATCTTATGGTTCTTTATTAAATGTAATTTTATTGCATTATGATGAAATTTTGTTGCACCTGAAAAGGATGCATTTAATTTTCTTCATTTCTTTGTGAGGTTTTTAATGCCTTATCCGTGGTCAATTTTTATGAAAGTGCCATGCACAGTTGAGAAAAAAAGATATACTCCTTTCTATTCCCTTTCAGTTTTCTTCAGAGGTTTATCATATCTAACTTTTCTAAGATTCTTTTCATCTCTTTCACTTCATTATTACCATTTTGTGCTTAAATTTATTTAGCTTTGAGAGGGGAAAGTTAAGGTCCCCCACTAGTATAGTATCACTGCCTATTTTATCCTGTAAGTCATTTGTTTTTTTTTTATGAATTTTGATGCCATTCCATTTGGTGCATATGTTTACTACTGATATAATTTCATTGTCTATGGTGCCTCTTAGCAAGATGTAGTTTCCCTATTTACCTCTTTTCAATAGGTCTCTTTTTTGCCTTTTCTTTATCTGAGATTATGATTGTTACCCCCTCCTTTTTTTTACATCAGCTAAAGCATAATAGATTCTGCTCCAGACCTTTATTTTAACTTTGTGTGTTTCTCTCTGTTTCGAATGTGTTTCTTATAAACAATGTATTGTTGGATTCTGGTTCCTAATCCATTATGCTTCCACTTCCATTTTATGGGATAATTTATTCCATTCATGTTCACAGTTATGATGACTATGTATTTCCTCTATCTTATTTTATTTAGTTTACAGTTCTCTCTATTTTAATTCTGTCCCTTCTCTAAAGTCAGTTTTGCTTCTCACTACTGCATTCTTATATATGTACCCTCCCCTTTATCACCCCCACCATTTTCTCACCCCTTTGCCCTCTTACTTCTTTGTTAGGTAAGAGAGAGTTCTATTATCTATTATCAATTGAGTATGTCTGTCTGTCTATCCATCTATCCATTCATCTATCTATCTATCTAATTTCCCCTCTTTAAATCAATTTGGATATGAGTGAGATTCAAATGTGGCCTGCCCTGTCCACCATCATTTTTCTCTCCATCGTAAAAACTCTTCCTTGCATGTTTCCTTTATGTGAGATAATTAACCCCATTCTTCTTATCTCTTCTCCCTTCTCCCAAGACATCTCTCTTTCTCAACCTATCCATTTAAAAAAAATCACTTCATCATAATCAACTCACTCTTGCAACTGCTTTCTATGTAAAATCCTGTCATAATAATGATAAAGTATTTAGAAGTTTTATGTATCATCCTCTTATATACTAATGCAAACATTTTGACCTTATTGAGTCCTTTATAATTTCTTTTTCATGTTTATTTTTCTGTTTACGCTACTTTTTAGTATTGTATTTGAAAGTCAAATTTTCTATTCAGCTCTGATCTTTTCATCAGGAATGCTATTTCATAGTATCTATTTTTCCCCTTGAAGGATTATACTCAGTTTTGCTGGGTAGGTTATTCTTGGTGGTAATCTCAGCTCTTTTGCCTTCTGTAATATTATATTCCAAGTCCTCTGCTCTTTTAACATAGTAGTTGCAAAATCTCATTTAATCCTGACTGTGATTTCACAGAATTTGAATGGTTTCTTTCTTGCTGCTTGAAGTATTTTCTCTTTGACCTGGGACCTCTGGAATTTGGCTATAACATTCCTGGGAGTTTTCATTTTGGCATCTCTTTCAGGTGGTGATCAGTGGATTGTTTCTATTTCTATTTTAATCTGATAATTTCTTAAAATGTAACACCTAGACTCTTTCTTTGATCATTGCTTTCAGGTAGTCTAATAATTAATTTTAAAATATTTTATTTTTCCCAGTCCCATGTAAAAATAATTTTTAACATTATTTTTTTTTTAAATTTTGAGTTCCAAATTCTCTTCCTTTCTCCATCCTCTCCCCCTTCCCTGAGATGGTAAGTAATTAGATATGAGTTACATATGTACAATCATGCAAAATATATTAATATATTAGTCATGTTGTGAAAAAAGAGACCAAAAAAATGAAAAAAATTAATTGAAAAATAGTATGTTTCAATCTGCATTAAGACTTCAGTTCTTTCTCTGGATGTGGATAACACTTTTTATCATGAGTCCTTTGAAATTGTCTTCAGTCATTCTATTGCTAAAAATAGCTGTCATTCACAGTTGATCATCATACAATATTGCTGTTGCTGTGTACAATGTTGTCCTGGTTATATTCACTTCATTTTCATTGGTTCATGTATTGATCTCTCCTTGATCCAAGTTAGTTCTTTTTGTCAGTGAGATAGTTCACATTTTCTTCTGTTTCTCCCCTTCTTTTGACTTTGTTTTATTGGTTCTTGGTGTGTCTTGGAGTCATTAGCTTCCACTTGCCCAATTATAATTTTTAAGGAATTATTTTCTTTGGTCAGCTATTGTGCTTCTTTTTCTATTTATCCAATTATGCTTTTTAAGGGTTTATTTTCATCAGCAACATTTTGTACCTCTTTTGCATTTGGCCTATTCTGTGTTTTCATATGTTATTTTCTTCAATTATTTTTGTGCCTCATTTACTATGCCATCAATTAACTTTTCATAATTTTATTCCATTGCTCTTATTTCTTTGTTTAATTTTCCTCTATCACTCTCATTTGGTTGTGAAAATCAGTTTGTTTGTTTGTCTTTTTCACTCTTCTAGGAATTCCTGTTGGGCTTGTGTCCAATTCACCTTTTTTATTTGTCCTTTGAGGCTTTGCCTATAGTTATTTTGACTTCATTGTCTTTGGAATTTGTGTCTTGATCATGTCACAATAGAAGATTTTATGATTAGGTTCCTTTTTTGTTGTTTGCTCAGCTTTCCACTCTATTTCTTGATTTTGAGCTTTGTATTTAAGTTGAGTTCTGTTCGCAATAATGGTAGGTGAAGGATAATATCTGAAGCTTCAGGGTTTTTTGCACTTCTGTTTTCAGAGTTGGTTTTAGGGGTTTAGAAGTGTTCATTGCCTCCAAAGTGCTGATATGAGGAGAGATGTAGTCACTGCTCTCCTGATCTGAACTCTGGTTTTTGTCCAGGAATGGCCCCTGATCCCTTGGAACTGCAATTGATACTGATTCTCAGGGACCCTGATCCTTTCCACCCAGAATTGATACTATTCCTCTGGACCCTGATCCTTGGGCCTGGAGGTGATAATTCTTAGGATCCCTGTTTACTTGGGACAGGAAGTGATACTGTTCCTTAGAGTCTCTGATCCCTTGTGACAAAAATAACACTACTGGTCAGGGCTCCCATTTGAATTATAAACCGGAAGTGTTTATGGGCCATGAATTTCCCAAACAGTTTCTGGACCATTTATCCAGCACTACTACAGGGGTCCCCTGTAATCTCTTTTTGATGAATTGCCAAGTCCCCTAACATCTTTGGCTTGAGAGCTCCCAGAGCTACTACTCCTTCTGTTGCCACCACCTTGTCCTACCACTGGTGTTTTATCTAGTCAGTCTCTACCCCTATGTCATCATTTTTTCGTTCTGACTTCTTATATTGTTTTGAGCAAGAACAATGTCTCACTCTGACTTTTTGTTAGATTTGCCATTCCAGAATTCAATTGAAGGCATTATTTTAAGGTTGTTGAGAGGGGGATGTTGGGAGAGGTTGGCTGAATGATTCCTCTACACTGCCATCTTAGTTCCATCCCTGGTGGTCTCTTTTTGTTTGTGTGTGTGTGTGTGTGTGTGTGTGTGTGTGTGTTGCCTTCAGTCAACAGAAGGTAACCATCTTGAAGACCGAAAATATCTTGGTTATTTGTATTTGTGTCTTCAGGACTTAGCATGATGCCTAATAAAAAGTATAGGTTATGTATACACATATACACAAATATATACATACATACATACATATGTACATATTTATATGCATGTATCCATGTATGTCTGTGTATATGCATACATTATATATGCATACATTATGTGTGTATATATGTATATATATGATTTTATCTACTCATTTATTCATTTATTCACATTTTCAGAAGTCCATTAGAAATTCCAGTTGTTTCAAAAATCAAGATTCATTATTAATATTAGAAGCCAGGGGATATTTTGAGGGGAAATGGGACAGTTTGTTAAGTTAATCAGAATGAAAGATTGGGTATGAAGTAGAGTAGCATAATGGATAGAAAGCTGGCCATAGATTCAGGAAAAGCTAGGTTCAAGTTTTATCTTTCAAACATACTAGCTATGTGACTCTGACCATGGTCTCTGAGGCAATATATTAGATATACACCAATTGGCAATCTACACACAAATTAAATTAAATATCTAAATTTCTAAAGTCTTGTGGAAGGGTACAAATGAAGAAAATGTAAATGGACTATGGCTCTTGGAACTTTTATGGACTAAATGAACAGTAAGTTTCTCCTAAAATTTCCTCCTCTAATGCCTCATCATTATGTGGAGGTGACCCTGGATTCTTGAAGGGTTTATTGTAGAAACACAAATTCTGGCTACTCTCAAATAGCTAGAAAGTCTTTGTATCTGGACTTCAAGGAAGTTTTCTCTAGCTGTCTGAAAATGAGTCTAACAAAAATAAAGACACTCATCACCAAAATGTTGTTTACTATATGAGCATCTTAGAAATCTGTGAAAAGGGAAATACATACATATACAAACACAAATGCATACATTTATATACATATATATGTTATATATATACAGACACGTACATATGCAAACACATATGCATATATGTGTGTGTGTGTGTGTGTGTGTGTGTGTGTGTGTTATATCCCTCAATCTTACAAGGCATATCTTTGAGTGGAGTGGTAAGCTAGCAGAAAGTTGATAAGAAACAATTAATTCATATTATTGCAAATATTTATTTTTTTTATTATTTCTTGGTTTCTCATAGCGTCATTAGCTTCCATTTGCTCCATTCTAATTTTTAAGGAATTATTTTCTTCAGTAAGCTTTTGGACCTCCTTTTCCACTTGGCCAATTCTGCTTTTTAAGGTGTTCTTCTCCTCATTGGCTATTTGGACCTCTTTTGCCATTTGGGTTAGCCTAGTTTTTAGGGTATTATTTTCTTCAGTATTTTTATGGGTCTTCTTTAACAATCCTGTGATTGTTAAATCACAGGACTGTGACCCAGATCCAAGCATAGCCAAAGCAAGAGAATCTTGCCTCAGCACCAACAAAGAGATCCCTGCAATCCCTCTCTGATCAACCTCTCTGTCTTGCCACTGTCTGTGGGCCAATAGCTGCAGAAGCAGCCACTGCCACTGTGGCCACCACCCAGGGGCTGCACTGGGGCCAGGGCTGGACCACACTCCTCTCTCATTCAGGTCTGAACCTTTCCCATTGATTTTCTAAGTTGTTTTTTGGCATTTGTAGGTTGAAAAAGTCTGGAAACTGCCACAGCTACCTGTGATTTAGTCCCGTGAGTCCCTGTTCCAGGTTTACTAGGACCCTGTCTTTGCCTGTGCAGCCCATGCTGAAGTGCCTTCCTCTCCCAGTACTGTGCAACAAACCTTTTCCATTAACTGTGCAGGTTGTCTTGGGCTGGTAATTCATTTCACTCTGTATTTTTGTTGGATCTGTTGCTCTAGAATTTGTTGAAAGTCATTTTTGCAAGTATTTGGAGGAGTTTGGGGCAGAGTTCAAGCAAGTCACTGCTTTTACTCCACCATCTGGTCTCCACCCCAAATATTCATTTTTTGTGCTAGTTTTCATAATTGTGGATCTTTGTCCAACAACCAGTGACATCTTACATGACTAGAGGAATTGAACCGTACTCAAACTGTCCTCTTAGGCACAGGGAACAGGCACTGAAACTGTGATTTCACCAGTGTAGAGAAATCACAGTTAAGGAAATTAAGCTACCAATGCAGGATGACATCTTCTTGTCTCCAAATTATATTTTTTGATACTTCCTTAAAGCACTGAAAGGTTAAATTGTTTTCCCAGAGTCACACAGCCATTTTTTGTCAGAGGCAGGACTTGAACCCTTGTCTTCCTGGTTTCAAGATTAGATCTCTGCCTACTATGACGTATAATAAAACTAAGAGAAACAATAGTTTCAATTCAAGAAATGATAGTTTGTAGATTTTCTTAGCCCACTAGCTAATATCTTTTCATCATATATTACAGAGTCATCACTATCAATTTTGGTGCCTAAACAATCAGTATGGAATGAACCATGAAATGACTTTGTAATTATAGAAGTAACTAAAATAAATTCATTTTAACATCAGGGGGGATTAGTTGCTGTAACACTGCATAGATAAAGGAATGGAAAGGTTAAATTTTAAGCTTTCTAAATGTTGATACCTTGGAGAAAGGCTCCCCCTAATTCCTTAGTCACTGCTGTATGTTTATAATCTAGCAAATGTTAATGTGCACCAACCACGATGACACATATATGAATGGGAAAGTATTATAATGATATCCAAAGGGCAATGGAAATTCAGAGAAGGGGGTCACTTTTATTTTCTTTCATGTGACAGAAGTGAGCAAATACTGGTTGGCCAACAAAGTAAGAGGTGCATTTATATGAGCATGCCAAGGACATTAGCTGTAATGGCATGCTTCTCAAAATTTTCTTCTACAGGCTTATTCAGTGCAAAACTGTAGTTCGCTCTAGCCGTTTACACATGAAAGTGGAAAATTCATAGAAAGGCTGATGAGGATATTTACTAAAGTATAATGATATCCTTAATTTGTAGTAGTGGTTTATAAAAATTAGTAAAATAGGAATAATCTATAGTGGGCCACTAAATTAGTCCAGCTAGTGAATACAAAGCCACCAATCTGATCATGTGTCACTTTATAAAAGAAACTTTCACTGACCATCCTAGCCATTTCTTCAAATTACCTTCCATTTACTTACCTGGGCATACATTATATTTTCCAATTGAATTTGAGCTACTTGAGGTCAGTAACTGATTTAAATTTCTTTCTTTTTCTTTCACTAGCACCAAATGCAGTTTCTTATATTCACTTGGAGCTGGAAATCTAAAAAGTCTAGGGATTGTTGTCATTTCAGTGATGTAGCCATGACATAAGTAGAATGTCATTATCTAAGCTGTTTTCTTAGAATTAATCTCTCTCTATAGATAGATAGATAGATAGATATAGATATATAAATTGTTTCTTTCTGTAGTATTATATTATGGATGATTCATTTTTTAAATTGAGATTTTGTTAACCTTATGGGAGGTGTTGGGGATAACTTTGTTACATACTGCAAATCATAAATAGTAAGGCTTTTCATATTAGATAAGGACTTCAAGTAAATGAACAATATTTTGTCAATTTTTGAAACCTTTTGTGCTTCAATGACAATATTTTTTTTCTTAGGCATAAAGGATGAAGCTGAATGTTCCTTGAAATATCTGCAATATTGTTTTGTTGTTGTATGATTAAATATATTTTGTTTTCCCAATAGCTAAATGTTATTTAAACAAAACATGAATAAAAGCCAACAAGAAAAAAAAATTAAATCCTAGAAAACAGTTATACCACATACAGAAAGGGGATTGCAAATGGTTGCATTTGCAATCATAAACCCTTGTAATCTTCCATTTGTTAAAAGAAGTGGCACAAAAGCTCACTTGATACCTCATCATAATGAAAAGTTAAACTTAGTTTTTAAAGCTTATGCCAATACATATTCTATAATGATGGAAAGATTTTGAGTATGGCCATGGCACCAGATGGGATCTGTTTTTTGAGGACCAATCAAACTAATTAATAAAAAATTATCATTAATAGGCCAGTTTTCTTGTGATGAATTAGTTTTTGACCATGGCAACTATTAAAACCATGAAAAAATTCCTGTCCTCAGATCTGTAGCAAACCCTTTTTGTTCTGCAGTAAAAGAGGCAAAGCGAAGGAAAAGGAAGTATGTAGTGCTGAGGACCACAGTTTTTAAACTATCAACAAGCTTCCATTTGACTATTGGTGCTCTTACTCTGAGATCCTTTTCAAATGAGCAACGAGTAGATATTTTGTTGGCTGAGCTCAATCATATCAGTCTTGACACTCTTGCTATCAAGGAAACCAGAAAGAAGAAAGCAATTTCAGGTAAATGTCAACGTGTTTCAAAGGGACTCTGTCAAAAGGCATTGTCACAGTGGGCTATATCATACGCCCAAAGACAACAAGAAATGTAACTTCATGGAATATTTGGCTTGACCCATTGCAGTAATAATTAAATATTTTCAAAATGACCACCATCAAAATAACTATACACCAATATCAGTGACTGATAATGAATTGATAGAGAAATGCTATGAAGAACCTGTTAAGACCCTCTATAAGTAAGTTAATATATATTCTGATACTTGGTGATGCCAATGCAAATGTGGGAAAGTGTGAGATTGGGGAGAAATATATGGAATATGATGATTCAAAACAAAGAATTAAAAAAAAAGACTAGACTGTAGTTTTTTAAAAATAAAACAATCTTTTTATTA
Source organism: Vombatus ursinus (assembly GCF_900497805.2). Lineage (NCBI taxonomy): Eukaryota > Metazoa > Chordata > Mammalia > Diprotodontia > Vombatidae > Vombatus > Vombatus ursinus. Next base: position 8,222,190 of record NW_020954642.1, read on the forward strand.
AGGGGATTTGTTCTGTGAAGTTTGGATTCAGTCAAAGAACCACACTTGAAGACCTAGAGGGCCACATGTGGCCTTTGGGCCACAGCCCTGGCCTAGAGTTTTGCAGATTTTAAAAATCTTTATACCTCTATGCCATCAAAATTTTCTTTGGGGAAAAAATGATTAGTAGATGCTAGACATAGCAAGAATGAAGTCCCAACATAAGTAAAGAAATATTTTATGTTTCAACAGAAAGTCAGAGTTGTTTTTAATGTGGCAGATAACTATGAGTCAGCTTTTGTGTATAATCAGACCATCAAATTGTCAGAACTAACTTTAGAATTAGAGGAAAAAAAGGGAAAAAAAGGATATATTATGCATTCAAATTAAGTAGCCTTGAATTATTTAAAGAAGTAAATGAATGTAAAATTGAAAATTGAACAACAGGAATTATGTCATTGTCAACTATAATGATCTTATCTGGGGCCTCATTCTGGAACTTACCTAACAAATCTTGAAGTCTTGCACCAAAAATTAGAATTTTCACTGTAACTAAAAGGATAACCATTCCCAAAAGCTTAGGCACAAAAATTAGACAGTTTTAAATAGGAGGTACTAAAATAGTGACATTGCTTTTATTCATCCCATAGAAGTAAACGGAGTGCTGGAAAGTTGACATCAAAGTTAAGACTCAATGTCTTTAGGAAACAAATGAAGGACTTTGATGAAGAAAGGTAATCTGGAAGGTGAACCGATGATTGGATAAAGATGCAAGGGTAAACCCTGCTGTAATTGTACTCATGCCAGCCCCTTTCTCCAGAAACTCTCAGGTTAATTGCACATTGAAGAAAAGTGACAAAGTTAGCAGGTTGGGGCAAAATTGTACTAAAAAAAAATTCCTTCAGATGGGAAAGAAGAGACCCTTTGACCCCAGGACATTTTTTGAGAAGGTATTTTAGAGGAGGATTTAATGATCTGTAAACTTTCACATCTGTTGACAATATCTCTGTTCTGTTATCACAGAATGCAATATAAGGAGAAATGTAACCTTTGGAAAATGATCCTACAAAAGCGATCATTAAAATATATAAATCTAAAGAAAGTGTCCCCACGTAGAAGAACCATGTCTGGGAAGAATATTTTTTTACCTTGATTACTGTTTGTCAGGAATGGTAGGCAAAAAAAGAGTGGTGTCTTTCCTATGGGTGTGTGTGTGTGTGTGTGTGTGTGTCTGTGTCTGTGTCTGTGTCTGTGTGTGTGTGAGTGACAGAGAGACACAGACAGACAAAGACAGAGACAGAGACAGAGAGAGAGAGAGAAGGGAGGGAGGGAAGGAGGGAGAGAGACAGACAGACAGAGACAGGCAGAGACAGAGAGGCAGTGAAAGACCATGAGAGAGACAGACAGACACATAGAGACAGGCTCTCTGCTTTCCCCCCTCAAAGGAAGAGAGAAAGCCAGAACATTCAATTAAAAATAAAAAGGCCATTTGACAAAATATCCCTTACAGCAACAGTCTCCACAGAAAGCCAAGTTTTAAAGTAGGGTATCTCCTCTTCCTTCTTCACCATTACTCTCTACTGTCACAAACTAAGCCAAGCACCAAGTAGGAGAAAGGTGTGCCTAAACCCAGCATTTAATATGAAGTTACAAGGTCAGTCTTATTCATGAATTGGTATAGTAAACTTAATGTTGCTTACTGATTTAAAGGTGCTGCTTCTAGTTGCCTTCCAATATTGCCACCAGACACCCTCTTGTGATTTTCTAAAAAGTAAACAAACCAACAATAACAACAACAGAGTTGAAAGGATAATGTGAGATATTTGTAAACCACTTAGCAAATAACAATAATAATAATATCATTGTTATTATTATTTTCCAAAACCAGAGTGTAGTGTTTCTCCTTCTTTCTTGAAGAGAACCATGAGATCAGGGAGATGATGATATGACTTGCAACTGAATTTGATTTGAGTGAGGGAGGGCTGTGCAAAGTAACCAGCCTCACTTTATCCTCCAGAGCAATCTGGGTTCTCCAGAACCAGATATCAGATCAGGAGACTGGAGATTACCCAGGATGCTGTGGGAGACCTTGGCCTTTTTAGGCTAAGATCTTTTCAAGTTCTCATTTTAAGTGAGGCAACATCCATTCAGTGAATAGGCCTCTTTAAAAAGTGAGTTAATGTGTGGCCCCTTTAATTAAAAAAAACAAAACAAAACATCAAACTGGTAGTGGAAGATCCTCAGGGCTGTAGGCCAAAAGAGAAATAGTTACTGTTTACATTCAGTGTGAGCCAGATGGGCCCAAAAAATAACCATTAAATGGTGCTTGGGCAGGGCAGGGACCTATTGTTGTCCAATCAATGAGATCCAGAGTGAACTGGGCTTAAGGCTTGATCTTTGAGGAATAAATCTAGCCAGTAAACCCCAAGTTAACAAGGTAGGTTTCAGGCATCAAAATTTACCTTCCTTTGGGCAGAATACCCTCAAGTAAGGGGAGGGGAGGGAAAGTAGGAAAGGAGAGGAGATGATAGGAGATGATAGGATAGGATAGGATAGGATAGGATAGGATAGGATAGGATAGGATAGG
>NW_020954642.1:8224765-8271984 GCF_900497805.2 Vombatus ursinus
GGATAGGATAGGATAGGATAGGATAGGATAGGATAGGATAGGATAGGGTAGGGTAGGGTAGGGTAGGGTAGGGTAGGGTAGGGTAGGGTAGGGTAGGGTAGGATAGGATAGGATAGGGTAGGATAGGATAGGATAGGATAGGATAGGAAAGGAGAGGAGTTACCTGGGTCTCCCAAAAGGGCAGCTCAGACTACTTACAGGTTGTGGTTTGTCATTCATTCTTCAAGAGGATCATGACATCAGGGAGATGATGACATAACTTGCAATTGATTTGAGCGAGAGAGGGCTGTGCAAAGTCACCAGCTTCACTTTCTCCTTCAGAGCCATCTGAGTCCAATGGTCAGATATTGGATCAGGGTGATTGGAAATGTCCCAGGATGCAGTGGGAGACGTTGGCCTTTTTAAGCTTTGCTCTTTTCAAGTTCCAAAACCAGAGAATTAATTGTGAAATGAAAAATCTAGAATTCAAACACAGATCTTAGGACTCTAATCCACAGATCTTGCCCCTTGTACCCTATTCAAAGAGGCTTTATCTTTTACCCATTCCAGTAATGAAGTTTCAGCAGTGCCCATGAGCTTCTGAACATGATTCTCTCTATGAAATCAGGCAGTGTTGTGATTGAGGGGAGAATCATGGGGGGAAGGTCTGATATTTTGGCAAGCTAACAACTCAATATATTGATAAGGGTTCCTGGTAGATCTCATCACTGTTCATTTCTGAGTGATTTATTTTACTTTGGAATTCAGAAATATACAGACTCCTACATCAAAAAATACTTTAAGAAAGAAGTGGGTAATTGTATTTCAAGTAGTAATTTGCCTATCTGTAAAGAAAGGATGTTGGATTCAATATGTAGACAGCATTCTATGTTCTGATGTTCTCTGCTTGAAAATTTCTTCCAGCTTGTGCTGTGTTGTGTGTCCTTAATGAGACAATTCAGTAATGCCTGACAGATCTCTGGGTAGGACTCATTTCCCATCCAAGTGATTCTTTCCCATAGAATGTTCATGCTGCCAATGTTACTAGAGTTAAACATTCTGTAACCAACTTGTTGATTCTTCCACCTTCTAACTTTTCTTTAGGAAAGATGACTGGAAAAACCTGTGTATTAGAAATATGGAAAAGAGAAAATGAGAGGCCATTAAAAAACACAACTCTAGTTTATTTGTTTTGTTTGTTTTTGTTTGTTTTTTTTGTTTTTTTGGCTAGGCAATGGGGTTAAGTGACTTGCCTCGGGTCACACAGCTAGTAAGTGTTATGTGTCTGAGGTCAGATTTGAACTCAGCTCCTCCTGAATCCAGGGCCAGTGCTCTATCCACTCTGCCACCTAGTTGCCCCCACAAATCTAGTTTAAAAATTCAGGAAACAATATGGCAATTCTACACAAATATTTTAAATGCATTTAAGAATGAAGAAAGCCTGTTTTTAGCCCAAAACAGAATGTTCCTTGTTATTATGTATAGTTTAAAATTGTGGTGGAATTCAAGGATTCAGTGACATTTAAGTTCAATGAATTTGCCCAATCTATATATTTAATTATTTAGTATAAATGTTTGAATAATGCTGATTGACTGTCTCTAATGGATCAAGATTTAGGCAGCTAGGTGATGCAGTGGATAGAGCACTATCCCTGGGGTCAAGAAGACCCAAATTCAAATCTGACCTCAGATACTTCCTAGCTATGTGACCTTGGGCAAGTTATTTAACCTATGCTTACCTGAGTTTCCTTAAATGTATAATGGGGATAATAATAGCATTGTGATGAACAAAAAGTCCAAGAGACATAATTTCTGGGTAATTAATAATCTCTTTATTAATTATGGTTAGCAAATAATTAATAGATTGAAGTCAGTGGCTTTCTCTCCTAAACGAAAAGACACCCCCCCCCAACACTGAATGCCTAAAAAGCCTTTGGAAAAGTGGGTTTACTTGAGGGTGGAAATCAACTCTGATTGGTTAACAATCAATGAGGGGATGGATGTATTGATGAGGATGTGGGCAAAAAGTCTTCAGCTTCTGCAGAGAATGTAACCCTATCATGAGACTTAGCCACCTCCAGGAATCTGGAGAAAAGAATCTATCTCTACCCTGACTACTCTGGCTGGTTTTCCCCCTCATAAGATAGGGTACCCTAAATTCTAAAGTAAAGTTCCAAGGACAGGGGCTTATTTCCTAAGGGCAAGACCTTATTAATTAGATTGGATCATGTTTGTAAGGTCTCTAGTTGGGTGGGATTTCATAGAAGATCAATAAACATGTACCCAGAGAATTTGGACAATCTCATCTATCAGCAATACCCTTTAGAGATGGACTTGGTAACTTACAGTGAGCTGTTTTCTGAATGAAGAAATAGGAAGGGAAAACTTTAATCTTAATTTAATATTTGGTCATTAACATAAGAGAAAAATAATTATTTCTCTCAGCACCTATCTCACAAAGTTGTTGTGAGGATCAAATTAGACAAGATTTGTAAACTACTTTAGCACAGTTGCTAGCACATAGTAGGCACCATATAAATGCTAGTTATTATTATTATTAGCTACTGTTATTTATTAAATCATGGAGTTGGAAGTGATGTTAAAAGCCATCTAGTCAGCCTTTTTTCCTAATGCAGTAACTCTTTCTATAATAGCCCTTCTAGCCTGTCATGTAACCTCTGCTTGATAACTTAAAGACCCTCTAGTTCCAGGACATTCACAAGCTCATGAGTCAAATGCTTCCAGTTTGAGATGATTCCTAATTATGAGAAAGTTTTATTTTCTCATATCAAACTAAAATCTGGCTGCTCCAATCAAACAACTTCCATTCACAGTTCCAAGTCCTAGGCAGAATATCTCCCTGCCATGTGTCAGCCCTTAAAATATTTGAACACAGTAATCATGTCCTTTTTATATCTTCTCTTCCACAAGCTAATGAACCTCAGTTTATTTAACTAAACTGTCTATGTCAAGATCTCACCACCTTGATTTCTTTCATTTTAACATGCTCCATTTATCAATGCCTATTTTCTAAACTGTAGTAATATATATAGACGTGAGATCCTCTTTGAACACATCTAAGTACAATAACCCTATGACTTCAGTTGTTATGGATGCTAAAATCCTATCAATACTGATTAGGATTAGGATTATAATATAATAATTAGGATTAGGATTATAATATATAATAGTATATAATAATTAGGATTAGGATTATAATATAGTTATTACTGGATAACTATATAATATTCTATTTTTGTTTGTTTCAAGTGAAGTTTAGGGTTATTGGAAAGGACACCAAACTGAGAGTGAAGGGACCCATACTCTAAGATCATAGGCTCTTTAGATCTGGAATATAATTTGAGATCAAATAGTCCAAACTCCTCATTTTACCAATGAGAAAACTGAGGCCCAGAAAGGTTATTTGACTTGGACAAAGTTACACAGAAATTAGGTGACAGAGACAGGATTTGAACACAAATCCTTTGTCCACATCCAGTAGTATTTCCAGTTTGTACCACACTGTTTGAAATACCAAGTCATCTACTAAGTATAACTGTTATTCTGTGCTACTCATTATCTCAAATGCCTCCTTCATATCTTACATTCTATGACCCTCTGTCCAGGTTCTGTTCTGGTTGACATACCTCAGAGTAGTGTCTATGTTATCCAAGAGCTCATTTTCTTGCTTTTGCACACACAAAGAATATTCTCACTCTCATTCTTATTCATATTACCATTCCTATTCTCCACTGTGATCCGGAGTGCCATTTAGCAAAGGCAGCAAGTTATACATAAAGGATCAAGCCGGGCAGCAATGTGGTGGTCCTATTTATTGATAATTATCCCTTACATATCTGAATGAGCTTATGTTCATGAAGGTGTAGGGAATGCCCTGGAGGTATAGCTAGCAAAAATTAACACTCCACTACACATCCTAATTAGGATTTAATTAGAGAATTAAAAAATGCCGAGCACATGTTTTTTAGCAAGTGCATGATCACTGACTTATTACTTGTAGGTTTTTTACATATTTTTTTGTTGTAAATATCCAATTATAATGGTCATTTAGGTCAAATTTTAAGATTTCAAAGTCTTATTCAAAGTAATGAGAATTTGTTGCCTTAACCATAATGTCTTCTACTGTAATTTAAAAATACTTTCTTTCAATTTATAAGATAACATTTTTCTACACAAAATCTGGATGGCATTTTCTATATAATAGTGTGCAGTAGAGCTCCTTAAACTCCTATGCCTAACACTTAGAACTTCATTTTTTTGAAGGACAGTGATAGTGAAAATGTTCTGAATTTGGAGTCAGAAGTTAAACCATTACCCACTGGGCAAATAGTTTTCCCTATTTCAGACTCAGTTTCCTCATCTGTGGCATGAGGGGATTAGATAACATTAAAGTCCCTTAAATCTCTCAGTCTATGACTCCACAATCTTCAGTACAGGTTGAATCTGTTTGCTTATTCTGGGAACTTTCTTATTCTTAATGCAGACATCTGGCTTATGACTCACTCTGACCACATTTGGGGAGCAATTAAAGCAAATCAGTGCAGACTTGCCCTTGATAATCTTCAAATTAAAACACCAGCATGAAAAGGAAAATGTTGCTTGTGTTATGAAGTATGTAAAAGGAAGGAAAGTGCCCAGAGTCTCTAATGCCTTTGTGACCACTGTCTCTGGGTTGTAAAAGGCATCGTTCATGGAGGATAATTTCTGACGCTGATTTATTAATCATAGCACCATTATGGAAATAATAGGCTGCTAGAGCAATAATCATTACCTCTTTCTGATGCCATTTAGGTGCTTTTTTAACAGGCCTTTCGAATGACCATTGAACTATTTGATCTAATGAGTGAGAGGAATTCAACATCTTTACTCAGAAGTCGCTAATGATAATTGCTCTAACCCTGTTCTGCAGAGCAAGGGATGGAGGTTCACTGATTCTTATTACTGTTCCTGAAGTTCTGCATTCCTGTTTTCTTAGGCTCAAATAATTAGACATTAAATTTTAACTGATCCAATAGTTTTGGGTCACAATAATTTCTCTCTAAATCATTCTTTTTTTTCCCTTTCTGAATGTCACTCAAGTCTAACTGTACAAACTTGGGATTCAGAAAGGCTTTTGATCTTACTCTACATGGTAGTCTCATCAAACCTTTAGGCATATAAGATGGATAAAGATTTGATTGGGTGCTTTCTATATGCAAAGCACTGTGCTCAGCACTGGTGATACTAACACAAAAATAAAAGAGTTCCATTTCTAAAGAAACACATGTTCTAATGAGGGTGAGAATTTATGAAAGGTTCCAGGTTCAAGTAGGATGAAATAGTTCCATGTTCCTTAGGCTGTGGTGGCAAAATAGGAGGTAGTGATAATCGCTCTTATTCAATGTTATTCTACTGATAAAATCATATCTGTTTCACATCTTGAACTATTTAACAGTGCAAAGGACTATGGTGACAAGGATTTTATTTTCTTAGTTTTCAGTCACTATGGCTATAGTACTCTCTGGAGTCATTGTCAGGCTGCAGATTGCTTTCCAACATGATGGCTGAAAGAGCTGGGGTGGAGTAGGTGCTCTTCCAAGTGTTCTTTGGTTTAGGGTCCTGGACTGTTATTATCAGAGTGTGAGTGGTGTGGGTGGTAGTTTGACTTGCCTGGCACATGTTGCTTTCTATCTTTCCCTTGGGGTATTTTGATTCAGCAAGACTGGCTTGCCTGACCTCTGAATGGCAGTTGGTTGACAGTTGACCAGTATGGCTAGCTCCACCTCTGCAGAAGTCTTTCTTTCAGAAGATGACTGTGAAGGTTGGGCTAGGAGTCTAGACATGTTGCCTTGTACTTTTCTGCGAGTTGTTGGAGTTGGTCTGCGCTTGGTGGTGGTGGTGATGAAGAAGTGGGTCCCTTCTCCACAGTTCTTTCTCCCATCAATGCTGGCTTTGAGGACTGGATTCAGTGCAGGTCGGGTACTACTACAAATGTATAATCTTTTAACATCCTGGTGTTGCTCAATGGATTTTCTGAAAGGTTTTCCTTATGATAAACTCACCCAACCCCTACTTTAATAATTTCTAGTGGAAATGCATGCAGGTGAAAGGAGGAAATTATATCATTTGATGGGCTATGAGATAGGTCTTGGGATTAGGGAAGTGAAAGTTAGACTGCATGATCTCTAAAGTTTCATGTGACTGTATACTTTTATTATTCTATGAAATTTTATGTGTAACATTCATATGTAGAAACTTTTTTTGTTAGAAAGTCTTCTGGAATAGTTATTTGAATAATGAGCATGTTTCATGAGTATTTGGGGGTTCTTGGAAGAGAGAGAAACAATTCCTTAAAATTGCCTTCATTGCAGGATATTGCTTTTGAAAAGTCATATCAATATGATTTTGTTTTGATAAAACAACAATAGCTTGAGTTTACGTATTTGTTATGTAAAGTGATTATTCATAGTTGTTCTAGTAACATTTATAATGGCAATCTGGGGTATACCCAGAGGAAGATGACAGAAATTATGAAACAATTTTAAACCATTATCCGTGATGATCAGTTGAAGAAATTAGAGGCAAACAACCAGGGTAAAGGAATATTTATGGAACCCTGTAAGAAGATGTTGGAGGCTTCTTTTGCTTACACACAGAGAAGCAAAACTAGGAGAAAATGATAGAAATTATTTTTCTATAGAAATAGAGTGAAACATTTCTGCTCAAAATGAAGAAAACAAAAGAAATAAAGAAAACTGCTTACTAATACTTGGTTGTCCAAAAGTGGAATGAGCTTGAAATAGGCTATTGTTGGAATTAGTATACCTAGGTTAAAGAATACGTGTAAAAGGGATTCGTGCTAAAGTGAAAGTTATATTCTGAAATCTCTGGCAATTTAAAGATAAACATATATGTGCACATATAGATAGTACCTGTATAAAATATGTATGCATGTGTATGTCTATGCATGTATGTTTGTTCCTTTATCTTTCCAAAATTTCTCTCTCTCTCTCTCTCTCTCTGTCTCTCTCTCTCTCACACACACACACACATACACACACACATGCATGCACACACACATCTTATGGAAAGATATAGGGAATAAAGAAAAAAGCAAACAAAAACAAAAACTACAACAAAAGGAAGGTAGGGAGGAGAGAGATTTGCAATAGAGAGGGAATATCCACATACCCATCCAATCACACATCCATTTGAAATATCAAAACATTTGTGTTGTGGAATCCCTTTTGTCCTACTTTGATGGTCTTTTAATAAAAGAAGATAGATGTTGGATTTTGTTTGGATTATGAAATAGGGCATTTAGAATGTTTCATGGATCATTTGGCCTCCCAAATAAATTCCTGTCAAAAGCCATGGGTAGGACTACCTAGTAACATAGCTTTGGAAAGCTCAGAGATGCTAGTGCCCAGATGTGCTTATTTGGGGAGGCAGAGTTGACTGTTCTTGGCATGGTGATAAATCAAGTCTGGAATCTTGGGACTCAGTGATTGTGGCTGGTTTATTTGTTTCAGGCAGTTGCATTTTTCAACTTGCTCACTTGTGGCTTAAAAGAAAGAAAATCACAAGTTAGAAAGGGAGGGGGGAAGGAGAGTGTGTGATCCTTCAAACCAACCTGGTTGTTGACTCCAGCCTTGATATTAACCATTGTTATTCTGTTGCATGATGTTTATGGATAGCTGACTAATACAGAGTTGTCACTAGCAATGTTTGCACTTGAAGCAACTGGAATGACATGTTCCTATGATACAATTTTAAGTCACTTTTTTTCAGGGGGAGAGGAGATTAGGAGACACCATAAAGTATCTGGGGAAGTCAATGAAGCAGTGAGCACATGGATGGATTGGACTCTTTTACCTAAGTATTATTATAGCGAGGCAGCTAGGTAGCACAGTGGATAGAAAGTTGAATTTTGATCGAGAAAGACAAATTTGAATTCTGCCACAGTCACTTGCTGGTTGTATTACCATGGGCAGTCTGTTTCCTCATCTGTATGAAGAGGTCAATCTTCCACACAGAATTGTTGTGAAGAGTAAATGATATAACATACATGCAATAAAGGCCTGGGGAAAGAATATAGCGAGAAGTAGAAGGAACGATGAGAAGGCCAGATTGGTTTGATTACAGTGTGTGTGGAGGGAGGCAATGTGCAACAAAGATTCAAAAGGAAGGCTGCTTTTTAAGACCCCAGAGTCTCAGTGATAATTACTTTAGAAATTTATTGTGAGAATTAAATGACATAACAAAGATAAGTCTTCCTGTAAAACATAATACCCTTTATAAATGCCTATTGGTATTACCATTAACACATAGCATGTTAAAAAAACTTCAAATCCTACTAATACCAGTGCAGGAAAGAAAGCCACTTAATGTTCTTATCTTTGCTGACATGTCATCTCCTCACTCTTGTACATGAAAGCTATTTTCCCATTCTCCTAAAAAGGTCCAACCAATATATAGAACCTATCTCTGACTCTTCAAAGTGCCCAAACTCCAGTATCTGAACAGTTTGGAAATAACTGCATAGTACACAGGATAACAGGGTAAACTGTGTTCCAGGGACTTAAATCTTGGTTTAATCTGCATTTAAGTTTGGCCTATGTACTTGTTAACAAGTCACTTAATCTCTCTGATACTGTTTATTTTTAAAGTAAATTAATACTATTTGAGGAATCTAACTCAAAGGGTTGTTATGAGAAAAATGTTTAGTAAGCTATAAAGTGGTATGTAAGTGGGAGTTATCATTATCAGTATTATTTGTATTTAATAAATCCTCAAGTTATTTGTGCAAGTTAAACTGCAATTGTGTGCTTGTGTTATCAGTTATTAATTGATATTCAAGCTTCTGGTAACATTTAAATTTTTTAAAAGTCAATACTTCCTCACCTGAATTAATTATTAATTGGTAGAAAGTATGACAGTATTGGAAGAAATCATAAAGCAAGACTTCCTTTGCCAAGACAGAGTACATTAGAGCTCAAAGGTCACAGCTTTTCCCCTTCTTCCACTCTTGTTTTGTACCCTTCGTAAAGAGACTTCTTTTCTATTCACTTACCATTTGGTATCAAACACAAAATTTCCCTTCTGTAGATGCTGATAGATTATACAGTGGATAATGTGCTGGGCCTGGAGTCAAGAAGAGCTGAATTCAAATCCAGGCTCAGATACTTACAAGCTGTGTAACCTTGGTTAACTTCTGTCTGCCTCAGTTTCCTAAGCTGGAAAATAATAACAATGACGATGATGGTGGTGATGATCGTAACGATCATGATGATAACTAACATTTATATAGCACTTATTATATACCAAATACTGTGCTTAGAGCTTTATAATTATCTCATTTGATGGAAGTAATAATAGCACTTACTTCCCAGGATTACTGTGAGGATAAAGTGAAATACTATTTTTAATGCATTTTATACAGTGTCTAGCATATAGTAGATGTGTAGTCAATGCTTGTTCTCTTCTGCTCCCCTTCTCTGGCTCTCCTTGTTTCTAAAATGAGAGCATTTTGAAGATACACACACATGCACACACACATGTACATATATATATATATATATATACACACTCATATATATCTCAATATATACAATATAATGTAAATGTGACATTTACATTAATATATTTAATACATTATATGTAATTCATAATATTATTATGTTACAGATAATATAGTCTTACATTGTACATTATACAATTTAATGTACTCCACAAATTGATATGTGTATACATATATATATTTATATGTATACATATAATCTACTTCTGTATATATATTATCTATATAACTTCTATTAGTTTTTTTTTTTTGAAGTGCTCAATTCATTGCCACATGAAGACAGGGTAATGTGTAGATGCGGAAAAGTGACAACTGTTTCCAAAAGCTCTTAATTAATAAACTTATAAGTTTTTATTAAGTGCTTATTATGTGTCAGGTGATGTTGAACAGGATACAAACCTCTCTCCTCCTCTGAGGCAGCCTGTAGGCAATAGATAAAACATGATGAATCTTGTCTTCTGGGCTGTGCAGTAGTAATGCTATATGTTTGGGTAGTTGTACCTGTATGCCTGAAGTTCTCCTGGTCTATAGTTACTTATTTTGTCGGTATCCCTGGGAAAGATTTATACATCAATCTGTGCTGTGAATTGCTGGAGGGCTTCAGTACCCAAAAAGCCAAAGGGCTGGGAGGTAATAAGTTTGACCTCATAGATGAACCATAGCTGAATTCTTTACCACACTTTTTTTACCACTATTTTTCAAGCACACTTTGTCAGGGACTTCACCTTGATGCTGTCAGTACCACGGCATAAGTAAATTTTCATGAAAACTCCAAGAACATCAACATTGGTTCTTGTACAAATGTATATCTGAGAATAGCTATGGGTATGGATGTTGAGGTGAGGGACATTGTTGTTCAATCATTTCAGTCATGTCTGCCTCTTTGTGAACTCATTTGGGGTTTTCTTGGCAAAGATACTGGAGTGGTTTGCCGTTTCCTTCTCTAACTCATTTTACAGATGAAGAAACTGAGTCAAACAGGGTTAAGTGACTTGCCCAGAGTCACATAGCTGGTAAGTGGCTAAGGTTATATTTGAAATCAGTTCTTTGTGACTTCAAGCCTGACACTCTATCCACTGGGCCATCTAGATGCCCTTAAAGTGAGGGGGAGGTGGGAAAGAGGGAGAGAGAGAGAGAGAGAGAGAGAGAGAGAGACAGAGAGACAGAGAGACAGAGAGACAGAGAGACAGAGAGACAGAGAGACAGAGAGACAGAGAGAGACAGAGACACAGAGATACAGAGACACAGAAAGACAGAGACAAAGAGACAGAGACAGAGAGGGAGAGATAGAGACAGAAACAGAGACAGAAACAGAGACAGAGAGAGACAGAGTGAGATAATGTGCCACGAGTGCAACAGATGACTAGAGTCATCTAAGAGTGGAATTGGTTACCTCAACATTTCATGCACACCCCACCCCCAGTGATCATCTTCAAGGAAAATTTGGAAAACTGCCTATGTGTTATATTATACAGTAGATTTTCTTTACTTTTTTTTTCATGTAGAGGTTGGACAAAAGGGCTTTCCAAGTCCATTTTCACTCTCATATCTCATGATTCTCTGCTTCTATGTCTCAATCAAGTGTGTATCAGAAATAAGATAGATACTAAAATAGCCTAAGCATTAAAACTTTTATAAAATTATTTATTATTTATTTCATAATTCAGAAGGAATTAGAGGTTTAGTTCTCCCTCACTCCCCCCACCGAAAGCTTTTGTTGCTATTCTGATTAGCAATCATCATTTTACTATACTAAAAAAAATTCTGGTTATTTGGACATAAATTATCTTTAATGAAATAAATATTAATTTATATGAGAATTAAAAAGTGTTTGAAAACGGCCTTGGCCATTTCACCCTCATAATGACAGCTGGACAATATTTCTATGTTTTCTTGTCTAGAAAGTTTTCTGCTAAGTCTAACTTCTCCATCGTCCTCAAACGCAATGAAAGAAGTTAATTCCATATGAAATGTATTTAAATAAAAGGCATTTATAGATAGCCTAGAGTTAGAGTTAAAAGGAACCGTGGAAGAAAAACCTGGCCTACAAGAAAGCTCATTTTAAGATTTTCACAAGTTCACATTGTTTGTAAATATCAGGGCCAGTTGACTGAGGTCAACACTCCTAATTTAACTTTAATCTCAGTTTTTTCAAATGACAAAGTATGAGGAATCATATTTATTTATTTGTAATTTACTTCAGGATTTCCTGAACAAAAAAGGAATTGAACTATTTAATTCTACAATGATATTTAATTTGTTTGAAAAAAAAATGGTTCAGAAATATAGACTCAATGAGTTTGAAATCCAAGGAAAAAAGCCATACACACAATGTCCAAGAGTGTATGTTAAATCTTAACATATTACATCTTATATTCATGAGCTTTGTCCAGTTTTAAATCATTATGTAACGGAGTTTAACATCATTTGAAATGAAAGAGATATCGCGTGTGGTTGTTCTTTTTAATGACCTGTAACTTCAAGTTCAAAAGGAAATATAAGACAGCACAAAAGATGAAGATTGCTAAGAGAGATACCTGCTTCAAAATTCATCCCCTTTTTGAATGTTTCTCCACTTTAGATTTTTAATGTCACAAGACAAAAATAGATGGAGTTTTACTAAAGAATGAAAGAATGTAGTCTACTTTTTATAAGTTGCTCCTTACCTAAAGGCTATCTATTTGTAGTAACATACATTGGAAGTGATTTCACAGTAACCACAGGCTGCATCCTGTATGTATTTTGTTTGAAAAGACTGTAAAGTTGCTTTAACGCATTTGGTGAGAATTGTTCATGGGGGAAGGATGAGGCTTGGAAGTGAGTTGGGTGGTTTGATATGTAAGGCTGCTTTGTTTTCTGCAGGATAATATAGCATTGTAACCCATCACACTGGATTATGTCAAAAATGGAGTAAGAAAAGACACAAGTTATTTCCTTAATACATGAAAGAAATCTCCAGGCTCAGGGAATTGGGGAGACATTTGGAGATAATTACTAGGTCTCTTAAGTCAAGAAGCAAACTTTTTCTAAGTAAAATATATCTGCTGTATAAAACCTCGACATGTTCTGCCTGACAGGTGAGGGGAATCAGAGAGGAAGAGAAGGTGGCTTTAATTATCTCAGGCATTAAGAAAGCTAAGGAAAAGCAGCTACCCAACTTTGATTCACATGTTAAAACTTTAAAAAATTAATTATTACATAATTGTGAAATGTTTGATGGGCTTTGCCTACCCTTTAAATCCCTCAGCATTTGCTGGAAGTTTTGTTAGATTATACCCCCTTCCCTGTTCCTATGTTGGTATCATGAATATTTCTTTTATAAATGTAAGATGACATTATAAGCTGCATAAAAACAAGCATCATGATGGAATGGGGTAAGTGATAGTCATATTATTTTATGTTTTGGTCACTCCATACAAGGAACTTAGTGTCCATTTCTGCATTCCACAATTTAAATTTTGGTAAGATAGAATTTGTTGGCCAGGCCTGGTTGCCCACTTTTGTAATGTCTGAACCTGAAAGGAGGCTGAGGTTGGTGGACTTCTTGAACATGGCTGTTCTAAACTGCAGTAAGACAGCCCATTGGGTGTTGCTGTTCACACTAAATCTGGCACCAATACGATGAGCTCAAGAGTAGGTGAGGCAGCACCAGGATACCTAAGGAGGAGTGAGCAAGCACAAATTGAAAATGGAACAGTTCTAAGCTTACAATGTGCAGTGGAATTACTCCCACTGCACCTTCACCCTGGGTAAGAGATGAAGAATATCCAGTCTAAAAAAAATGAAATTTATCTATAGGGCAGCTAAAAAGATGATGAAGGTTTGAAAAATATGCTGTACTCAGAAAGGTTAAAGGACAATTGGATATTTAGTTGGGAGAAGAGAAGTCCTAAGGGACAATGATAACTATCTTTCAGTATCTGAAGAGCTGCCATGTGAAACTGGTACAAGATTTATTCAACCTGGCCCCCAGAGGGGAGAATCAGGACCGATGGGTGGATATTGAAGAAAGGCAGATTACAACTCAATATAAAAAAAAATCTTAATAATTAGAGTTGTCCAAAAGTAAAACAAGCTGCCTTGGGGGTGGGGGTAGGGCAGGAATTCCCTATCTGGAGCTTAGCACAGTGCCTACCTTATAGAAGGCACTTATTAAGTGAGTGTTCCTTCTCTTTTTTAGTAGAGACTAGATGACCACCTTATGAGGGTTGTAAAAGGCATTGTCCCTTTACTTTTGAGCTAGATTGGGTGGCTCAGGTTACTTTTCCAATTTTAATATTCTAAAACATTGACTGCATTTTAACCGATATATTGCTTTTGATATGTAACAAAAGCTGAAGAGGAAAATAAGTCTTAGAAGTTTGATTTATTGTATTTTAGTAGCACTTCTAGCTTTTTCAAAGAATTTTCATCTGTTTTCAACTCATTTTAGTCTCCCCACAAATCTGTAAGAATGACAAAACAGTTATTATCACTGTTTTCCAGGTGAAGAAATGGAGACCCAGAAACTTATGTAAATGAATCATCCAGCAAGTTATTGGTAGGATAAATTCAGGATCCATGTTTCTGAAACCCTAGCCAATGATGTTTCTACTAGATTACATAGTCATTTGGGCATCTGCAATCTTTTGCAAAAGTCTATGACAACACCAAAAACCTTCATGGTCTAGGTGTCATCATTTAGCACAGTGCCTGGGCCATAAAAGATGCTTAATGGGTACTTGTTGATTGCTTGATATATTAATTAATTGATCAGTGGGCTACAAATATATGAAGACTAAGATCTAACAGCTTAGTTAAGGACAGCAGATATGAATGCTTGATTAAAAAAACTGTTTTAAGAACAGATAAAGGCAATAGAAAAGATAACAAATGGTAATAAATGATTAATTTATGGCATGAACAGTAACTCCCACATGCCTTTTGACAAGGGAGAGATCCAATCATGAATTACAATGTTGGTGAGGGAAGGATTCACAGAGGAGGTAGATTTCAACATGATAGAATTTGCATAAATCCACAAGCAGAGTGAGGACATACTACAAAAGGGGAAAGGGCTGTTGCCTTGAAGCCAACTTAACCTGTTTTCTTGAGATGCCATATTTTCCAGAAACACTAAACCTAGAATATACAAGAGACCCTGAACCAGTCAATGATGAACCTCTCCCAACCCCCCACCCCCAGTTGACATAATTTTGTTATTTGCGCCTTTAGCTGGACTCTCAGTGTGTCCTTGAGGGTCAAACCAGTTACAAGACAGGCACCAGTCACTCTGCACCAGACTGATAAACTGTTTATGCAGTTAGGACCCTTGTAGATAAGTAATCATATCTTGATAGTCCAGCAGTTTTCAAGGGGAAAAAAATGGTACTTACTCCTCTTCCCTTTCTCTTCCTCCTCCAATACCACTCCCATTTGGAAGGGGATTGTCCTCTACTCCTTCTATGACACTTCTTCCTTTCTGTAACTCACAAATATTTAAGCTTCTGCCTGGATTGTGAATTCCTTTTACTTGGTATAGGAGTGCCACATACATATTCCTCTCCTGTAATAAATCCAGTTGCAATGGATGTCCTATGGACTTGTGATTTTTTTTTCCCTTAGCAGGACTGAGCCATGTGTTTGGGCAAGAAGATGCAAGATATGTTTGTAAAGCAATAAAAAATAATAATTCACATGTATATAATACCTCAAAATTTGAAAAAAAATCTTTACATTCATTACATCATTGGAACCTCACAAAAGGTCTATCAGATAGGTACTACAGATTATAATATTATCCTTTTACATTTGAGGAAACCAGTGGAGAAATGCTAGATGACTTGCTTGTGGTGACCGTTTAAGCATCAGAGTTGAGATTTGAATCTGAGTAGTTCTGTTTCCAAATGTAGCACTCTTGCTTCTATACTGTACATCCTTTTACATTTTTTTTGGGGGGGGGGGAATTTGATGCTTAGTAAAGGAGGCACGCAAAAAAAAAAATACTGGAGAAAATAACATCTCAAAAAACAGAATAGGCCAAATGGTAAAAAGAGGCACAAAAATCCAATGAAAAGAAGAATGCCTTGAAAAGCATAATTAGATAAATGAAAAAAGAGGCACAAAAATTCACTGAAGAAAACTCCTTAAAAAATAGAATTGGACAAATATAAAAGGAGGTGCAAAAGCTCACTAGAGAAAATAATTCCTTAAAAGTTGGAATTGGGCAAGTGGAATCTAATGAGATTATGAGACATCAAGAAGCAATCAAACAAAATCAAATGATTGAAAAAAAAGAATACAATGTGAAATATCTCATTGCAAATATAACTGACCTGAAAAATAGATCCAGGAGAGATGATTTTAAAATTATTGGACTACCTGAAAGTCATGATCCAGAGGAGGGGGGAGGGAGGGAGATAAGGAGGTAGGGAAGGAGGGAGAGAAGGAAGGGAGGGAGAGAGAGAGAGAGAGAGAGAGAGAGAGAGAGAGAGAGAAGGAGAGAGAGAGAAAGAGAGAGAGAGAACCTAGCCATCATCTTATTTTAATTTTTTTTAATTTTTAGGCAATTGTGGTTAAGTGACTTGCCCAGGGTCACACAGCTAGTAAGCATCAAGTGTTTGGTCTGAGGCCGGATTTGACTTCAGGGCCAGTGCTCTATCCACTGCACCACATCGCTGCCCCATAGCTAGCCATCATATTTTAAGAAATTTTCAAGGAAAACTTCCTTGATATTCTAGAACCTGAGGGTAAAATCAAAATAGAAAAAATCCACTGATCACCTCCTGAAAGAGATCACAAAATGAAAACTCCCAGGAATGTTATAGCCAAATTCCATCCTTCCCAGATCAAGGATGAAATACTGCAAGCAGCCAAAAGGAAACAATTCAAATGTTGTGGAGCCGCAGTCAGGATAACAACAAAATTTAGCAGCTTCTACATCAAATGATCATAAGGCTTAGAATATGATATTCAATAAGGCAAAAGAGCTAGGATTACAGCCAAAAATCACCTACCCAGCAAAACTTAGTATAATCCTTCAGGTAAAAAATTTGATATTCAATGAAATAGAGTACTTTCAAACATTCCTGATGAAAAAATCTCAGCTAAATAGAAAATATTACTTTCAAATATAAGGTGTAAAAGAAGTATAAGAATGGAAACATTTAAAAAGGTAAGTGAAATCATAAGGGATCTGATAAGGTTAAACTGTTTATATTCTTACATAGGAAAATAATATTTATAACTTCTTAAATCTTTCTCATTATTAGGACAGTTAGAAGGAGTGTATACAGACAAAAAGCAGAGGTGTGAGTTGAATGTGATGGTATGATAATTTAAAATAATAAAATTAAGGGTTGAGAAAGAAGAATGCACTAGAAAACAGGGAAAGGGAGAGGTAGAATGAGATAAATTATCTAACATAAAAGAGGCCTGAAAGAGATTTTACAGTGGAGGGGAAAATTAGGGAAATGGGGAGTGGAGCTCATGAACCTTATTCTAATCAGAATTGGCTCAAAGAGGGAATAATATACACTATCCATTGAATGTAGAAATCTATCTTACCATACAGAAAGTAGGAAGGGAGGGGGTTAAGAGAAGGGAAGGGAGAGGGCTGATAGAAGGGAGGGAAGTTTAGGGGAGGTAAAAGTCAGAAGCATAACACTTTTGAGAATGGACAGGGTAAAAGGAAAGACAGAGTAGGATAAATGGGGGAGGGATAAGACAGATGGAAATACATAGTTGGTAATCATTACTATGATTTTTTTTTTACCTTGAGTTTCTCTGATTAAAAACTTCAATTTTCAAACATATAGAAAACTGAGTCAAAATTATAGAAATAAGAGCCATTCCCTAATGGATAAATAGTCAAAGGATATGAATAGGCAGTTTTCAGACAAAATAATCAAAACTATTTATAATCATATAAAAATGCTCTAAATCACTATTGATGAGAGAAATGCAAATTAAAACAAATCTGAGGTACTCCCTCACACCTGTTAGATTGGCTAATATGACAGAAAAGGAAAATGACAAATGTTGGAGGGGATGTGAGAAAATTAAAACACTGATGTACTATTGGTAAAATTGTATACTGATTCAACCATTCCGGAGAGCAATTTGGAACTATGACCAAAGTGCTATAAAACCATGTCTACCTTTTGACCAAGCAATACCACTAGTAGGCCTGAATTCCAAACGGTTTGAAATAAAAAAGAAGGAAAATAGCCTATGTGTACAAAAATGTTTATAGGAGCTCTTTAGTGGTGGCCAACAATTGGAAATTGAGGGGATGTCCATCAGTTTGGGAATGGCTGAACAGATGGTGGTGTATTATTGTGATAATATACTATTTTGCTTTAAGAAATGATAGGCAAGATGCTCTCAAAAAGATTTGGAAATACTTACGTGAACTGATGCAAAGTCAAATGAGCAGAATCAGGAGAACATTGTATACAGTAACAGTAATATCCTATGATGATCCACCATGAATACTTAGTTATTCTTAGCAATACAGTGATCGCATTCCAAGACAATGTCATGGTATTTACAACGAAAGGTGCTGTCCATCTCCAGAGAAAGAACTGGTAGAGCCTTTTCTCAATGAGGAGAGGAAAGGGAAGTGAGGGAGAGAATTTTGAACTAAAAATTTTTAAAAAATGTTAAAATTGTTCTACATGTGTTTGAAAAAATATTAAATGAGATTTTAAAAAAGAACAAAGAAACTGGGGAGAACAGGTAATTACTATGATGGGTTTGTACATAGAAAAATGGATATTTGAGAGGGTTGTTTCAAGTGCTACAGTTGCTTTATACATGTTCCACTTAGAGTAAGTATTGCAGTTTTGCTTTGCTGTCCTTCAGTGTGATCAGTTAGATATTGCAGGCCAGTAACCCTGCTGTTTGTGGGGCATTTCCCAGAGCTTTGAAACCATGGGAAACTGGCTTTGCTATTCCCACTCCTTCCCTGGAGACAACCTGAAAGGCCCGAAATAATTTCAGCTTACCTGGGAGCTGGGGATTCAAAGCTGAATGAATGGTTTCCAAAGGTCAAAAAGCACTAGTAATCAGCTCCTGCAATCTAACTCTCTGTGGTCCAGGGTAAGGAGGGGTGTGAGGGAGGCAAAATAAATTTTTTTTAATTGGGTAGAAAATTTTTCACTCCACGGCTTTTCATAATATTAATTAAAATCTGAACTATACACAAATATATGACAGGATATGTGAACAATAATTTTTAGCTTGACCACTTTTATATTCAAGATTTCATGTACTTCACCTATTGGTTCATTCTTTTGGAATGTCCATTATCATAGATTACTAAAGTTACTGCGGTTGTTAAAATAGGTTGGGGTACTATGTAATAATTCTCAATGAGAAGATCATTCAAAAAGCAGTCTGGGGCTATTTTGAACCACATGACTCAGAGGAACTTAGTACAAAGGAAGAGGACTAGGACAGAAAGTACACTTTTATCATATATTTATATGAACTTCTTTTAAAAAATGTATTTTTTCAATTTATGGGTAAAACAACCATTTCAATAACATAGTATAATAAAAAAGATGATTACACATGAAATTGCAAATCTATTATTTACAACTTGCTAGTCCTTTTAATATACAATAAAGTTATCATATAAATTCCCTCCCCCCGAGATGGTCACCAGTAGACACAAATAGGTATGTGTATGTGTGGGTGTGTGTGTGTGTGTGTATATGTATGCGCATGTGTGCAAAATTTTTCTATACATACTTCTATTTATCAGTTTTTTTCTCTGGATGCAGATAGTGTCTTTCATCATATATCCTTCAAAGTTAATTTGGGCATTTATAATAGTCAAAATAACTTATTCATCCAAAGTTGTTCTTAAAACAATAGTGCTATTACTGTATACAATATTCTCTCGGTTTTAAATTTTCTTTTGGGATTGTGAATACATCTCACCCACCCTGACCCCAAATCTATCAGCTCCTTGAGGTTAGTTTCTCATAAGTTTTTCATTCTGGTATCTTCCTTAGTACTCAATAGATTGCCTTGTTTATAGAAGACTGAGAAAATTTGTGAATTTCAATTTCCTTATCTGCAAAAAGAGAGTATTTAAACAATCTTCCTTGAAGTATTTTTATGAGGAAAACAGTATCTAAATATGAGAAATGATTATTCACATAATTTGCTAATATCTTAAAGTTTTAAAACCTCATGGGCATATTTGCATTTTAACAGAGAGTAATGTTCTAAACATAACTAAACCCTAATGGTAGAATTTCTGAAAATGGTGTCAGGCTCACTAATCTGCCTGTAGGTATAGCTGACCCTGTTTCCAGTTACTTACATTTTCTCATTGTAGCACATTAAGTCAGACCTTGGGATTCTACAAGAGACAAATGATTATTTGTGTGTGTCTGTGTGTGTGTGTGTGTACACACATACACACACACATATATATAAAGTATATATGTATATGTAAATATAATTATAGGGATAATTATAGAGGTATAGACTATATAGTTATTTATGCCTTTATTTATAGACAGATATATATTTATATAGTTACAGTTATATACATACATATTTAAAACATGTTCATCTATCTATCAATCTATCTAGAATATAGAAAGATCACTGTACTAAAAGTCAAGAGACTAGTTTTCAAATTCTAGATAAGTCACTAACACGGGCCACTGTCAGTGTTTCTTGGAATGTCACTGTACTTTTATGAGCTTTAACTTCTTTGTCTGAAAAATTAGGAACTTGGAAAGAATGATGTTTAAAATCCTTTCCAGTTCTTTTCTCAATTCATTCTTTCAAATTCCCTTCCTCTCTATTTTCTTATGCTTTTCTCCAACTTCATTTATTCTAAGAATTCTGTCTGCCAGTGCACAAACAAGAGATTCCAATCACAACATCCTGCTAAATTCAGCTAGATAACCCACACAAACTACAGGGAAACTCTATCCAAGATGTATGAGAACAGAACAATGACATATTTGAAAAGATTCATCCTCTTCTTTGTCTGATGACTTTTCAAACTGGCCTTATTCTTTTTGGATACTGACAATTTCTAATTTTCATGGCAGAAATAGCGTATATGTTTGCAAAAACTAGCAGTATGCTCAGAGGAGATGGCAGGAAATATTTTGATAGATACCAGCTCTCCTAGCCTAATTACTCAGACCCAGCTAATTTTACCCATCAACCATGAATAAGTTCATTGCTATTTCTTACACTTTTCCAAACTTAAACAGAAAGTATTTTTGACACATATCCCTTCCTCAAACCATGCATTTTCATATTTACTGTTTTAAACATAAGGAATATGAAGACCTTGTCTATAGGATGCTAACAAAGAAAGTTGAAAAATGAAGTTCCTGTCTAACGTTTTCTGTGGTATTTTCAATGTATAATAACCAGTTCGAAACCACTCCAATCCCCCAATTATCTATATTGTAGAGTTATTCTCAAAGATTTTTTTCTTTGTGTGTGTGTATATGTATGTGTGTGTGTGTGTGTGTGTGTATACACATTTCCTTCCACAATAAGATGGTAGACAGTGATGAAGAAGCACCGTGTTTAACTGGAAGCATGAAAACAAAGAATTAATGGAAGTCAGTGGTCTAGTTATGACTTTTATGAAGTAATACACAGATATTGTATAGACAGGCAATAACAGGTCCTTAATGTTTACCCCCTGACTCTCATTCGTCTATGTTCTCTGAAAAAAAAATTATTCCCGCTCTAGGAGAAGGGAAGAATGAATTATGAAATAATAAACCATAGGCAGCTGTGCCTCTGTACCCTTTGTTGGCCTGGTGGCAAGAATTCATCACAAGTGACTCAAGTAATTCCACTAGACCAGTGTCCACAGGCCACATGTGACCTGCAATTGTCCCAAGGGTAGCCCAAACAAGATTAAAATGTTGTAAGGAAATATTTAACAAAATAAATATTATTACAATAAAATGTAGATAACATTACATTCTAAAACTAAGTCAATATATGGCCTGTAGGGATCCTAATGTACAGGATTAGTGGCCCCTGTCTCTCTCTTTGAGTTTGACATGACTACACTACACCATTATATTGATCTTGAACTTCATTAAAACTTCCAGTTATTTCTCCCAGAAATTATTGAGCATGAAGCCAGGATTAACACTAGGTTTTTGGACATCAAGTACAATTGATCTCTTCCCTCTACCACACTGCCTCTCCTAATGTGATATCTAGACTCACATTTGATGTGATTATTTTATTTTCATCCATTTCATATTCCTTTTATTTGCAAAGAATATTTTTACAAATTTATGTATGAGTTCACAGTGTTTTTACTTGCAGGGAAAAAACACAGGAAGTGATTGAGTCTTGGTAATTTTTGAAGAAGTCTAAAGAGAAAAGGATTCTGGATTATGGAAATCAACCATGATCAAATATTGATATTATTTCACTGATCCTAATTGGATCAATGTATGTCTTTGTGACTAATGTCTGCTTATTATTAGTGTCAGTATTGGAAATGTAATCAGCTGCAAATATACAGCTATATGATTTAGCCCATAAGTCCATGAGCATTGAAGAAGTATGAGCATTTATAATACTACCACATCTTATTTTTGTTTTCTTTCTAAGGATGTTAACACTTGAAAGGCACATTCTGGGGGCTTATACAGTAATAATTATTATGATGATATGAAGATGATAACACAGTCTGGTTTGATACTTCTCTTCTCTTCCCCAAACCTTCAAAGATCTATCTGACAAAATAAGATCTCATTAATTGAGATACTCCAATAATTTATGAAGGAAACAATGATAATTCAAATAGAAGTTGCTTTGAAATTTACCTTTACTGGGGACAGCTAGGGGGCACAGTAGATAGAGCACTGGCCTTGGAGTCAGGAGTCAAGAGAACCTGAGTTCAAATCCAGCCTCAGACACTTGACAATTACTAGCTGTGTGACCCTGGACAAGTCACTTAATCCCATTGCCTAGCCCCCGCCCCCCAAATTGCTTTACACATCCTTTCTTCACAGAGAATGTAAATTAATAGTTCAAAGAGGACTGCAGAGAAAATGTTTAAAAAAAACTGAGAGGAAATGGAAAGTTTTGAGTATTGCAAAATCCTTAGCATGATAAAGATAACACATATATTGAGTAGCAAGACCAGTGCAAGCACACAGCTTTATTGAGGCCCATATGTGTTCTAGTATTCTGTTCTGCATTGAGGGAGCCTGAAGTGGTAACAACACGACATTGGAAGTATAGATTGGAAGATTCACTTTCTAGCTCTGCTGATAACTAGTTGGATGACTTTGGCTAAATCACTTAACCCTACCTAGACTCAGTTTCCACTTGTGTAAAATAAGGAAGTTGAACTAGGTGATCTCCAAGTTCTTTTCCATATCTGATGTTCTATAAAATCTCAGAAGCATTTATTTTTATATGATATGTTTCTTAACTACAAAACTTTTGTACATTCAGTATAACAGTCCCATGAAGGACCTTAGTTACTGTACACTTCTAAAGGCAACATATTCTGACATTTCTTTAAAACAAACAAAAAAGAAACAAAAAACCACCTTTTTATGAATTAACTAAATACTCCAGTTTATCACATTGAGTGCAAGGTAAAAGTCTTCTTAAATCTATCATTTCTTTTTTATATTACTTGATTACTTTCACTAATATATCATTCAGTGTTGAGGAGACTAGCAATCCTGGAAACAGTATGAGTCTTTCCCACCCGTGGCTGACTCCTAGTAACATAGTTTCAGTGATGTGATAGAAGGAACACAAGACTGGAAATTAGAAGTTTGTCATTCAGCCCCTTCAGTTGTTTCTGACTCTTTGTGTCTTCACTTGGGGTTTTCTTGGCTAAGATACTGAAGTGTTTTCCCATTTCATTCTCCAGCTCATTTGACAGATGAAGAAACTGAGGCAAAGTTAAGTAACTTGCCCAAAGTCACTTAACCAGTAAGTAGCTAAGGCCAGATTTGAACTTAGAAAGATGAATCTTCTTCACTTTGGGTTCAGCACTTTATCCACTGAGCCATCTAGCTGCCCAGAGAGCTGGATTCTAATTCTAGCTGTCACTTCATTTCCCTGGTCTTTCATTTTCATCATCTGTAAAATTAGGGTAGCTATACAATATGATGTTCAAGGTATTTTAATAAATGTTCAACAATTGGATCTCTGGGGAGAACAAAAAAAAATCATGTTCACAACATGCTGTTAAGTTTAATCAGCATTTTAAACATGTTCCCCTTCACCTTAAGTTTAGATATTACACAAAACAATAAATCAAGTCATTATTCATAGGGTTGCTGATTTCCATTATACAAATGGTCACATTCACAAGGCGAGCACGTTGAAGCTGATTCCAGAACATCATTTTCTAAGATAATTATCTTTCTTATAGGCTATATTCAATGGAACCTTC
This sequence comes from Vombatus ursinus, assembly GCF_900497805.2. Classification (NCBI taxonomy): domain Eukaryota; kingdom Metazoa; phylum Chordata; class Mammalia; order Diprotodontia; family Vombatidae; genus Vombatus; species Vombatus ursinus. The sequence continues at coordinate 8,248,741 of NW_020954642.1, forward strand.
CAGTTTTTACATTCTATGTTCTAATATGTCTTCTATCTCAAGAAAATAATAAATCAAGCCCCAATTTTTAGCTTTTCTCAAATTCTGAAGTATGAATGTTTACACTGAAAATTTATTAATTCTCTCTCTCTCTCTTTCTGTGTGTATGTGTGTGTAATGGACACATAGGCCTCTTCACAGAGGCCAATGCTTTTAAATGTGTAAAATAAAATACAAAAATATATAATACCCAGATATAATTACATACCTATATTAATAAATAAATCCATAGCATCTATCTATGCAACTATGTTTCTATCTGTCTATCTATCTGTCTATCTATCTATCTATCTATCTATCTATCTATCTATCTATCTATCTGTCAGGATCCCATGCCAAGACCACTCCTCTCTTTTTACTCCACTCTTTTTAGTATAAGGAGACAACTTGTTTTCCAAAGGTAAGGCCCAGAAAGCAAGCTGTACCCTGAGCTTGGCATAACAACAATCCTTTGCTCTTACTCTGTGGATGAGTTCTGCTGTAGCTAAATCATAGAACTGTTGGTGCCTAAGCTCAGGTAAGCACCAGTAGGTCAGGTCACAAAGCCCTACTATCAACAGACTATTTTTGTCATTAGGCAACCTTGCCTCACTGTTGCTGTGATGTGTCACCACTGTTGCTATACCACACTGCATGTTTCTTTGTCTTGCCACAGATATATAGATATATATATAGATATATATATAGATATATATAGATATATATATAGAGAGAGATATATATATAGATATATATAGATATATATGTGTGTGTGTGTGTATATATAGATATAGATATCTATATCTATATCTATATACACATATACACATATATATGTGTGTCTATATGTGTATATGTGTATACATGCATGTATATGTGTATATGTGTATATATTTGTGTATATATGTGTATATATATATATATATATATATATATGTACACACACACACACATATATGTTTAAAAGCCTCTTTGCTTTGGATCTCCTCTTAGAGGAGAACCCAGCACACACGCCTAGTTTCTCTCCTCCAGTGGAATAGGGGAAATTTTTTGCTTATAATCACTGTCAGCTCTTTGGTTGTATTTTTTTTTTATTGGAGTTAAGAGTTGGAGTATTACCTCTTTGAGCTCTTTGGTATTTTTCATAGTTAACAGAGGTTGCATAAATTCTGTGACTCAGGTCATTTATTTTCAGGGTCTGACATTCTCTCTCTCTCTCTCTCTCTCTCTCTTTACACACACACACACACACACACACACACACACACACACACACACACATATATAACTTCTTTGGAATCTAGAATGCCAATTGCTGTCTCTGACCATGGAATTTTCATAAATTTTACAATATATTTAGCAACATATTTAGTTCATATACTGAAAAACATATTAAGAAGTTATGCCCAATTCCTCTATTTCCTTTACTAGTTGAACAAGAAAAATTTTAGATTTGGAAAAATTAGATATATTTAACTACATCCTCTCAATTCATGAGTTTCTTCAACAGTATCACTAACAAGAGTTCATCCAGAATCCAATTACTGTTCTTTAAAATTAACGTCCCTCCATTAAAAGCCTCCTAAATGGCTCATCAAGGCTTGAAAATGACCATGGGTTCCAAAAAGCTATGCCAGTAGAATACAAGGTTTGGGAAGTCCTATGATATTGAAAAGTCTTTGAATATCTAGACCTAAGGATAGATCATAGGCAGATCATGTGGGAGCCAATTTAATACTGAGACGGTCATTATCCTGTATAGTTAGTGGCAGTATGATGAAATTTTGGGACAGAACCATTCCTAACCCACTCAAAAGACTTATGGGAGGGAAGGCGGGGGAAATCCAATTTTGTAGAAGTACCCACATCTGCACAATTGTAGATCTTTGGAGCATAAAATTAATGTTATATTAAGGAGCAATTCTTTGGAACGTAAGCTTTCTACTTTCTCCAATGCTAGTTTTTAGTAGAAAAAAATTAATTAATTGGTATAGTATTATCCTCACTAAATCATCACTAAATCCCCACTATAACTAGGATTATGTTGTTATAATGAATGACTGATTGTGGAAGTACACCTTTAAGCATATAATTCTCAAAGTAGTTCATAGTGAGTTGGTGCATCAAATATCTATTTCTAGAACTTCTCTACTCAGTTGGCCTCCTACACATGATAGTTTGTGGAGAGTATTAAAAATTTAAGCAGTGGAAAAAACAAAACATAGGATGATATTTAAAATCTAACATACTACTTAATGCAATCTTTTGTAATTTTAAAAATAATCAGTTGGAACACAGGAAAGAAAACTCTAGTTGAAGAAAGACTGATAAGTCATACAAATTTGGAATCTATTTTTTTTTCTTTCTTTTCCTCGAAATCAAACTTTGGTAAAATTTCAGGTAATAGCACAAGCAAAGCAGGGAAACCAGTAGTTTGGTTTAGTAAAACAAGCATTGGTTATGAATTGCCAATGTTGAATTTGGATCTCAAGTGTAGTAACTACCTCTTTGGTGACCATGGGCAAATCCTGAAAATTATCTAGCCCTCAGCTGTCTTCCCCAGAATTTAAAAAGGTTTAGACTAGATGAATTGTAATGTCCTACCTGCTCTATATCCCATGAATTTCTTTGTTAACTCATATCTTTTTGAGGGCAGGAACTGTATTTTATTGACTTTCGTATAATTCTTAGAAACTTATTAGAACCATATGTAGAGTAACATTCAACAAGTATCTCTTGAACACCCATTTTAATTAAGGTGAGGGGGGAGGAACTAGGAAATAAGTAAAAGTATAACATGATTTAACCTTATCAGGAAGGACAAAGGATATCTGAGGTATGTAACGCAACTGCCTATGACAAATGTCAGATCCTCCCTAGCCTCATTTTTGCTAGTGTTATTCTTTAACTTAATTTTTCCAGAGGGATTCATGAGGTTCAGATTCAAGTGACTTTATTTTTTTTTTCAGAGTGACATTCCTAGTTTCTTTTTGAGTACACTTGGCCAATACAGAAAGTGAATGATCTGTTTGTGTAAAGGGAACGTGTACAGTTAAATACTTGTTATATACCCTTATAGAGGCTGGTCAAGTCTGTTTCTGAGTGCACATAATGGAAAGGTTTTACTTATTTCTGACCTACTTAATACGTTCCTCTTTAGTTGGTTGCTGAGCAAGAATTGGATGTGCATACAAAATAATCTCAAGGAATTAATTCAGTTTTCTTCATTGCTTGGCTGTATTTGAATTAGGAGGTAAGGATAGCTATAAGCCTCTGGATAGAGAGTTGGAGTCAGAGATCTACTGACCTGAATCAACAGGAAGCCATGATGCATGGCACTATTCTTGCTTCTGTCCTGTTATTTCTATTTTTCCCTACCTCAAGAAAAATGAAAATTGGATATGGATTAAACTAGGATATTCTCTTGTGAACTTTAAAAGGTCAGGAAAGCCTAACCTGGATTCCTGGAGTTGAAATAAAAGCCAGAGTTTATAGATACTCAAACCTAGCTGGAAACACATCCTTGAGTAATGATTATGATCCAAATCCACACAAAATTGACCCTGTGTCTCTGCCTACTGTCTATTTATTAGACACTTAGAACTGACCATGGTAGAACAAATGCTTTGTAGAAATTGATTTAAGGTTGAGCCACCTCCCCCCAAGACCACAGTGATGTAGAGGAGAGAGAGAGCCCCTGAGAAAGATGTTTGTACTTCTGTCCTTCCTATATCTTCTTAGTAAACATCTCATTTTCATAGGTCATTGATATTAATTGGTTAAATATTGCTGTAACTCTCTGTCTTTTCTGCTTGCTCTCTTTTCTTGGACCAAAATAGCACTATATTTTATAGGTGACCCTTACAATATCATCAAAATTTCTTAGCGCATCTGAGAAAAGTTCCCCAACAATACCATTTCAGTTGATCTGGAAATTCTTAAAAATTAGTCTAAATCCTAGTCAAGGCTGCTAATACAATATAGAAATGTTAATATCTAATAAATAAATGAGAGCTTAGCTTCTTTTCACCTCTTCTAAGTGGGGATATAGATAATTAACTGATTTACTTAACCCCTACCCTTACACTGACATGTAATAAAGAATGGGAGGAAAACTCGGTGAGAGTGCCTGAGTAAAATAGTAAAATGGGGGATTGGGAATTTTACCATTGTGGTTCACGGAAGAAAAGGATCAAAACATTCTATATAATCTTGCTATCTGGCAAGATATCTTTGGCAATGGCCAAAGCAGGGATGGTGGTATAGATATTAGTTTTCCTATTTACTCTCTTTACTCATAAAAATCTATTGAGCCTTTCCAAACCATCCCACTGTTTTACAAGGGAGAAAGCTGAGGTTCATGGGTATTAAGTAGCTTGTCTACATTTATATAGATAATAAATGTTAGAGATGGGACTCAAATCCAGATCTTTATACATTTAAAAATCTGCTGACCACACCATGTTACCTTTCACTTTGGCAGTTTAAAAGAACCCCCCCACACACATGTATACATGCACACATGCAATTTATCTCAGTTCATTATACGTCAGCAAATGAAACCTTGAAAAAGCACATATTTTGTCCCTAAGAAGTCCATATTGTTATAAAGTGAAAATCTTCAGGAGTTCACATGGAATGGTAGATGTTCTAAAAGTAAAGCTGTACTAAAAATTCATGAAGATTATTTGACTTTCAAAAAGCATTTGGTAGCTGGAAATTTAGAAAGGCCTTGAATCAAAGGAATCATGTTTAAAAAGACAGAAAGAAAAAAAATCAGAAAGTATTAGAATCTCAACTATCAGAATAAACTCATACAATATGATAAGTATAAATTATATATAACCATATAAATAAAAGTTTAATAGATGCATATGGATACATAGATATAACATATATACATATACATTCTACATATGTGTATACACACATGCACATACATACAAGGATAGAATGAGAGTAAATATACATTTATTAAATGTCTATTGTGTTCTAGGCATTGTGCTAAGTTTTGGGGATAAAAAGAAAAGCATAAGGCAGTCCTTGCCCTCAAGGAGTTTATAATCTAATCGGGAAGACTACACACAAAAAGCAGATGGGTTGGGGGAGCTGAGAAAGTGAGATTTTCAGAGTTGATTTCATTTGCAGAATGATCAGTTTCTAAAGATCCTGAAATTCAGGAAAACAGCTGGTGGGAAGTGATAAGGTGAATTCTCTGAGAGGCCTCATTAAATGTCAGAGGATCAAGGAGGTAGTAACCAATGTACACTATTCCACCTTCTCCAATCAAGAGAGAGGGAGGGGCTCCAGGAGTACCTTGAGTTTCAGAATTAATTTCATCACAGTGATGAGTTTCTGAATATCGCAAGGATCATTTCTGAATATAGTTTTATTTATAAACATATATACATATATGTGTGTGTTTTCATATGTATGTGCATGTGTATGCACGCACATGCATATGTATACATGTGTTAAATCTAACTTTTTGACAAATTACCATGTGATCTTTAGAATCATTTTAGAAATTTGGTTTTGCAAGGCTAATATTCCAAATGATGTTATTTCCTCCAAGGTAACAAGTATATTGTTAATATAAGTATATAATGGTAGGCTGGTGAGTAGGCATCAGGGTACCCAGGAGAAAGATTACTTCACGTGGAAGAGAATGATAAATTCTGGAATTGGTTCAGTTCTGTTAGCCATTTAATAAAGAAAACCCTTTTGATTTGCTCTAAAAACAGAACTTTAGTACATTGTGGCAGGTAAAATCTGAAATAACTGAGGAAATGGTTTTTTTCTTGATTTTAGGTGAAAAAGATTGGAGATGTCTACGAACTTTTGAGAATTGAAAGCTCATAAGTGTGCATTGAAAGAAGTCCAAGGGTTGGAATTAATTCTAGATTTAGCTGGCCTGTCTAGCCTCAGTACCCCAAGGAATGACCTTCAAGAATCAGATCACTGGTAGCTCAGAAACTTGATTTTAATGTGTTTTTCTGCTATATATTTGAAGTATACACATTTGTTAAAACAATCAATATTACTTGTTTAGAGAAAACTGGGGAATTAATCAAGACCAACCCATCAGGGAGAATAATAATAAAATAATAATAATAGCTAACACTTATATAGAGCTTACTACATCCTAAGCGCTATTACAGTTGTTATCTCATTTGATCCTCACAACAACCCTTTGTTGGTAGGTGCTATTATTATCCCCGTTTTACAGGTAAGAAAAATGTGGCAAACAAAGGCAAAGTGGCTTGCTCGGGGTCACAGGACTAAGTGTTGGAAGTTAAGTGTTGGAAGACGTGTTTGAACTAATGTTTATCTGAACTCCAGGTGTAGATGTTCTACCTGCTGCACCACTTAGCTGACACTGATAAGAAAGTATTCAAATGATTGGTTGAGCCAACAGTATTGGAAAAAGAAAGCCAAATCATCCCTGAGGGCTACCCCTAGAATTTTGAGAAGTGACGTAGCCAGATTCATTCTGGGCGAATGGGGCCAGAATAATAACTAACACAAGTAAATTGTGAAAAAAAAAGTGGTGATCATTCAGAATCATATATAGAATCTGAGAGTTGGAAGAATCACCTAAGCTAACCTCTTCCTGAATAGGAATTCTCTCTACTGTTGAATGGTCAAGTGAAAATTCAGTTTCTACTTGAAGACTTGTGAAGAATTCACTATTACTAGAGGAAGTCCTTTTCACTTTTATATGCTGCTAATCATTACAGCCTATTCCTTCTTCTATATGCCATTAAATACTTCCACATGTGGGAAAGTGTGCTCTTCACCAGTTTATTTAATCAATGCACCTGATTTCAATTCCCCTTCGCTATCCAAGTGTCCTTCATTCTGAAGCCCTTCAACTTTGCAGTGACTTCTAAAAGCGCATCCCAGAACAGAATACAATGTTCCAAGTGTCATCTGACTAGGAAATAATGATGATCTCCTCCCTTATTCATTTTCATTTCTTTGGATTAGGGTTTTCCCAATTCTGTCACCTTGTGCTTATTACATTGTATCTATTTTGAAAATACCTATTTATGTACATATTTTCTCCCCAAACTAGACTGTGAGCTTTTTGAAGTCTGGGACAGTTTTCATCTTTATATTCTTCTCCTTAGCACCTACCATAGTGCCTGGATAATATTAGATATTTAATAAATATTTCATTGATTGGTTGGGTGTGGAATTTGTGTTTATTTGTTTTGAGCTATTGTATCCCAGTGATGATTCACACTGAGTTCACAACTAAAACTTCCAGATCTTTAATGCAATGAACTGTTGTGCAGACACTGTATCCATATCCTTGCACAACTGTAATATTTGAGTTTTTTGACCCAATTATGGGACTTTCCATGTATGACAATTTTATTTCTACTTACCTTATTTGCCCCTACATTCTACTTTGTTGACATCTTATAAGATCCTAAAATTGGAATTCAATGAGTCAGTGTTACTTGCAAACTAGATAAGCATGCTATCTTATACCTTCAGCCAAGTTCCTGATTTAAAAAAAAAGAAAGAAAGAAATGGTTTATGACACAGGAATAAAATCTCTGAAAGACTGCACTAAACACCTCTACAAGTTGACATGTATCTATTAATGATTAAAATGTTTCCAGTTATTGATAGGGCTGTAAGATTTATTATTTGAAGGGTCATTATCAAACATATATACAGATGGGAATACTGAAAAAATATATAAAGGAAATAATTTGCTCAAAGTTACACAACTAGAAAACATCAGAGTCACAGTATGACTTCAGATTCCTTTACTACAAATCCTCTAACTGGTCTTCTACTGAATCATGTCATATCATATCATTCCAGTTCTACAAATATCTGAATATATTAATGAATTCACATTTCTTCATTTTGTCCACAAGGATAATGATGATGATGATGATGATAGCTAACTTTGCATGGCACTTACTATGTTTCAGGCTCTGTTCCAAGCACTTTACAATCGTTATCTCATTTTATCCTCACAACAACCTGGGGAAGAAGGTGCCATTATTATCCCCATTTTCTGGATGAGAAAACAGTTTAAATGAGTTGCTCAGGGTCATATAGCTAGTAATTATTGGAGACTGGATTAAACTCATCTGACTGTAGATATAATGCTCTATCCACTCCGCTACCTAGCTTCCCCTAATAAGAGACTTTGTTAAATTACTTAGCAAAATATAGGTTTAGTATTCTTGTGACATTTCCCAATTCTCCCAATCAACTGGACTAATACTACCAAAAACAGGAAATAAAATAAGCCTCTGATTGGCAGCTATTTATAAAACCATATTGACTCTTAATGATCACTTTTTCTCTTTCAAAACATTCACTGGCCATCACAAAATTGTGCCAGGTAAAATTGTGCCAGGAATCAAATCCCAAACCTGTTACCTTGAAGATTCTCTCTCTCTCTCTCTCTCTCTCTCTCTCTCTCTCTCTCTCTCTCTCTCTCTCTCTCTCTCTGTCCATCTCTCTCTGTCCATCTCTCTCTCTTTTTCTCTCATCTCTGAGTCTCTCTTTCTCTATGCCTCTCTGTCTCTGTGTCTGTCTACTCCTTCTGTTTCAGTCTCTCTTCTCAACTTTGTCTCTATATGTCTTTGCCTATATGTCTCTGACTGTCTGTCTGTCTTTCTGTCTCACAAAGATCTTTGACTAAAAGTAAATACCTAGTAGACTTCTGGTGGGTTAACTTCTCCATCATTAATATAGTATGCTTCTTTGCAAGGTTTGTCATGTTTCCTAAATTTTCTTCTCATTGTTTTCATCCAAAAGTTTTCCAAGATTCTTTCCTTTGCTATTTCAAAATTTCCTTAGGCATGTTCATTTTCTCATATTCTTCTAATAAACATTTCATCTCTTATTTTCTTTTTAAATAATGTGTAAACATCCATAGCACTATTACTGGAATGAGTCAGTCCCACCCCTATAAGAGTCAGTGATACCCCTGAACAGCATGAAATGTTTCTATACTAATTCCAAAATATTATCTGTCTGTATCTATCTATAATAAAGATATTCATTAAAATTAATTTGACTGAATGGATATTACCTTTTTCCAAAGGAGAGTAAAATTTGAAAAATGCACTGAAATCACATTGAGAATTGAGTTGTCAGACATAAATTGTCAGTTTTCTATCCCTCCCCACCTTTTTATTTTAAAATTCTCCTGCTCAGATTCACAAGCCTGGACAATATATCCTTTTAAAATCTCCAATACACACAGAAAAGAGGTAAAATGGTGTAGTGAATAAAGCTGTCCTTGAAGAAAGAAAGATTTGCATTCAAATATTGCCTCTGATTTATATGAACTTTGTGTTTCTGGGCAAGTCACTTAACCTCTGAGTGTCCCCAGCAAGAGTCATGTTCCTGAATTCAAATCTGGTCTGAGACATGTACTATCTGTGTGCTTGGGCAGGTCACTTAACCTGTTTGTTTCAGTTTCCTCATCTGTACAATGAGGTGGAGAAAGAAGTAGCAAAATACTCCAGTATCTTTGTCAAGAAAAAGACAAATAGGGTCACAAAGAATCAGACATACCAATTGAGTAAGTCTCTAAGCCAGTAAATTATAGAAAAAGTGTCAACTGAGTGCCCTATGCCAGTGAAATGATATTTTGAGTTCAATCCCTATCCTCATATGTATACTCCACCTATGGTCACTAGAGCAGCATTCTTATAATTTATACTGTGATTCATGAATTTAATTTATAGTGAGCTTCCCCACCTTTTCTTACTATATAAGACTCCCTTGTTAGAATTCCTTTGGTCAACTCCTTTGAATTGATCCATAATTAGTAGATACTTATCAAAGCCCCAATGCTAACAGAATCAGTATTCAACTCCTGTTTAGAGAAGATTTTAAGTAGAAATTCAATTTAAAGCTACTCTCCACATATCCAAGAGGTGTGGTAGAATGAACCATGGATTTGGGGTTACTATTCCAGCTCACTGCTGAACTTGGGTAACATTTGGTAAATTACTTAATTACTGTAGGTCTCAAATTCCTCATTTATTAAAAGAGGGGGCTATAATAAGTGACATCTAATGTCTCTTCCAATTTTAAATCTATGTGCTTATGATCCTTTCCATCTCTAAATTTGTTACGTGATCCCTACCTCTCTCTTTTTTCCAACTGATTGTATTCCAAATACCCTGATGTCATCATTCTGCTTCTCAGATGCAGTATTTTTATCCACAAAAATCTGGGTTAAATACAGGGTTAGGAGGATCATCTAGTCTCGCTTTTTTATACATTGGGAAGCTTTGGCCCACAGAGGTATAGAATGTAGCTTCCAGAGGCAAGAAGAGAATCCTAGATCTCCAAATTTTCAGTTCAGGGTTCTTTCCAGTACGAGAGAAAATATTATTTGCAAGTCACTGTATTAATTAGGGTTGAAGATAAAGTACAAAAAAGATTCCTAAAACAGAATCTTTATCCTCCAGGAGTTTATGTTAATAAGGTTTTTAAGTCTGTAATTATATTAATTAAGGCCATTTAGAATGATACAAAAAATTCGTAGGACACAGGTTAGTAGGTTGGTCTTTTATCTATAAGGGTGAGGATTTGGTTAACAAAGAGTTTTACTTAATCATTTTTTCATGAAAAGCACTTAACTCCCAGGGTTATTGTAAGGATCAAATGAGATAATAATTGTAAAGTGCTTAGCATAGTGCCTGCACAGCTTAGGCACTTAGAAAATCCTCCATTATTTCCTTTCTTCCTTCCTTCCTTCCTTCCTTCCTCCCTCCTGTCCTTCCTGCCTTCTTTCCTTCTTGCCTTCTTTCTTTTCTTCTTTCTTTGCTCATATTATTGAAAGTGTTCTTATGGGTTACTCTACAATCTCTGTCTCTGTCTGTCTCTGTCTGTCTCTCTCTTCTCTGTCTGTGTCTGTGCCTGTGTCTGTTTCTGTGTCTCTCTCTCTGTCTCTGTCTCTGTCTCTCTCTCTCTCTCTCTCTCTCTCTCTCTCTCTCTCTCCTCTTTGTCTCTCTGTCCTATGACTTGGTCCTTCCCCATCCTCTCCATTAGTAATGGAGTTACAAAAAAAGGCAAAAGCAGGGCCCTCTGACCTCTAAAACTTCACATTATATTGGTAGCTAATGGTGGACACAGTATTAGACCTGGAGTCTGAAAGATCTGAGCTTCAAAGATGGCCTCAGACACTTACTAGCTATGCAACCCTGAGAAAGTCACTTAAATGTTCTTTGCCTCAGTTTTCTCACTGTAAAATGGGGAGAATAAGTGTACCTACCTTCCTTGGTTGTTGTGAAGACCAATTAAATGAACATATGAATTACTTTGTAAACCTTAAATGTCTATATGAAGACTGGGTCCTACTTATCCTGTATATGTCTTCTTTGTACATATGTGTTCATGTTCTCTCCCCCATTAGACTGTGTGTTCCTTAAGAATAGGGATTGTTTTATTTTCTTATTTATTTTTTGTTTGTTTTTGCTTTTTTGTGTGTCTTCAGAGCTTAGTACGGTGCTTGGCACCTTGTAGGCACTAAATGAATTCTTGTTAACTGATTGCCAATGAGGAGAGAGCAAAATGAAAAAAACCATGTACAAGGTATATACAATATAAATTAAAGGTATTCTCAGAAGGATGGTGCTAGGAAGGTGTGTGGGGGTAATGGAAAAGCAGAAGGTAGGATCTGAGTTCATTCTTGAAGGAAGCTGAGAAAGCTGGGAGGTAGAGGTGAGAAAAGAAGAACAGGCCAGAAACAGGGAATATCTAGGTGAAGGACAAGTAGTAGAGAGAAAAATGGTGTGTCAGGTAAAAGGAGTGGCAAGTAGGCTATTGTAACAACAACAACAACAACAATATTAATGATAGTAGTAGTACTAGTACTAGTCATACTAGTAGTAAAGATAATTAACCTTGATACAGTGCATTACAATTTGTGAAAAAACATTATATATGATCTTATTTGATCCTTACAATAATTCTATAAGATAGGTGCATTTATTTTCTCATTTTACAGATGAAGCAACTAAGGCTCACAGAGACTAAATGACTTGTCCAGGGTCACAAAACAAGTTCTGTCTGAGACAGGATTTGTACTAACATCATTCTGGCTTGAAATCCAGAGTTCTCTTCATTGTACCATATTTCTGACTACATGTGTAGTTGGGTTACAGGGTGAGTGGGAAGAGATAACAAGTAAGAAGATGGGAAAGTTAAGAAGAAGGCAGGTCATAAAGGATTTTTAAAAAAAAGAACCCAAACAGAATTTTACTTTTGATCCTGGAAGTAACAGGAAGTCATTCAAGGTTATTATCTATCAGAATTGATTCATTATCTAATTGGAAGCAATAATTTTGCACTTCAGTAAAGTCTAACCTTGCCAAGCTAAACCAAAATAAACTTCAAAGAAAAATCCCGCTGTCATAATTCTATCATTCTCACAAATGGCTCACAGGAAATGGCTTTCAGTTTACCAGGACCAACATATGACAAAACAAAGTCTGGATCTGAAAATCAGGTATGCAATTATGGAAACTCAAAGGCAGATTTGAATGATTTCAATAATTATGTCCTAGTCAATACAAAGAATGAAATCAAACTGCAGATACATCTTTCTGCATCCAGTAAAGTGCCCAAGAAGAAGGAAGCAGTTATCAAATTCTACTCGGATCAGGTCCGGTAACAACAAGAAAAATTTGTTAAATTCTGTATGAAACATTCGAGGAAGGGCATCAATAATTGTAATGTGCCTAGAGGAAAGCAAGTAAGGTGGTGAGGGAAACTCAAAATATGCCACTGGGTATTGGTTGAAGTGCATTGACATGTTTAGCCTGATGAAGAGAACTTAGATAATGAATTCCACTACCCCATTTTTTACATTAGGAACTAAAACTCAGAGTGGGGTTATAACTTAACTAATGTCACACAGGTAGTAAGTAGGAGGACTAGAATTTGAAAACAGGTGCTCTAATTCCTAGTCTACTGTGCTTTCCCCTCTCCCAACCTGTCTTATAATCAGGTGTATACTGATTGGATTCAAGATGTACAAGGCATCTTCCACTTCTGAGGTGCTGACCCTGGGGATCAGTTTTGGATAAGCTGAATTCAAGTTCCCTGTGGATTTCAGGTTATCTCTACCAGCAATTCCATAGGCACTTCAAATTCAATAAGCCCAAACCAATAGTGAAACTGTTACAGTTTTGTACAGTTGAAACATGATGAGAACCTGAACTAGGATTGTGGTTATACAAGTAATGAGAGAGTGTTGTTTTTGTTGTTTCTGTTGTTTCATTTTTTTTGTTTTTTGAGAGATGCTTTGGCAAGAGCAAAAAGAAGACTTGACAATGGAAAAGTGTCACTCAAATGGTGGAATCCAATATAAGCCACTGCTCTAGGGACAGATGAATTGTCTTGAAATTTTCAGAAATAACATGTACGCATTCTTCTAGTCCCAAAAGCTTAATGAAAGGTCTTAGTAGAATACATTAGTGGGAACAATGCTTTGTCAAACTACTTAGTCCCTGTTTTTATGAGTATCTGGGACAGGTACTTTATTTCAAGGAGGGAGAATATGGTTGAGTTTTAATAATTTATGGAGCTTTGATGTGTTCAAATGTCTCTTTGCTCTCTCTGTCTCCATGTCTCTGTCTCTGTCTCTGTGTCTCTGTCTCTCTCTGTCTGCCTCTCCCTCCCTTAATTTTTCTTCCTTCAACCCTCCCCCTCTCCTTCCATCCATTCTTCCCTCTCCTTTTCTGTTGCTTTCACTCTTCTCTTGTTTTCAAGGGAAGACTCAAAATTTCAATAACTGCAGAAGATTGCTTCAAGTCCCTTAGTACTAATAAGTGAGATGCAGAATAAAACTCTCAGGTTTTGTTGTGAACTCAGTAAATTGGAAAAAGAAAAAGGTGATAAAGGATAGAATTAATGAGTGTTGGAGGGGACTGCAGGAGGATAGGCAAAGTAATGTTCTGTTGTTGAATTGGTTCAACTATTGTGAACAGCAATTTGGAATTATGTTGTAATCCTACCCACAAACTTCAAGGATGACTGTGATATATCACAGGAGAAATAAAGAATTCACTTTCTTTGATTGAGAAGGGATGAGATCTTTGACCCCAAGGAGCTTGAGGACACTCAGAGGTGAGGATGCACATGGTTTGGAATTAAGGCAGAGGTTAAAATTAAAAAAAAAAGTGGAAAGCAACTGTTTTCCCTCTAGTGTGGTCAGCTTTATCACACACAGCAGTAAGATGTGAGCGTAGTAATAAGAACAGAGAAAAGGAATGATTAGTAGTGGTCTCCTGACCCATAGCAATTGCTTTATTTTCCCTTCTCCTTTCCCTTCATTTGTTTAGGTACACCCGAAAAATATGTTTCCTATTTTGTTTTTCCCAACACTGGGTGATATTTTGTAGACCTTATTCTCTTTTTTAAGTTAATTTTTTTCATTGTCTATAGGTATATTAGTACTTGAGAAGAGGGCAAATTGAAAGACAATCTTGAGGGGTCTTGCATTTCACAAATATTTATGTTATGAGCCTTTAATTTTACCATGGGAGATTAAAGGCCTCCCTGGGTCTATTGAGTCACAGATTACTTTGATGAATGATCCTAAAACTCTCCCAAGTAGAACTCTAAAACAAGTATATGAAAATTTCCCCTAAAGCCACAGGCACATATAATTCCTCTGTACTCTCTGTCTCTGGGAAGGAAGGATTCAGGTATTCAATTCCTACATAACATTAGTTCTACCAAGTTCAAGTCTCAAGCCTTTAGTGCTACTTTCTCCTAGGAGCTTCAGACCAGTGCTCTTCAAAGCATTGTTGATGGGCTTACAACAACCTTCAGCTTAGATTTTCACACACATGGATCCCCATGGCATGTAGTCTCTGACCAAAGAGACTCCACTCCCTGAACTTAGAGTGGGAAAAAAAAAATGAACAAAATTTCAAAACTCCACAGCTGTTTCTTGGGACCACATTGCTTACAAGGGATAAATGAAGAAGCCACAGGATCCTCCCTCCTAACAACATAGCCTCATTGATTGTGAATGAGGCACTTTCACCCTCAGACATGAATGTAGCAAAAAATCCTGCAAGTGCTGAATCAGATTTACTTAAAATCTTCTATGGTTCCAGTTATGTAGCCAATAAAAAAGGGCTGCTCCCAACCTCAAGGTAGGCTAACTCAAAATGTTCACACATGATCCTGACCTCAGAAAAGCAGAAACCTTACATCTATATGAATAATGCTATTTTAGGTGGTCTAGACATACAACAAACTCCCATTATAAGTGTCGCAGTGAGAAAGAAGTCACCAAAATGTTTATATTCTTTTACTGTTTATATTATTTTATTGCTAGACATGTACATATAAGTTGAAGACACAAGGAAAGGTCAGATATATACCAAGATATTCATAGTAGTACTCTTTATGATATTTTTTAAAAAATGAGATGCAATCTTTGCTAGTTGACTACTGTTGTTCAGTAGTTCAGTTGTATCTTACTCTACGTGACTCTATGCACCATAATATACATGGATTTTTCTTGACAAAGATATCAGAGTGGTTTGCCTTTTACTTCTCTAGTGGAACACATCAAACGGAGGTTAAGAGACTTGTCCAGTATCACACAGGTAGTAAGTATCTGAGGCCAGATTTGAACTCAGGTTTCCTGACTCCAGGCCCAGTGCTCTATCTACTGAGACACCTAGTTGACTAGGGAATGCCTAATCAAATTTAGATTTCTGAAGGTAAGGTAGCATTGTACTATGAAATATTAATCATATGAAGATTACAAAGAAACATGTAAAGACATTTCTTAATCAGTACAAAGTCAACAAAACCAGGAAAACAATATAAACAATGGCCAAAGTAATGTGAAAAAAAGGCACTCTAAGATGAAGTTGAATGTTGTGTCATAATAAATACAAGTAATAATAATTGTTCTTGGCCCCTGAAAACAGATAATGAAACCTTCCTGTCTTATTTCTTTTAAGAGATGGGAGACTATAGGTTCAGATTCTTAAATGTGCTACCAGACAATGTTATTGTGTTTTGCATTTTTCACAACTGGTTTTCCTTATTTCAAGTGAAGGCTCACTGAATGGTCCTGTGGGAAGGGAAATATATAGAAATAATTGTAATATAAATATAATAAGCATTAATAAAATTTTATAAAAAGAACCTAGACAGCACATAAAAGAAAATAACATAAAGTAATATAAAGGGGCTAGACTAAGATTTTTTCTAGCTGTAATATTCTACAATTCCATGAGACAGCAAGTTAAATGTTTTTCCCTGTAGGACTGCTTCCATCTGCAAAAGCAGACTATTTTGTGTTTAATTGTCTTTCATTAATTCAATGACAATACTGAAAGTCAGTACTGTCTGTCTTACTACTTACAGAAAGAGCTCAGGGGGAGATGAGAAGGTGATTCAGGGCCCAGTAGACAAATCATATAATCTTCTTCCCAACCTCACCTCCTGAAAACAAAATAAAACAAAACAAAAACTATATATCATACTCCAATGTAATTAGGTTAAAAGAGATATCTATGTCAAATATGAAGAGAGAAAGAAAACTTAGGAAGGTAAAATAAAAAGGCATGGAGGAAAGAGGGAAAAAAAACCTTAAAAATGGTTCAAGTTTCAAGTCTGCCTATTTGATGAGTGTCCTTTGAGAAATCTTTATACCCATTGGATCTTGATTTTCCTATCTGAAAAACAAGGACTTTGGTATAAGTCATCTACAGGGATGTGCACAGTTTTAAAAAATAAAAATACTGTTGTTCTATAGCAATAAAATATTAGCGTACAGATTTGTGAACTACAACCTGCTTTCTTCACAACTACCCTCTTATTAGCTAGTCATTCAGTCTGTCAGTAAACATTTATAAAATGCCAACTATGTGTCAGGCACTGCACTAATCAATGGGCATAAAGAGAAAGAGAAAAGACAGTTTCTGCTCTCAAGAAGTTCACAGTTTAGAGGGGGAAACAATATACAAACAATTATGTACAAGCCAACTATATATAGGATAAATTGGAGATAGTCAATAGAAAGAAGGGACTAAAATTAAGGGTTCAGAAAAGGTTTCCTGTAGAAGGTAGAATTTTAGTAGGATGTGATGGGAAGCCAGGGAAACTGGGTAGCAGAGATAAGGAAAAAGGAGATTCTAAAAAAAGTTAGTGACCTTGCCCAGGTTCATCCATCTAGTGAGTGTCAGAACTGGGATTTTGGAAACAGGTATTTAGACTTCAAAGCACAACACTTCTTCTAGTTCGCACGAACATTAAAGGCAAACTGAAGAAAGGATGGCTGTTGAATAAAAATGAGCCAGTCTCAATCATTTGCTCTTGGCTACAACAAAGGTATCCCAGGATGATTGTGTGTATTCATGTGAGTTCTCTGGTCTTTTCCAGTATATTTTGAGCTATATTCTTTCACCTAGTTGTTTTCCCCTGATTAGGTGTTTGTTCCTGCTTCAGCATAGGGACCACCCACATGAAAAGTCCTTGACTGATAACCCAACTCCCTCTATCCTCAATATTGTTCTACTTACCACATTCCCCAATAGCTTTCTACAATGTTGATGTTCCTATAAGTTTAGGTTGGAATTGATGGAATAAGGTGACAGAAGAGAGAAATCCTGGAACTTCATTTCATTTATCCAATTGGTTTCCAAAAATGACTTTATGAAGTGCTTTTAGGCCTAATTCTCAAAAAAATACCTGCTACCAACCTGCCACTAAGTCTAAAAGGGCCACCCCTTTGAGTTATGGCTCTGTGTCTCCAGGAGGCTCCTGTTAAATTGTCAGTGTTGATTGGGAGGAAGATGGCATTAAGCAATCATCTACTAACTGTTCTTAGCTGAGATGAACTTATCAAATAACTAGCTGTCACTTTGTAAAGCATAGAAGCAGGCCCTGGGGGAATGGGGAACAAGACAGGTGCATTTTGATGAGTTAGGGGAGGAGAAAGATAAAGAGAAAGGGATGAAGTCAAGTAGAGCAGACCCACATTAGGGAATCACAAGATGTCAGAGTTAGAAGGGACCTTCGTGATAATCTTTTTTAACCCCTTATTCTTAAAGATAAGGTGATTGGAGCACGCAAATGAGCAATGAGTAATCCAAAAAGTCACAGATAAGAAGTAGTAGAACCTTAGAATGCTCTGACTACTTCTCTGAGAAAAAATAATGCATGAATTAAGCTTGCAATTTTCCCATCATGCAATTTTTCTCTTAGCTGATTCTTCTGGATATATTCAGCATGACTTTAAGTTTTCTGGTCTATAGAATCCAGCAAATTAACTAACCTGAAATGTTTCCTTTTTTATTGTTTTCTAAATGGGAAGAAAACTGACATCATGATTGCAATACTTTGCTTGTAATAACATTAAGCTGATATGAATAGGCTACCTCAGTTCAAATTATTAGTAGTTACTGTAGTAATATTAAATAGGATATTATTAACAATGCTATTGTGGTGCATATGGAATGGCTATATAGGAATATACATATATATAATACACTTATATGTATATATGTATGCATGTGCATGTATAGCCATGTGTTTATATATGTATGTATACATACATACACACATTTTATATATATGAAGGGATGAGTAAAACAAGTGAAGAAAATGAGAATAACAGATTTCAAGAGCTATTATATTTCAAAGGTGAGGGAGGAGGAACTCCATTTCTTAGTATGACACTGAAAATAGAAGATATACTTAACTTGAGATTACTTATAAGAAAATTACAAACTTACTTTGAAACCACTTTAAAAAATTCACTGTTTTGGGAACCATCTCCACCAGTGCAGATAGTAACTGATTTTTACCTTGTTAACACATGTGATTTTTGTCCATTTCTGTCCATAAATCCTCCACAAATGATCTGTCCAAATTCCAGAGGCATTACATATGATATATACATATATGGCACATAAGTCTGTTATGTTTGTATATATGAAGACACATGTATATACACATGAACATAGATCTATATTTATATCTAAATATCTCCATATACACATATGCTTATATGAGAGAGAGAGAAGAGCACCTAGGCTGGTCTTTTTCCTTTTCTAAATAGACTTATCCTTCTAGATGACTGATACTGCTTCTCATATACAAGTCATTCTGTGTAAGATATTACAGACTGCTTACACTAATAATGTGTCTTTCCCTTGCCACTCAGGTCATCTACAATTTTTGTTTTTCTTCTACAATTTGAAGCCTGGGAGCATCATCATCTCTAACATTTATATGGTGCTCTATTTTTTGCAAAGTGCTTTACAAATATTATCTCATTTGAACCTCACAATAATCCTGGGATATAGGCGCTCTTATTATCTCTTATTTACAATGAGGAAACTGGGTAGGCAGAGGTTAAGTGATTTGCCCAGGCACACATGACTAGCAAGTGTCTGAGGCAAGATTTGAACTCAGATCTTCCGGACTTCAGGTCTAGTATTTAGACTCTCTCCACCACTTTACCTACCTGCATCATTAGGGAAACACTAAAATTAAAGTGATAAGCATTTGAGCTAGTGACCAGCTTGGTGTCATTGAGAACATTGTGCATTTTTTTTAAATGTAGTCTAACCCAAATAGGATTTTTGTGAAGAATAAATTTGCTCTTTTGAGATGAAAAGGGAAGTACTACTGAGCATTCACAGAAATATGAGAAGATACTTGGAGTTACAAATCTAGTAAATGATATATCTTTATGCCTCCACTAAAGTTATACATCAATGCCTCATGGTGGCTCAAATGACTGTATTCTTAAAGGCCAAGCCAGTATAACTCTAGTAAGTGGTGACTATGCTGGAAAGTCTTTACAGTTTAGGACTACATGTCTGTTATCTAAGACCCAGTCCAACTAATTATGGAGAGCAATATCATCTGAGGGTTGTTCTCAAGTGCAACCACTGAAAAATAATTTATTGTCTCAATTGTTTTCAGTTGTGTTATTTCACAAACAGTGCTATTATGACATTCAGCATTCTGAGGGCCTTGCAGTATATCTCACTGATGATATGAAACAGACTTATCCTATTGAGGTAGATAGGTTGCGTCCCTTCACTATAATCTGATTACAGGGTATTAAAATGGAAAATGATTGAATAAGTAATCATACATTTATGTGGCATTTGTAATTACAGCTGGGTGTCAATTATTCTGATCTGATGATATTGCCATATGCAAAAACTCATCAAGGACAAATAGTAAGCAATATATTTTGGAATTCATTAAAAGAGTTGCATAAGACAGAAAAGAAGCAGCTTCCCTTGAAGCTCTGGGAGAAAAGAAATTTTTTTTTCTTTTCCTATAAGTCTATTCATCTTCTTTGAAGGCATTGAGCAAAGCTACCATGGTGAATCACTTTTCTCCTACCACTATATAAGCATAGCTTTATAAGAGTGCTGAAAGATATATCCCACAGTTCAAACAGGTCAGCGAACATATTTATTCTTCTCAAATGAATGATAGTAACGATTTAGTCAACGAAGAAAGAAAGGTGCCCATGAGATGCAGTGGGGTCAGCATAGAGGTGAGGCACTCAAATGCTTTCAAATAGATCAGAAGATCGCACATGCTTCTAAATGGCATTTCCCCTTGGTCTGCTTTGGAAAGAATGAAGAGCCATTTGAAGATTATTTGATGGAAGAAAGTCAGGAGAGGATTTTTACAAAGAGATTTGGGCAAACATCAGTCACAACACCTAAGAAAGGTCATGAATGGTAAAGCAGTGTAGAAGGGAGCTTACAGAAATTGGGGCTCTGTTGGAGCTACAAAGCTAAGTAATAGTAAATCCAATTAATCTGGGGGGCCTTCAGGGTGAACAATTGACCTTGGAAATTACAGGTATCTTGGCCTTCTCAAGTAAAATACCTCATCTTTTTGTGCTTTTCTCTGCTGAGAGGCTATGGAGACATACTTCCTGGGTCTGGGTAATTTTTACACATAGGAGATAGTTTCATCAAGAACCATGAGGCAAGTGTATTGAGGTCTGGACAAGCAGTCTGGAGGCCTCATTTCAAATTTTGGCTTAGCCTCTTATTAGTTGTGTTACTACATGAGGAAAGTCATTCCTCTGTTTTGAACTTCAGTTTCCTTATCCATAGCAGAGCACGCTCATTTATTGTGCAGGTCTGTCATCAAGAAAGAAAATAAACAAGCTTTACAATACTACTAAGATCTAATATTTGTATATTTTCATATATACTTTCATATTTATCTAATTATAGTCTTCTCAAAGAACTACGTGTAAGAGAAATGAAAATTCCACCAAAAATATACATTATTTTTCCTAATGCCATCTTTGCCCAGCCCTAATTTTCATTTTCTTCATGACAGAAAGAAAATGGAAAATTTGGACAGAATCTTAGAATATCAGATTTGGAAGAGATCTCAGATCATTTAGTCTGACTCCTTCTTGAAACATTTGTACTATCCCCAGTGAGTGATCATTCAGATTCTGTTCGAAGACTTCTGATGAAGGGGAAATCATTTCTTTTTAAAGCAGCCTCCTTTACTGTTGCAGGTAATGATAGTGTCATAAATTTGTTCTAGGAGACCCATATTTGGTTTATAGTTCCCATACTGACCGCTCGTATGACCATGACTGAGTCTCAGCTTACATATGGAAAAGTTAAAGATAACATTTCCTGTGCTACCAATTTCTAGTCATATTTGCTGCCTCGCATGGCAACCCTTCTCCCTCCCACCATAAGTATTTGTTTTCTCCTTGACTGTGGACATCTAAATTACATGAATAGTAATATCTATTTATTTTATATCCTCCCTTCTATGCACAAACCACAGTCCTTGTTCTGAGGACAAGCATAAGGGCATGCTGTAAGGTCATGGTGGGATGCCAGAAAACAGTGAAGCACGTCTAAAATACTTTCCCTGAGATTCAACCATTATACCTTATTTTTGATAATACACAGAAGTCCTCCAAAAATGATATCATGATGGAAATTCTGGGTAAATGAAGGCAATCTCGGTGGATTGCAAGATGTGTTGAATACTATCAGGCTACAGAAGCTTCAGGTATGTGCTCAGTAATGTTCTTTGTCTAATAGCAAAGGCCCAGGCTAGCTAAAATCAATAAAGCCACGAGAAAATGATTTTATTTTGGCTGGAGTAACATAAGAATACTATCTTCTATCATGTGAAATGAGCACTGCATCTACTAAATCATGGATGTTTGCAAGTAGAATTGCTTCTGTTGAGCTCTCTCTACCTACTTTCAGCTGTGGTATATTATTTAATCCAACACAGTTAAAAGACATGATAGGGATATTATTAATCACATTATGAGACTGGAAAACTGACTGTTAGATTGTAAGTAGTAGAGTTGGGATTAAAAACCAATGTTTTGATTCTGTGTATAGAAGATCATAGGGATCACAAATAAAGAGCTGCAACCTAGAAAACATCTAGTTTACCCATCTTATTTTACAAATAAGGAAACTGAAGTCCAGAGAGGTAGGTGGCTTACTTGAAGTTATGTGAGTAAAAAAAGGCAAAGGTGACATCTGAATACAGATCCCCTGACTTCTGAGCCAGACTAGGCTGCCTCTCTTACGTGATAGTGCCCTTCTGTTCCAGCTTAATTAGAATAAAAGTCATAGATATGTGTGTGTGCATGTGTGTGTGTGTGTGTGTGTGTGTGTGTGTGTGTGTAAGTTAAGGCAGCTGTATCAAACAAATATTCCAAGTTTGTTTGAGAAATCTCTCCATGAATCAATTCAGAAGATAATATATAATACATTTTTACTAATTCAGGCTATTTGGGGTAAAATAATATAAAGGCTGAATTATAAAACTTTTAGAATTATACTTTAATACTTTTCAAATAACAAGTATTTTGATAAATCAATGGATTTGTGATCTCATTAACACAGATTTGCCTTTTCTGCTATAAATCAAATTTCATCCATTAATTTTCATCCTGTGGGCCTATTTTCCCCCAGGCTATGGTTTCAATGGTTTAGGGAATTCCTTCGGTGAGGAACTCTTTTTACCAATGTAAAACTACAACTTACAACCTTGGTAAGTTTCCTAGGGACACTGTAAGGTTGAGTAACTTGTGTAAGGTCACAAAGACAGTATCAAAGGACTCTGGTCTTTTGACTCCAGTTCTCTAGCCACTACAACACTATGCTACCTCTTTTACCCATATCTGTGTGTGTGTGTGTGTGTGTGTGTGTGTGT
>NW_020954642.1:8271994-8282130 GCF_900497805.2 Vombatus ursinus
TGTGTGTGTGTGTGTATGCTTTTATGGATACCAGAGCAATGATCATGATCAACCAACTTCTTTTTTTTTACTGGTATGTATAGCAATCAATAATAAAAACTACAATGAAAATTTGCATTTATCTAGTGCTTTGATGTTTGATAAAAGGTTTCCTCACAACAAAGTCAAGAGGTAGGTGATGAAAGTAATGTTACACTCATTTTAAAGATGAAAAAAAAATGAGAGTTTGGGACAAATAAATGAAATTGCTCAAGGACCTGCTCCAAGGAATATTTTAGGACAAATTTTAATTAACATTATATTAAAATGGGAACTTTTATTATATATTGAAATTTTTTTCTCTTTTAAATAAGTTAAGCATAGCCACTTTAATAGCATTCATACTACTAATTTGCTTAGCCTACTTTGTCCTCATAGCTAACAAAAAAGTAAATTTTAACCAGACCCTCTTCCCAAATTATCAAAACAATCCCTAAATGCTCATTTTGTTTTCTGTCAGGGGCAGGGGTAGGTATAGGGAGTAGTGATGTAACTGACTGTGCTATCCCAGACTGCCTTTCTTGTCAGCATCCTTATAAGTACTATAGCAAATTACTAAAGCCTGGGGCTATTTCATATTATGGACTCCTTTCATCTGTGACTTGAGAGGATTTCAATTTTCTTAGCTCATTCCATCAACCCATAAAGAGAGGAGACAATAGAGGACCTTGACCTAATGTTGCTGTCCACTCACTAAAATTTAACAGGAAAGCAGCATTATTAGATAGAAAAGTACTGAATTTGAAGTTCAGAGAACCTTGTTCCAAATTCTAGTTATTTGTGAACTTTGTAAAGTTGCTTTCCCTATTATTTTCAGTTTCCTTCTCCATAAAACAGAATCTTGCACTTGATTATCTCTAAGGATCCTTTCAGCTCTGAATTCTATGATCCCATGATCCAGTGAGCCCCTTGGGTTCTGAACTACCTGGAAGAAAATCCCAGGCACTAACACAACTGACAACAATCCCAAACACAAACATTACCATGGGTGATGGTATCCCAAAACCTCTACCAATGAAAGAAATTTTCTATCACCTGATGTATAATTGACTCCAGTAGCATGATCCAATCCCTTTGGCTTCTTCAGAACTATGTGTTCAAGCCTAATAACCATCTATACCATATCTGTCTGGTCAATTCCTAATGAATACAATAATGATTAATTAGGAATTGCTACACTCCCCTGGTGGCAGGTTGCCTATTTCTACACTTAGGACAGCCCTGACTTTGTATTTTCAGGATGTCTTCCCCAAATGAAAAGATTGTACCAACCTTCTTCCTACTGATTCCCTTTCCTTCCTGACCCCAGAGAGAAAAATGAAATGCTTTTATTTGGTCATTTAAGTTGTATCTGACTCTTCATGACCCCATTTGAGGTTTTCTTGGCAAAGTTAATGTAGTGGTTTGCTATTTCCTTTTCTAGCTCATTTTACAAATGAGGAAATTGAGGCAAACAGCTTTAAGTGACTTGTCCAGGGTCAAACAGTTAGTAAGTTTCTGAGGCCACGTTTGAACTCCTAAACAGGAGTCTTCCTGACTCTAGGCTCAGTACTCTATCCACTGCACCACTTATCTGCCCCAAATTAAATCCTTGCCTCCTAAATGCGGACTTCCCTTTACCCTCTATTGTTTTCTCTCCTTCTAGGTTTCACATTGTTGATCTTCATGCTATTTCTTAGAGAAGGCTCCTTTAATATCATGCAATCTATCCCTCATAGTTTCCTTTCACTGTGGCAAGTCTTCTCCCTTGTCATTTAGAGGCATATACAACGGCCAAAGTTGTACACTTTTCTTCATAGCTGGCAAGTTCACCATAATGAGAAAGTCATAGGATCATGGGAGCATTGATTTAGATCTGAACAATACCTTAGCAATCATTCAAACCAAACACTTCATTTTGCAGTTGAGAAAATTGAGGACTGGAGAGTCTAAGTAATTTGCTAGATATCACATATAAGCTAAGTGGAAGACCTGGGACTGCAAAGGGAGGTCTTTAGACTCCATAACCAGAGATTTTTCCACTGTACAACACTGCCCCCAATGGAAGTAAAATTTTTCATTAAACATCCACTACCCTGCCCAAAATATATGTGTGTATGTATATATGTATGTATATATGTGTATATGTATGTATATGTATATATACATACACAGATATATACATTTACCCACAAAATAAATACATTTATTAATTATGATATAATAAGTATAGGTGCATACATTTCTTTAGATTTATTACTAATTTAAATATAGATTATATATCCATTTATATGTATATACATATTAATCATAACATTTATATATGAATGTATGTATATATATATGTTTATGTGTGTGTTTGTGTGTGTGTGTGTATAAAATGAGATGGGGACTGAGGCAATTGTGTAAATGACACAGAAATCAGAGACTTTTGTGTTTCTCAAGAAGAGTAAATATTATCATGACAATTTCTGAAATCATCTCCTTTTTCCTTAAATGAAGAGGAATGAAACTAAAGGAGTTTCACTAGTAACTAGATTCCTCAAGCAGTCCAGTCCTACTTTTTCTGCCATAATTGGAGCAAAGTATCGTGTTGACAAAATTTAAGTAACTTCTTAAAGAAATCTTCCAAAAGATGTTGACATGGACAAAAAATCATGGGACATGGAATTTCCTGATGACTGTTCTGCAGTTGTTTCTAGTGTAAGAAGAAAATAATTCCCTTAAAAAGCATAAAACTGAATAGCTGTAAATGGTCAGTGGCCTTGAAGCTAATCCAGATGTTTGGGTTCTGGAGGGTAGGGACACTGATTCCAGATTTAGACTTCTGAATTTTTTTGGAGTTTGATTTGTCTCTCTTGGTTTATCTCTGTGATTCCAGATTAAGCCAGCAAGACAGATTTAGGACCCCTAAAACAAAGTTAAGAATGTATTTAACCATTCTCAGTTTAAAAAAAAGTAGTATTGTCAAAGAAGTGATGAATTAGAAAGAAGTCAATAAATTTCACTAAATGAAAACTTGTGAAGCACATTATCCAGTCATGTAGTGTAGTTGCTGTTTAAGATAGCCACTTTGTGGTGATTGTGGTGGCAAGATTAAAACACAGAGCTCTCCTGACATCACATTGAAAGCTTTTTCTACTACAGTATTCTGTTTCATTCATTCATAAATTTATTAACAGTCAGAATTCTTAAGAAATCAATATGGCATAAAATATAAAAAAGTGTCCTTGAAATTAGGAAGTATGAGTTCTGCTCCTAATTTTGCTAATAGATACCTTTGAAAGTTTGAGTAAGAAAGTTGCTTTCTTTCCATTAGCCTCCTTTTTCAAGTTTATAAAATAAATGGTTTAGGATAGATGATCTCAGAGGTATCTGTTGTTCAAGAGTGTCATGAACTGCCTCATAAAGTAGTGAGTTTTCTTTCACTAGAAGAATTAAAGTATGATCATTTTTGTAGAATATAGGGAGAATAGATTTTTTGTTGGACATGGATTGCCATAGAACATGACTAAGGACTATTTTAACTCTGATGTTCCATGAAAGATTTAGTCCTAGACTAGAAGCAAGGTTTGAATGAAATAACAATTGTCTTTCCTTTGACACAAAAATATCGCTAATGAGATATGGCCTGAGGATTTGAAACAGGAAGGGAAAAGGTCTTATCCCATATATAGAAAAAATACTTTTAACCACAATGTTTCTGGTAGCAAAGCCTTGGAAGTAAAGAAATAGCTCTTAATTGTGGAATGGCTGAACAGATTGTGGTCTATGGATACAATGGAATATAGCTGCACTATGTAAAACTACAAACATGAATCATTCAGAAAAATCTATTGCAAGTGATGTAGAGGGAAATAAGTATGACCAGGAGAACAATTTACAAAATGATCACTTGTAGAAAGGAATAGTTAATTATGTAAAGAAATACAGTATTAAAAGACATTAGAATTCTGGTGAATGAAGTGACTACTCATAGTGTCAGAGGATGAATGCTGAAATAAGTGTCCCTCCTCTCTATAAAGATGTAGTAAACACCAGGTTCTGAATGAAGGGTAAGTTGACAGGCATGGTCCATGAGTTGTTTTGTTTTTATTAGCTGTATTTCTTTGTTATAGATTTGGTTTATGTTAAATATCGAGTTGAAATGAAGAGTCATTAGGAAATGATAGCAATGTAGAAAAATAATTAAACCATTAGTAAAAAAAAAATACATTTAAAAGAATATCCTCAGTTTGGTGCCATTGAAGACTTTGCAGATGAGGGATTTTTTTCTTGAGACTAGTCTGAATTCCCTTTAACCAAAGAGTTCACATTGTTGCTTCTGTCCTGATTCACTTTCATTGCATTTTCACTGTCATGGTATTAATAAAAATATTAAATCCCTTAGATAACAATAAATTACTAGTAAATTCAATAAACAATATAATGAAATCTCATTAATTTTGTAATTTTTAATTAAATCCATTAGAGCCCTCTCATGTTTTTATCTCCTTTGCAAAAGAAGATAGGTCATACAATTGTCCAGGATATGAAAAATAATGGTTATTGTACTAAAAGAAGTCATTTTTTTTCATAAAGAAGGGATTGTTTTTCTGTCTTTGCTTGAGGTATCATAGACTCTCCTAATTCCTGATTTCAAAAAATTTGTCTGTCATCAATATGGTTTTGCATGGTGACATGAACAGTCTATTGATTCCTAACAACGAGGACTAATGTAAAGCTCTTGAATTGAGAATTAAAAGATAGGGAGGAGGGTTATCTCCTGAAACATCAATTTTTATTAGATCTTTTTGACTCTAAGAGAACACCAAACATCTTCCCTCATAGATTACTTATATTTCTACTCCTAAATAATGTCACTTATGAATTCTAACAGAAAAAAAACCCTTTTACTGGAGTTCTTACTGTCTTTCCCTCATTTAATCCCTTATCCAGTTGCCAAATCTTGTCAGTTCTATTTCTATGTCTTTTGGATTTAATGTCTTTCTATTCACATAGAGCTAGTAAAGTACTGGTTAATATTAAATAATTAACTGTCGGGGGGGCATGTACAGATGACATGCTTTTAAATTTTATCTGCGTTATTAATATTTGCTCTACTACTTTTTTTTTTTTTGGTGAGGCAATCGAGATAAAGGACTTGCCCAGAATCACACAGCTAGTAAGTGTCAAGTGTCTGCGTCTGGATTTTAACCCAGGTCCTCTTGACTCCAGGGCCAGAGCTCTATCTACTGTGCCACCTAGCTGCCTCTCTTTCTTAAGATGAGGCAGTAGACATAACAGTAAATCAAACCCTGTTTTGTAGAATTTCCCAGTTTCCGAGGTATACATGCTTACATTGAAAATTTAACAGGTGACTCTCATCAGTTCTGTAATTTTTGATACAATATTTCTTATTTCGGGCCCTTATGCTCAACCAGATTATTGCAATGCTCTCCTAATTGGCCTCCCTCTCTCTATTCTCCCACTTCATTTTATCATATACAGTGCTGCTAAAGAAATATTTTTAAATTGTAGATCTGATCATGTGATTCCCATAATCAATTCCATTGTCTCCCTACTGGTTCTAGGATAAAATAGAAAGTTCTCTGTTTTGCTTCTAAAGCCCTTCACAAAATGGACCCAACCTATCATTCTAACATCATTTGATTTGCCTCTTCCCATTCTAGGAATCAGTAAAACTAGGCTTCTCTCAATTCCTCAAATGATATTCCATTTCCCTTCCTTGTGTATCTGCACTCTCTCTTCACCCTTGCAACTTAGAATCTTTCTCTTCTTCCAAGGCACAGCTTAAGAACCAATTTTTATATGAAGCTTTTCCTGAATCCCCCAACTGTCAGTGTCCTCTGTCCAAAACTACTTAATTTTAACTACTTAGATTTGTACTTATTTCATTTATTTTTATATATGTATTTATCCCTTTCATTAGCACATAAACACCTTGAGAGCAGGGATTATTTATTTCATTGCTAATGTATCCCTGGGGTATTCAGGAAAAAACAAACACCTCCAGTGTGGGGATTTGCTGAGCCCTTTTCAGGTCTGCTTATCAACCTTTGATGTCCACCTGGTTCTCAATTCCTGCTTGTGGCTCCAAGAAACTGTAGCATGGGCAGCAGCCACACCCCAGTAAAATCTTCTTGGCAGATGGGCTGACTCAGACTGAGGGTAACTAAGCCTCAAATCCACTAATGAGTTAGGTCGTTGTCTACCCCAAGCAGGTGAAGACTTTCCCTGGAGGAATAAGCAAATGAGAAAAAAAAAATCTTCCAATGTCCATGAAGGCAGCTAAAACATTGAAAAGGCCAAGGTTATCCACTGCATCTTGGGTCATCTCCAGTCATCTTGACTTTTGTCTAGCCACTGGATATCAATGATTCTGGAAGAGAGAATGAGGCTGACAACTTTGAATAACTCTGCCTCACTTAAATCTAATCACTCAATGATGTCATTGGTACACTTTTTACAACAATGCATCCCCAGTCTGTAGGAGAGAACCTGGGACATATTAGATAGTTTAAAAAAAATGATTGATTGATTTAGAATTTAAAGGATGCAAGCCTCCTCCCTGTATAATTTTTAAAGTAATAGAAAACTATAAAGTAGGTTGTTTTAGATTCACCAAAGGATGGATGTTATTTAAAACAAAAGTACATTTTCCAATAATGTTGAGGGACTTTGGCATAGTGGGGGGAGGGCTAGACTTGGAATTAGAAATACATGAGCTGAATTTGAAATTTTTACAAATTTAATATACAGACAAGCTTCTGACTTACTTCTGTGTAGGTAGTTCGTACCTGGAGTGTCTTACAAAAATGAAATTCTAGTGTTGGGGGAAAAATTGGAAATAAGACTTCCTAGTAATTAAAGATCTCCCAAAATGAAACAGACTGCTTCACAATTCTGGTCTCCTTGAAATTCTTCAGTTAGAGTCAGAAAGAACAATTTTGGGGAGTGATTAAGAAGAGATAAAAGTTCTAAGAAAGGAGTATCTCAGAGTTCTTGTCCACATTGATCCTTTCATTCCTCTGACTCAATATTATTGTCCAATTGTCTTCTTGCAGCATAAATATAAGTTATGGGCAAGAAAATGTTTACCAGTGCAAAACAACAGACACAGATTCTGCTATTTGGCATCCCTATTTGTGTTGAAAGTGGTTTGACATTCTGTGATAATACAAAATGAGGTCTTTGTCAAAATTCAAAGTAGAGGGCATATTATAGTCTTTTTTTTTCTTTTAGTGAGGCAATCGGGGTTAAGTGACTTGCCCAAGGTCACACAGCTAGTATATGTCAAGTGTTTGGTCTGAGGCTGGATTTGAACTCAGCTCCTCCTGAGTTCAGGGCCGGTGCTCTATCCACTACGCCACCTATTTGCCCCTTTATTATAGTCTTAAACAGCATATTTTCATTAAAAGAAAATTGGATGTTTTCTGAGCATTCCAAATTTACTGATTTGACCATAAAATCTTCTTGCTTGAGGGTAAAAAAGTTTGTTTTCTCCCAAAGAAGTTTCATGAATGGATTGTTCAAAAAGCATTAATTAGTTGTTGTCATGTTAGCCCCTAACTGCCCATTACAGTGGTGTTAAGCCACACAAAGAAGGTATATGTATGTTTGTGTATGTGTGTGTGTAACACATACACATACATACATATATTCAGCAAGCATTTACTGAGTGCTTACTATATTAAAGACTTGAGGCTAGTTGATTCATAGGATTCAAGAATGCATACTTGACTTCAGGAAGCTTATGGTGATAGCAGGAGAGATAAAGCATGGATATATAAATATATATATATATATATTCTGCTTTATGTATTACACAAGATCTAGGACTGGCATTTTCACATAATAGACATTCAGTGTTAATTTATAGGCATTATGAAAACAATGTAAAGTAAATCATAGAAGGGAATAAGGAATAAGGAGAGGTATAATATAGTATAAAAAGTATATTAAAAATTCATCGTGTGATTGAAGTTTAAAATTTGGGAATATTATTTTCATACATCTTGGGGGTAGTGGGTTGGGGAGTAGAGAAGGCTCCATTGAGGAAGGAATACTTGAACTGAACTTTGAAGGATATGAAGGAGTTCAACAGATGAGATTGTGGATGCAGGGGGTAAAGTAGAGGAAGTCAGAGAAGAAGTGAGTTTTTCCAAATTTAGGGAATAGCATGAGCAAAAGAGACATACAAAGTATATGAAGGATAGAAGTAAGAAAAAAAGACTGGAAAGGTTGATGGGAGCCAAATTACAAAGGTCCTTGAATGTCAGACTGAGTTCTTATTTTATTCAGTCAGCATTGTGAAACCATTGAAGATTTGGGGCATATTAGTGACATAGTTGGATCAGTACCTTAGAAGAAACACTCTTTTGAATACTTTGCAGGAGAAATAGAGAATTGCTAGCCGAGTCTAGCAATTGCCACCACCCAGCCCCAGATGGTGACACTGGGAAATGAAATGATAGGATATTTATGAGAAATACTTTGAAAATAAAATTGATAGGAGTGGCTAACTGATTAGACATGATGGAGAAGAAGAAATAATAGATTTTTAGTGGCTTCTACTCCAGACTCTTTCTCAATAATATTCAATTAAATTATTCCCTTTATAATGATGCAGTCTAACTCCTACTATTAGTGTTTCTCCTGTTTGTTTTGCTTTGTTTTGTTTTTGGTTTCTGCTTCTCTGTGTCTCCATCTTTTTTTTTCTCTCTCTCTTTCTGGTATTCATAATACATTTAATAAGCTGGTCAATTTCATTTATTTGACATCAATTAATAGTTATATTCAAATGTAACAGTACCTAAATTAGCAATTATAAAGATTTTGTTTCCTCTTAGTACTTTAGGCAATATTGGGATTTACTGCTCAAATTTTTAAAGCTCAAAGGTGTTGTTTTTGATAAAATTTTCTTCTGGAAATGTACATTTACAATTAAAATTAATCAGAGTGACTAAACAACAACACTTTGCTGCAATTATGTAACTACTCAAATTAGAAAAGAGAAATGGTGAAGTATTCATTTGAAAAATTAGAGATCATTTCTTTTGGGGTATTGATAAACTTAAAACTGCCCATTAAAATAATGAGTAAACCATGGAATGGACAATTTCTTCTTAAGTGTCAAATGTTGGACTTGTTATTCATCAAGTCGCAATCAGATTGACTTAAATGACTATCCTAATGGAGCAGGGAGGTAGTATCTATATGCCTTTGGCATTAAACACTGTATTTATATTTGAAAACTTGTTCCTTGTGTGTTACTCCTCAACGGAAGATGGGATTTTACTCATACAAAGTTTTACATCAAAGATCTATCATGTCTTAGATTTAGGAAATTCTTCCATTAATGAATATTGTCTCTAATTCGTTACATATCTTAAGGACTTTTGGAAAGCTCAGAGAGGTTAAATGATTCACCTGTGGCCACAGGAATAGTTTCAGAGGCAGAAAATATTTGAACCCAAATCTACTTTGCTCCAAGTGTAAAACCATACTACATGGCCTCTCCTTCACTTGTGACATAATAAATACCTAAACTCCAAGAACTGCATAATTTTGTGACTTTAAAAACATGTGTTTGTTGTTGTTGCTGTTGTTGTTGTTTTAAAGAGGGCAGCTAAATGGTTCAGTGAATAGAATGCTGGACCTATCAGGATGAGCTGAGTTCAAATCTTATTTTGGAAAAGGGAGCTGTAAGCCTAATAAGTTTGGGAACCTCTGATCTAGATTTTCAACTTAGGAGTGTCATTCTTAATTCCTCAATTTTACTACCACCCCTTAATTTATATTCTTTTGCCAAGTCTTGTTGATTTCACCTTTTCAACATTTTCCATATATGTCTGCTTCTTTTCTTTGACCCTGCAACACACCAATGCAGGATCCCATCACCTAACATCTGGATTATTCCAAAGCCTGATAATCTTTTGGCCTCCAGTCCTATACCAGTCCATCTATCAGTCAACTGACAAAGGGTAATTCTGATCATATTACTCACTCAATAAATAAATTTCAGTATCTTCCTGTTGCCTCTAGGTCATGATAGATAGATAGATAGATAGATAGATAGATAGATAGATAGATAGATAGATAGATAGATAGATAGA
>NW_020954642.1:8282140-8305461 GCF_900497805.2 Vombatus ursinus
AGATAGATAGATAGATAGATAGATAGATAGATAGATAGATAGATAGACAGATAGACAGATAGAGATAGACATATATAGAGATAGAGATATCTATAAATATCTATCTAGCTGTAAAATTTGTCCTTCAAAATCCTTCATAAACTGCTCCATTACTTTTTCCCATCTTTTTGCATATTATCCCACTCCACCTCAACTCCCCACCCCTACCCCACCACACACATACTGTGAAATCCAGTGACACTGCTCTCCTTGGAATTTCTCAAATGAGACACTTCCTCTCTTGAGTTCAGATATTATCACTGGTTGTTCCTCGTACCTGGAATGCCCTAACATCTCATGTCTGCCTCCTGCCTTCCCTGACATAATTCAAGTCCCAGTTAACATCCTCCCTTCTACAGAAAGCCTTTTTCAATCTCTTTAATTCTAATGTCTTTCTTCTACTAATCAACTCCAAATTTACTCTGTACATAGCATTTTAGACATACCTATTTACATATTTGTTTGCCACACTAAAATATGAGAAGCTTGAAAGCAGGGACAATATTTTGCTTTTCTCTGCATCCTCAGTCAATAAACATTTATTAAATAATTACTGTATGTCAGGCACAATGTTAAGCCCTGAATATACAGAAAGAGGCAAAAGATGGTACCTACCTTCAGGGAACTAACTGTCTGATGGAAAAGGCATAGATACAATTTGTAGTGATGGTGTTGAGCAAGTAGGGAAAGAAGGAAAGAAATAAGCATTTATTAAACACCTACTATGTGCCATGCACTAGTAAGTACTTTACAAATATTTTATCTTTTGATCATTAAAACATCCTGCCAGGTGCTATTATTATCCCTACTTATAGTTGAGAAAATGGAGTCAGCAAGAGGTTAAGTGAATTTCCAAGGACTTGAAGTCAGCTATTCCTGACTCTAGGTTCAGAGCTCTACTCACTGTGCAACATAGCTCCTTAATACTCAACACAGTGTTTTGCACAGACTACGTATTTCAAAATATTTATTGAGTCACTGAGATTATAGGGAGTCTCAGAATATTTTTTGGGGGGGAGAGATTTAGAGGAGAGTAGAGAGGACAGTAAACAAAGCTTCAGGGAAACCACTTTGGCAGCTGAGTAGAGAATGAATTGGAATATCAAAAGACTTGTAGCAGGAAGATTAGTCAAATGTTCTTGCAATAGAATGAGTGTGAGGAGATCAGAGCCTGATTCAGGGTGGAAGATGTGGGAGTAGGGAGAATCTTACCTATTCTAGAGATGGTATGAATGTAGAAATCACAAAACTTGGTAAAAATTGTTGACTCTGTAGGGTGAATATGAGTAAGGAGTGAAGGATGAAAACAAGGTTGTAAGCCTGTTTGAATAGTTGGATGGTGGTACCCTTGAGAGTAAAAGGGAGGGGGCAGTTAGGTGGCACAGTGGATAGAGCACCGGCCCTGAAGTCAGGAGGACCTGAGTTCAAATCCGGCCTCAGACCAAACACTTGACACTTACTAGCTGTGTGACTCTGGGCAAGTCACTTAACCCCAAGTGCCTAAAAATTAAAAAAAAGAGAGAGCGTAAAAGGGAAATTTAGAGGAGGGGAAGTTTGGGGACCTGAAGGAGGGGAATAATGAGTTTTGCTTTTAAAAGTTTGAGTTTGATATATCTCTGAGAAATAGTTAGAAACGTTCTATTGGCAGTTGGTGATAAAATACTGGAGCTCAGGAGAGAAGATAGGGCTGTATAAAGTGATCTGAGAATTATTGGCCTAGAGATGATAACTGAAACCCTGTGAGCTGTTGAGAAAAAAAAAGAGGTAGTATGGATAGAAAAGAGAAGAGTCACCAAGATAGGCTCATATTGGACACCCAAGTTTAGTGAACAAGAGATGGATAAGGATGTTGCAAAAGAAGCTAAGAAAAAGCAATTAGTCAGGTAGTAGAATGGAGTGGAAAGGTGAATAAAGTGGAAAGAATTCATATTACAGAAGCTTTAGAAATAAGTAGAAAAGAAAGTAGAGACAATGAGTTTAGATGGGTTTCTCATGATCTTAACTACAGAAAGGGTATGAGTGGGTGGATAGACTAAAGCCTAATGGTGTGGATGATCATATCAAGTAAATGAGTTTTAAAGATAAGGAAGACATGGATATATTTGTGGGCATCAGGGAAGCATCCAGAAAAAAAAATATTAAATATTAGTGAAAGAATGGAAATGATATGGAAGGCAATCTAGAGAGAAGAAAGGATAAAATGGATCATAGAAGAACATAGAAATATGCTCATAGAAGAATTGAATTTGTTAAGGATGATGTCCTCCTCTTCATATAAGACAAGGGTTAAGGAGGCAAGAATGGATGAAGTTCTGTCTTTTTCTTTTTTTCAGGGAAGTATGAAGCCTGATTCTCAGCTAAGGAAACATATGTGTGAATGGGTTTATTTTAGGTGGAGCATACAAGCATGAATGAATTCCTAGAGGTGAAAAGAAGTAAATTTGAAAGAGTTAGTGAATAATCACATTTGTCAGTTAGAAAATTCATAAAGTAGAGTAGGAGAACGCAGAGTTGGAAAGAAAGGCTGGCAGAGAAGGAATGAAAATTTCAAGCTATAAAATTTAGAACATTGTTTTACAAACTTATTTCCTCCCAAACAAATTTGAGCTTAAAACAACCCATGAATTTTTGTCCAAGGAGTTTGTGGGAGGATGAGAAATATTCTTGAGATAAATATGAGGTAGGACATTAAAAAAATAAAGATATCATCCAGGACATAAAGCTTATTTTCCTATGCTCACATCATTAGTTGCAATTTATAAAAAAAAAAATATGGTCTAAGGGCCCCCAAAACACTGGATATCCATGGTCCAAGTTCAATCTTGAAGCAAGTCCTAAAAGATCACTCTTTTAAATAAGCGTACTTTACCTATGGTTTACTCTGGAATATTTCCATATATGACATAAATATGGCTCATGTCTTGGTTTCCACAAATGTGAGCAAAAATGCTGCCAGCTCTCAGAAATGTTCAAGTTAAAAACTGCATACTAACTATAACTTATGCTTCATTTCAACTCATAGAAAATGGAAAACAAGTAATCAAATAAACAAAAGACTTAAATGACCTCATGAAAATACAAATATCACAAAATGCACTCACCAAAGTTCCTATGTAATCATTACAATTCTTTTCCCTCTTTGATGAGTCATACTGCTCTACCAACACTAAAGTCCTTTCCACTCAAAACTGTGAACCACCTTGTGATTTAGACTCCCCAGAGAAGGTAACTGAACTAGTGGTTGCCAGTGGGACAAAATAACAAAATTCTAAGTGAATTGTAGCCTCCCACAATCAATCAATTTAAAAGTATTTATTAAGAACTTAGTAGAGGCTGTGGAGTCATAAATCTTTGGCTTGTACACCCTCCAGAAGAAAAAACCCATATTGAAAATGATGGATAGGAAATCCCCTTTATCCTGTTTTTTTCACTTGACAAATTAGTAATAGTAGTAGTAGAGAATGAAGTCCAGTCTTCTACTCCTCCAGATGATGGTTTTAATTCCTTACTACCCCTTTTGTTCCCTTTAGAAAGTGCCAATAGACATGACTACAGTTAAGATAAAAGATGTAAACAATTAGAACTTCTAAACAAAGGGTAGCCTCTCAGGAAGTTCTTCAATTTGATAACCAAACTCCCTTGATTTCCTTATAAATTATTTTTATTACGCATTGAATTTCATATTTAATATTTTAGAAAACAAAGTATTAGTAATGTATTTTTTCAGTCAGTGCTCTCAGTAAAGCCTAAGGAAAATGGCCTAATATTCCATTCTCATTGTCCAACCCATTAGAGAAAACATTTGCTCAGAATGCAACAAAAATCAGTTTATAAAATCCTTTATAAAAGTACACAAAAATGTACAAGGTTTAATTATATTTAGAAACTAACAAGGGTAAGAGCTAGTTAGCCAGGAAGGGATGAAACAGGGGAAAGTGTAGATAGAGGATAATTTCACCATGTGCCATAGTGCAGCACACAAAGAACTAACTTTGTGCAGTCACATCATTCCTTACACAGATTAGTGAGCCATACTAGGTTCCAAATGTTTATAAATGTATTCAATTGGGGTGAGAGGCACCCTTGCCTACTATTACCCTGGGTTCCTCTCCTCTCTCCAAAAATAAAAATGTCTCAGAAATTTGCTGGAGACTTCTAACTCCTATTATCCTTTAATTTCTTCTAATTTATCTTTAAAGCTGGAAAAAAAAGGAAAGAAAGGAAGAAAGAAAGAAAGAAAGAAAGAAAGAAAGAAAGAAAGAAAGAAAGAAAGAAAGAAAGAAAGAAAGAAAGAAAGAAAGAAAGAAAGAAAGAAAGAAAGAGGAAGGAAGGAAGGAGGGAGGCAGGGAAGTAAGGATAAAGCAAAGAAGGAAGGAAACAATGAAATAGAGAGGATGAGAAGAAGAGAAGGAAAAGAGAAAGAAAAAGCAAAAGAGAGAAGGAAAGAGAACTTGAGAGAGAAAGAAAGAGGAGAGAGAAAAATAAAGAGAAGAGCCAAGATATTGGAGTGAAAGCAGTGACGTGCTTGAGCTCTCCCCCAAACCCTTCCAAATACCTCTAAAATTGACTCAAAACAAATTCTAGAGTAGCAGAACTCACAAAAAGACAAAGCAAAACAAATTTCCATTCCAAGACTACCTCGACCAGGATGGTTGATGGAAAAGGTCTGTTTTTCCAGGCTGGGAGAGAAGCACAGCTCAGCATGGGCTGTGCAGGTAAAGAAGGGGCCCAAGTGAACCTGGAGCAGACCTCAAGGGACTGAATCACTGGCAGTTGAGGAGGTTTCCAGACTTATTAACCCACAAACACCAAAGACAACTTAAAAGGTCAGTAGGAAAGGTCTGTGACCACAGTGAAAGAGAAGCTTGGTCCCAGCCCTAGTCCCAGCACAACCTCAGGACAGAGGTTGCTTCTGGAGCTCTCAACCCACAGATGATGAGGTGATTGAGCAGTTGATCAAAGGGGGATTGCAGGGATATCTTTGCTGACACTGCAGGATTCTCTTGCTTTGCCCATGCTTGGATCTGGGTCCCAGTCCTGGGTGGTGGTCCTGGGGAGAAGAAGAGCACTGGCATGGTGGAGTTTGTGGCTGTGGTAGAGAGAGAATACTCCTCACAGTTCCAAGGCAGAAGAGAGTGCTTATGGTCACTCATAGACCAGAGCACAGGCCAGGAAAGGAGGAAACACCTCACCCTTGATCATACCACTTTGGAAGAACTGCAAATTTACAAGTCCCTTGAAGTATCTCTGAAAACAGCTGCACAAAACCTCTAAGTTTGGGACAGAACATCCTCTACACTGGAAGCAGAACTCTACCTTAACAAAGAGTTAAAAAGTCAAGTAATTAGCTGGGAACATGAACAAACAGTGAGAAAAAAAACCCTCATACTATAGAATCTTACTTTGATGACAAATATCAAAATATACAACGAGAAGACAACAAAGTCAAAGCTCCTACATCCAAAGCATCCAAGAAAAATATGAATTGGTCTCACACCATGGAAGGGCTCAAAAAGGATTTTGAAAATCAAGTAAGAGAAGTAGAGGAAAAATTGGGAAGAGAAATGAGAGTGATACAAAAAAATCATGAAAAACAAGTCAACAGCTTGCTAAAGGAGACCCAAAAAAATGCTGAAGAAAATAATGCCTTAAAAACTTGACTAACCCAAATGGCAAAAGAGTTCCAAAAAACAATGAGGAGAAGAATGCCTTAAAAAGCGGAATTGGCCAAATGAAAAAGGAGGTCCAAAAGCTCACCAAAGAAATAATTCCTTAAAAATCAGAATGGAGCAAATGGAAGCTAACTATGAAAAATCAATAAACTATAAAACAAAACCAAAAGAATGAAAAAGTAAAATACAATGTGAAATATCACATTGGAAAAACAACTGACCTGGAAGATAGATCCAGGAGAGATAATTTAAAAATTGTTGGGCTACATGAAAGCCATGATCAAAAAAAAAAAAGAGCGTAGACATCATCTTTCAAGAAATTATCAAGGAAAACTACCTTGATATTCTAGAACCAGAAGGTAAAATAGAAATTGAAAGAATCCACTGATCACGTCCTGAAGGAGATCTGAAAAGAAAAACTCCTAGGAATATTATAGCCAAATCCCTGAGTTCCCAGTTAGAGAAAATATTGAAAGCAGACAGAAAGAAACAATTCAAGTATTGTGGAAACACAATCAGGGTAACACAAGATTTAGCAACTTTTACATTAAGGGATTAGAAGGCTTGGAATGATAGTTCAGAAGTCAAAGGATTTAGGATTAAAAACAAGACTAACCTACTCAGCAAAACTTAGCATAATCCTTCAGGGAAAAAATGGAGATTCAAAGAAATAGGGAACTTTCAAGCATTCTTGATGAAAAGACCAGAGCTGAATAGAAAATTCAACTTTCAAAGACAAAATTCAAGAGAGAAGCATGGAAAGGTAAATAGGAAAGATAAATCATGAAGGACTTATTAAAGTTGACAGTATTAAGGTAGTTGGAGGGAATATAGATAGATAGATAGATAGATAGATAGATAGATAGATAGATAGATAGATAGATAGATAGATGATAAGTGAGTTGAAGATGAAGGGGTGATATCTGGTGAGTAAAATTAAGTGGTGAGAGAGGATTGTACTGGGAAAAGAAAATAGAGAGAGGTAGAATGGGGTAAATTATCTCACATAAAAGGCAAGAAAAAGCTTTTACAGAGGAGGGGAAGAGCTGGGAGGTGAGAGGGAATGAGTGAATCTTACTCTCATCAGATTCGGCTTAAGGAGGGAATAACATACACACTCAATCGGGTATGGAAATTTTTCTTACCCTACAGGAAAATGGGAGTGAAGGGGATAAGAGAGAGGGGATAATAGAAGGGAGGGCAGATTGGGGGAGGGGGTAATCAGATGCAAACAATTTTGAGGAAGGACAAGGTCAAAGAAAATAATAGAATAAACAGGGGGTGTGATAGAATGGAGGGAAATATAGTTAGCCTTTCACAACAGGACTATTATGTAAGTGTTTTGCATCACTACACATATGTAACCTATTTCAAATTCCTTACCTGTCAATGAGGGTGTGTGGAGAGGGAGGAAGGGAGTGAATGTGGAGCTCAAAATTTTAAAAATGAATGTTAAAAACTGTATTTACTTGCAACTGGGAAATAAAATATACATACAATGGGGTATAGAAATCTGTCCTGCCTTACAGGAAAATAGAAAAGGAAGGTGAGAAAAGAAGGCGGTGATAGAAGAGAGGGCAGATCAGAGGAAGGGGTATTCAGAATACATGCTGTCTTGGGGTGGAGGGAGGGGAGAAATGGGGAGAAAATTTGGAAGTCAAAACCTTGTGGAAGTGAATGTTGAAATCTAAAGGTAAATAAATTTTTAAAACAAAAAGAGAAAGAAAGAGAAAGCAAGCAAGTAAGAAAGAAACAAAGAGCTATACTTCTCTTCGGTGTCCTTGCTGATAAGAGTATACTGTAGAATCAACATTTTCCCTAGGAATTCTATTCATTTTGATTTGAAAACCAGTGTTGCATACACCACATTTCAGCAAACCATACTGTGGTGGCAGTGTGATGTTATAGAAAGATTGTTGATTTAAGGCCACATTTGATTATATGCACATCTTATTTGGATTTAGTTACCCCAAATTACACAGTTAGTACCAGAAAACTGGAGCTTGAGGCCTTCTTCCAACAGTTACTGTCTGTGTAACTGAGCAATCCTCTTAACTTCTTTGGGCTTCAGGGTCTTCATTTCTACAACCACTACAGCTATAAATCTAGGTGCCTATGAAATATAGTACAGGTAATGAAGTCTTGAAGATTTATTTTTTTAATGTAGTGAAGTAACATAATTAAATTGATATTTGAGGAAAATAATTTTATTGATAATTTACAGGGTACATATTAGTAGGGGGAAAGGAACAGAATAAGCATTTATTAAGCACCTATATGTGCTAGGCATTATGTTAATATTTTATAAATATCACATTTGATAGTCACAATAACTCTGGGAAATAGGTGCTATTAGGATAGCCATTTAGTAGAGCAAGAGCAGAGTTAAAGAAAACACTTAGGAGACTATTCTACTGCTCTAGATTTGTTGTTGTTGTTTAGTCATTCAGTGTTGTACAAATTCTTTGTGATCCCATGAACCATAGCATGCCAGGTCCTTTTATCCTCCACTATCTCTCAAAGTCTGTCCAAATTCGTGTTCATTGTTTCCATGACAGTATTGGTCTGTCTCATTTTCTGCCTTACCCTTTTCCTTTTGTCTTCAATCTTTCCCAACGTGAGAGTCTTTTCCAATGAATCCCATCTTCTCATGTGGCCAAAGTATTTAAACTTCAGCTTCAGTATTAGATCTTCCAGTGAATAGCCTGAATTCATTTATTTAAGTATTGACTTATTTGACCTTCTTGCTGCCTAAAGGACTCTAAAAGTCTTCTCCAGCACCAAAATTAGATTCTGTGATACTCAACTTTCCTGGTGGTTCAACTCTCACAGCCATACATTGCTAGCAGAAAAAAAGCACAGCATTGCCTGTATAGACTGTTGTTGGCAAGATGATGTCTCTGCTTTTTAATATACTTTCCAGACTTACCATACCTTTTCCAAGAAGCAAGCATATTTTAATTTCATGGCTGCTGGCAAAGATACTGGAGGAGTTTATCATTTCCTTCTGCAGCTTATTTTTTTAAAATTTTAAATCAATTTATTTTGAATGATCAACAATCACTTCCATAAGCTTTTGAGTTTTAACCCTCCCTACCTCCCTCCCCAAGATGGCATGTGATCTGATATAGGCTATACATATATATATATTCCTATTAGACACATTTTCACATTAGTGATGTTGTAGGTAAGATTTAGAACCAATAGGAGGAAGCACCAGAAAGAGGAAACAAAACACAACAGAAGAAAATAAAATAACAAATAATATGCTTTGATCTGCATTCAAACTCCATAATTCTTTCTTCTTTGTGCATAGCATTTTCCATCATGAAGCTTTTGGAGATGTTTTAGATTCTTGTATTGCTGAGAAAGGTTAAGTCTATCAATATTAGTCATCGCACAACATGGGTGTTATTGTGTACAACGTTCTCCTGGTTCTCATTTCACTCAGCATCAGACCATACAAGTATTTTCAGATTTTTCTGAAGTCAGTCTGTTCATCATTTCTTATAGCACAATAGTATTCCATTACATTCATATACCACAACTTGTTCAGTCATCCCCCAAATGATGGACATCCTCTCAATTTCCAATTCTTTGCCAACACAAAAAGAGCTGCTATAAATACTTTTGTACATGTAGGTCCTGTTCCCATTTGTATGATCTCTCTGGGATATAGCCTTATAGGTGCTATTATTGAGTCAAATGGTATGCACATTTTATAGCCCTTTGGGCATAGTTCAAAATTGCTCTCCAAAATGGTTGGATCATTTCGCAATTTCATCAACAATACATTAGTGTTCCAATTTTCTCACATCTTCTCCAACATTTATCATTTTTCTGTTTTGTCATGTTGGCCAATATAATAGTTGTGATGTGGTACCTCAGAGTTATTTTGATTTGCATTTCTCTAATCAACAGTGATTTAGAGCATTTTTTCATATGACTATAGATAGCTTTAATTTCTTCATCTAAGAACTGCCTGTTCACATCCTTTGACCATTTATCAATTGGGAATGACTTGTATTCTTATAAATTTGACTTAATTATCTATATATTTCAGAAATGAGGCCCTTATCAGAGAGACTGGTTGTAAAAATTCTTTCCCAATTTTCTACCTTCCTTCTAATCTTGGTTGCATTGGCTTTGTTTGTGGAAAAACTTTTCAATTTAATGTAACCAAAGTCATCCATTTTGCTTTTTGTAATGTTGTCTATCTCTTGTTTGGTCATGAATTCTTCTGTTCTCCATAAATCTTATAGGTAAAATATTCCTTGCTCTTTGAGTTTGCTTACAATATCAGTCTTTATATCTAAATTATATACCCATTTTGACTTTATTTTTGGTATATGGTGTGAGATTTTGATCTATGCCTAGTT
Organism: Vombatus ursinus; assembly: GCF_900497805.2. Taxonomy (NCBI): domain Eukaryota; kingdom Metazoa; phylum Chordata; class Mammalia; order Diprotodontia; family Vombatidae; genus Vombatus; species Vombatus ursinus. Next base: position 8,292,231 of record NW_020954642.1, read on the forward strand.
TCTGCCATACTCTTTCCAATTTTCCCAGCAGTTTTTGTCAAAGAGTGAGTTCTTATACCAGAAGCTGGAGTCTTTGGGCTTATCAAATAATGGATTACTACAGTCATTGATTACTGTGTCTTATATATTTAACCTATTCCACTGAATCACCAGCCAGTACCAAGCAGTTTTGTTTATTGCTGCTTTATAATACAGTTTAAGATCTGGAATGGCTAGGCCACCTTCCCCTACATTTCTTTTCATTAGTTCACTTGATATTCTAGACATTTTGAAGTTAAGGAGGTGAATAGAATATTAGAAAAGTTACATATGATAGACCTCTGGAGAGAACCGAATGGGGATAGAAAAGAATATGCATTTTTTCCTGGCAGTAAATGGCACATACGCAAAAATTGACCATGTACTAGGACATAAAAACCTCACAATCCAATGCAGAAAGGCAGAAATATTGAATGAATCATTTTCAGATCATGATGCAATAAAAATTATATGTAATAAAGGGCCATGGAAAGATAGATTAAAATAATTGGAAACTAAATAATCTAATCCTAAAAAATGATTGGGTCAAACAACAAATCATAGAAACAATCAATAACTTCATTCAAAATAAGACAATAATGAGACAGCATACTAAAACTTATGGTATGAAGCGAAAGTAGTTCTTAGGGGAAGTTTTATATCTCTAAATGCTTACATAAATAAAATAGAAAAAGAGGAGATCAATGAATTGGGCATACAACTAAAAAAAACTAAAAAAAGAACAAATTAAAAATCCTCAATTAAACACCAAATTAGAAATATTGAAAACCAAAGAATAAATTAATAAAAATTGAAATTAAGAAAACTATTGGACTAATAAATAAAATTAAGAACTGGTTTTATGAAAAAAAACAATAAAATAGATAAACCTTTAGTTAATTTAATTAAAAAAAAGAAAGAAGTAAACCAAATTACCAGTAACAAAAATTAAAAGGTTGAATCCATCACCAAGAAAGAGGATATTAAAACAATAATTAGGAAATATTTTTCCCAACTGTATGCCAATAAATTTGACAATCTGAGTGAAATGGAAAAATATTTACAAAAATATAAATTTCCCAGATTAACAGAAGAGAAAGTAAATTACTTAAATATCCCCATCCCAGAAAAAGAAATTGAACAAGCCATTGATGAACTCCCTAGGAAAAAATCTCCAAGGCCAGATGGATTTACATGTGAATTCTATCAAACATTTAAAGAACAATTAATTCCAATACTATATAGACTATTTGGGAAAATAGGTGAAGAAGGAGTCTTACCAAATTCTTTTTATGATACAAATATTTTGCTGATACCTAAACTGGGAAGAATCAAAACAGAAAAAGAAAATTATAGACCAATTTCCCTAATGAATATAGACATAAAGAATTTAAATAAAATATTAGCAAATAGATTATAGCAACTTACCACAAAAATAATACACTATGACCAGGTAAGATTCATAGCAGGAATGCAGATCTGGTTCAATATTCGGAAAACTATCCGTATAATTGATAATATCAACAACAAAACTAACAGAAACCACATGATCATATCAATAGATGCAGAAAACAGTTTTTGACAAAATACAACACCCATTCCTATCAAAAACATTAGATAGCATAGGAATAAATGGAGTCTTCCTTAAAATAATAAAAAGCATCTACCTAAAACCTTCAGCAAGTGTCATATGTAATGGGGACAAGCTAGAAGCATTTCCAATAAGATCGGGTGTGACATAAGGATGTCCATTATCACCACTGCAGCTTATTTTATAGATGAGGAAAATAGGGTTAAGTAACTTGCCCAGAGTTACACAGCTAGTAAATATCTGAGGTCAGATTTGAACTCAGAAAGATGAGTCTTTCTTACTCCAAGCCTGGCACTCTATACATTGCATCACTTAGTTGCCCTAATATTCCAGGACTGAGTTAATATATCCACTACTTAGGATGGTGGGAATGGAAAGAAACAGATAAGGAGATAAAGAATTGATACTAGATGACTAACTGGATGTAGGAGAAAGGTATTAGAACAGATATCCTCTGAATTTCATCCCAGCATTACATCAGTGATCATATATGTGTGTTTGTGTGTGTGTAGTTTATATACTTGTAAGATGATCAATAGAGTTGCTATTAATACTTTAAAATAATTTACATAAAATAATCTCATTTTATTCTCACAACAACCTTGTTATATAAAAATATTGTTTTCCTGATTTTATAGAAATAATTTGGGATTCAGAAAGACTAAAAACCTCACCAATATTTACACAAAAAGTAATTATCGATATGGGTTTTGAACCCACTTCTCTTTTCAGCCCACATCCAAATGTTTTTTCTTCTGTATTCAACACAGCACACTATCTCATATCTATTGAATAGCTAAATTAATTTTTTCATAATGAAATCATGTTATAAACATCATAAAATCAAATTAAATTACTTTCTCTACACTAATTTTTTCTTAGTTCCATATTATGTTTTGATCATTTATTAAAATTTAACCATTTACTATACCTGCTCTCAAAGCCTCTTTTTCCTTTTTTTTTTTTTTTGGTCTTTATCTTCTTCCTTTTTAAACTGATTAAATTATCAAACCAGACTTTTGAAGTAGACTTTTAAAGTAGAAAGAGACCTTACAGATCAGCTAATTAAAATCAATCCTGTTCAGAAATTCTATTCTTTCCTTCGCCCCTACTCTCCTCCCTACAGAATCCCAATGAATCCAATTTTGAAATCCAGCCTCAGAAACACACTAGCTGTGTGACCCTGGGCAAGTAACTTAACCCAGTTTCCTCATTTATAAGATGAACTAGAGAAGGAAATGGCAAACCGCTTCAGTATGTTTACCAAGAAAACCTCAATTGAGGTCATGAAGAATTAGACATGCCTGAAAATGACTGAAAAACAAGCAAGAAGGAAAAGAACCTATGATCACTCCATGCTTCCCACTTCACCCTGGGGCAGTGTCAGTTGTTGATGTGTTATAATATAACAATATAATCATTTCTTGTGTTACTTTGCTTTGAGCAGAAATCTATCTTTCTGAATTTTCTACTTATTACTCCTTTATCTTCCTTCTGTTCAAGCACAACTCATTTAAAGAGTTAAACAATATAAAATATTTAACTTTAAAAACAACTCTCACTTCAGTCCAATATTTATTAAATTCTCTCTATGGAGTTTTTATTTTATTGGGAAGTATTATAAATGGTAGAAAGTAAAGTGAGCAACAGAGAAAACAGACACATAGGCAACTGGTACATAATGGATACAACACTGACCTAGAGTAAGGAAGAGATGAGTTTAAATCCAGTTTCAGGTACTTATTTTCTCGAGGAACCCTGGGAAAGTCACTTAAACTCGGTCTCAATTTCTTCAATTGTAAAATGAGGATAATAATAACATCTGCTTTACACAGTTGTTGTGATGATCAAATGAAATAATATTAAAAAAAACCTTAGTACAGTGCTTAGCACATAGTAGGTGATATGTAAATGTTTATTCCTTTCTAATTCTGAACTCTAACAGTATTTTAGAAGGGAAATAATACTGAGCTGAAGCAAAGAGGTAAGATTAGAGAATGAATTCTTCCCTACACAGTTAAAAACTTCAGGAAAGTCTTGAAGGCATGTCAATAATATGAAAAGTGAAGATAATTATACAGTGTATTCAAGATAAGGAGTAATATAAAACTCATACAAATATACCAAAAAAGTCATTACAACATTATTGTTCAAGAGTAGCTAGAAATTAGCTGGAATTCAAGGGGAACAATGATATTAGACTAGAAAGGTAGGTTTGATCTGGGAGGTGGAAGGTCTTAAATTCTAGGCAGTTTGTCTTTTACATAGTGAACCATAGTGTTTTCTTGAGGATTTGAATTAGGTAGCCTAACCTGTTCCCTAAAGAATATTCTTTTGGAAGCTGTGTGAAATACATATTAGAGGAAAAGAAATACTGGAATCTAGGAGACAAAGTTGAAAGATTATTCCAATAATTCCAGATAGAAAATGGGAACAGAAACTAAATTGTTAATAGAGGGAGGAGTGAAGAGTGAAAAATAAATTCAAGGTTAGAAAACTAGGGGTAAGTTATTGGAATGATTTGAATGATAATGATAGCCTCCAAGAAATAAGTAATTGAGGGGGATGGATATGTTTGGAATGAGAGATGAAGAGTTCAAATTTTCCCATCTTAATTTATAGGTGATAGTGGAAATTCCAAGCAAGACTTCAAATAAGAATTGATGATATAGACCTAGAGTTCAAAAATAAGTTTAGAAATATTAGAGGATAATTTGTGTAAAGGGGAAGAGTGATGATATGTAAGCAGATTAGATCATTGGTAGTGAAGACAGCCCAAGTTTGATGATATTGGGGGGAGGATGGTGGCCCCTACACTTAACAGGCAGGAGATCCAGCATAGAAGACAGGAGCCAAGGGTAAATGGGGAGAGGATAAATGGGGAGAATTCTATGAGGGAAGCCAAGGGGGAACTGATGATTCAGGAGTAGAGAATAATCGAAATATGAAAATTTTGGGAATGTCAAGAAGGATGAGAGCTGAGAGAAGATGAACAGAATAAGACATTTTGGTGACTGTTGGTAACCTTGGAGAATGCAATTTTCATTGAGTGTTGAGGTTAGAAGGAGTAAAAATGTGAGTGGTGGTAGGGTAGAGGAAGGAAATGAGAACTTTACCCCCACCCCACACCGCACAGTTTGTCAGTAATCATGTTTATAACATGATTTCATTATGAAAAAATTAATTTAGCTATTCAATAGATATGAGATAGTGTGCTGTGTTGAATACAGAAGAAAAAACATTTGGATGTGGGCTGAAAAGAGAAGTGGGTTCAAAACCCATATTGATAATTACTTTTTGTGTAAATATTGGTGAGGTTTTTAGTCTTTCTGAATCCCAAATTATTTCTATAAAATCAGGAAAACAATATTTTTATATAACAAGGTTGTTGTGAGAATAAAATGAGATTATTTTATGTAAATTATTTTAAAATATTAATAGCAACTCTATTGATCATCTTATAAGTATATAAGACTAGATACAGGATAACTTGGATGAATAACAAATTGTAATGAAGATTGTTTTTGTTTTTGTTTTTCTGGGGGGGAGGGTAATATTTCCTTTCTGCTTCTTCACCAGAAAATAATGTTCCTGCTGGTACTAGTATATTTGGTGAGTCTACAATCAAACAATCAATCAATCAATCAATAAACATTTATTAAGTGGCTACTCTGCTCCCCAAACTATAGCTCATGAGCCTCAACTAATGAGCTTATCCCTCACAATCTTTCAGTAGATACAACTAGTTCAAAGTCAAGTCATTTACTAATTGCAAAATTGTGTGTCTTAAATATTAGGTCAAATTCAAATAAATAATATTTTTCACTTCCAATTATTTTCTTTCCCTGGAATTTCTCTACTTTCTAAATGAACTCATTGGTCATTGGTCATTCACTATGGTTACTATAATTTAAAGGTAAGTCAAGGATAGATGACAAGTTGATCTTCTAGAGACTTTGTTAAGACTAGAGAAGTAAGTTTCTTGTAAATATAATTTGTGGGTTACATTCTGTAAGCTAATTCTTTGGAATGGAATAAGCATTTATATAATACATGCTGAGCACTACAAATTCTATCTCATTTGATCTTCACAATAATTCTGCAAAGTAGGTACTATTGTAATCCTCATTTTACACTTGAGGAAACTGAGACAAACAGCATTCAAGTGACTTTCTCAGAGTCATACAGCTAGTAAGTATCTGAGATTAGATTTAAACTCAGGTATTATTGATTCCAGGATCAAAGTTCTATCTTCTGCACCACCTAGCTGCCATTGAATCCTAAGTGAGGATTTGGGCATATTAATCTGATTTAAAGGGTAGTCAAATATATCCATATGGTATTGATATAACCATGAACTGTATTTCTACTACAAGAAACATTTGTAAACACAGTGGGCAATTCAGTAGTAAAATGACATATATGAACTAAAAACATCAAATTGGGGAAAAAAACATTATTACTCTACCATCATAGGTGTCTAAGGAATTCTCAAATTTGAGTAAGTACTGAAATACACATTGGCAGTGAACCATAAATGACTTTATCCATTGATTTAAGCTGCACAAATTCATCTAGCAACCAGAATTATGTTTTTAAAAGATCCAGAGAATGTCCTGCTGGGAGTAATTAACCCTACAGAGGGATAGCTAAAGAAATCTACAACCAAACATTATTTGGCATTCTTGCAGTATTTCAAAGAATTCAGATAAACTAAAATCACACTTAGGAAATAAAGCTCACCATACCTGATATTTCCATATGTTCTACTATAGAACCTTTACATTCAACTCAACTGCAGAACTAAAAATAGCAAGTATCTATTTTGTATTTAGCACACATGTTGAGCTGTGGAAATAAAGGCAATACCCTCAAGAAGCTTATATTCTACTGAAGATACAATGCACAAAAGATATTTAAGTAGAAGATAACTTGATGAGGAAAAGGACATTAATGAGTAGAGAGGCAAGAGAAACTTCTTGTAGCACTTGGCACTTGAGATAACCAGTGGGGGAACTACCTAAGGTTTTAAAAGAGTATACAGTGGGCAGTTTCTGCAATCCAGACATAGAAAATACTTTGGAGAAAGAGAAAGTGGTATCAGATGGAAACTCCATTTTGAGTGGCCAAGTTTACTGGAAAATAGAATGCATGAAGAGTGACTAATGTGAAATGAATGAGGAAACAAATAGAGTTCCAATTTCTCCTAGAAATATACATACAAACATACATATATACATACATACACACATGTATGTATACATGCACATATAAGTATACATATGTATGTATCCACATACATACACATATATGTAATGTATGTATGCAGAGAGACAGAGAGACTTTTGTATAGAAGAATCAGGTTTTAGAAAGATTATTTTGGCATTATTTTAGAATATGATTTAGAGAGGACAGACCTTATTATAGAATCAAATGCACAAAATTTCCAAGTTGGTGGAGATCTCAATGGCTATTTAGTCTCACCTGTCCCTGACAAAAAAAAAAAATCCTCATTCAAAGTATCCAACTTCTTTTCATCAAACCTTTGTTTAAATTCCACAAGAGAGATGAAAGCTACAATCTCCTCAGACAGTCTATTCTACTTTTGAATACTTATAATCATGATTTTTATTGTGATATCACACTTAAATTTGCCTTTCTGCAGTTTTTAATCTTTGCTACCATCTCTGCCCTCTGGGGACTGACAGAATGTATGTAATACTTTTTTTACATGTCAGATTTACTTAATAACTACCATTTCCCCTCCAATCCATTTCTTCCATAGGCAAAACATCCTAGTTCATCTCTTCCATAGGCAAAGCATCCCCTTTACCTTCAACCTATCCTCATACGGTATAAATTCAAGACTCTTCACCAATCTAGTTTCTACAAATAATCAATGTCCTTTTTGAAATATGTGGCCCAGAAGAGAAAATTGTACTGCAGGTGTGGTTTAACTAGGGAAAAATACAACAGAACTGTTATCTCTTTAATTCTGGAAGCTCTGTCCAGGATTATGGAGGTGATAGGTCCAGGATAATATTAGATTGTTTTGCTGCCATATCATACTGTTCAATCACGATGATATTGTAATCTAGTAAAACTCTCACATCTTCAAATGAATTTCTCTCTAACCAAACCTCTCTTCTAATGTATAAATGAAGTAGATTGCTTCAACCCCACTGTAAGATTTTAAATTAAAATCATTTTAATGACATCAATGATTCAAAGGTGGAACTTTAAAATTTAGCTAGTTTAGCTCAATTTTCCAGAGTTATTATGGTACATTAGAAATAGCTAAAAGGGCTTGGTTCAAATCCCAGCTCTGCCATTTATACACTATGGAATTTGGGTTAAATTTCTTCATCTTACTATGCTTATGTCCTTATGTGAAAAAAGAAGGTTTTGAATAAGAATGCCTATTCCAGATATAAATTTATTTTTTAACCTCATCATTTAATGTGTAGTATGTTACTTCTGGATTTACACTACTTTCCTTGCCTCCATCATCTAAGGTTGATTAAAAAAATGTCAAAGAACCAAATACATATTATAGGGCACTCTATTGGAGACCTATTCCCAAGATGACATGGAGTTCTCTGAGACTAGTAGCTCAAAGAAATTCAAATTTATCCAGTTTTACTACTGAGTAGCCCACTTTTGCATAAGAAAGTGTCATTCTTACACAAAAACTTTATGTGATAATTTATCTAAATCTTTAGTATAATCAAGGTAAATTGCATCTCTGACAATTAACTGTGCTTCCAGCTAATAACTATCAAAAAAATAATGTTAATGATGAAGTGATCACTTCTTCCTTATAGATGTTGACTAATCATTTCTTTAATAAAATGTTCTGTAATTTTCATATGAATTTCAGCAAAACTCACTGGTTTACATATTATCAGTCACTTCTTATTTTTAATGGGATGATATGTACCCTTTTAAGTGCTGAAATATCTCTTTGTTTCCATAAATTTTGAATTGGCACTGAGTTATTCTTCAAAAACTTTCAGCGATTCTTTCAGTACCAAAAGATTTAATTGGTGATGAATACATTAAGGACAATTAGGAGTTGTCACTCTATCTCCTTATTTATCTAAACCCAGTTTCAATAGCCTCTCCCACAGAGATAATAGATATCATTACTGTAGTGTTACAAGGTACTGGAATCTTGGGATGAGTTTAATGATTATTCTAAGAGGGCTCTATGAAGATCCTGGAAGTTTAACTGTCATTTTGGAGAGGATGTTAACTGTAATAGATGAAGAGGGACTATGAGAACTTATTTCCTGGGAGAAAGGCATTTATCCCATTTTTTTTTACACAGAAAACGATTTTAAGGAAGCACGTTTATTGATATGCTGAGAGAATTAATGTTACTACTCTTCAGAATTGGGTAAAAGCTAGCAGTTCTCATAATGATTGAAGGTGACTTGGATTTTTCTCATAACTGACACATTTTAAATAATTATTTATATCTTTATTATATTTTTACTTGATATGTCTTAATTTCCTAAGCTTACATAAATAAAAATGATACTTGGCTCCTGGCTATATGATTTATTATTAAAACAAGCAATAAAAATATCCAAATACATTATTGATAACATATCAACAATGAGAAAGTTCAAAGTTACCTTTAACCATCATCACAATTGATAAATACAAACATACATATATGTACACATATGTATATGTGTATGTATGCATCTATGTGTGTGTGTGTATGAAAATGGTAGAGAAGACCAAGACATAAACTCAGAAGAAAACAATGTGAAAACAGCTACAAACAAAACTTTGAAGAAAAATGCTAATAAGGCACAAGCCTAACAAGAAGTTCTGCAAGAGTTAAAAAAAAAAGAGATGAGAGGTAGAAAAAAAAATTGGGAAAAGAAATTAAAGTTAAGTGAGAAAATTATGAAAAGAAAATTAACCATTTGATAAAAAAGAGGCACAAAAATACTGAAGAAAATAATATCTTAAAAAGCAGAATTGGCTTAATAGTAAAAACAGGCAAAAAGTATTCTAAGAAAAGCATTCCTTAAAAAGAAGAATATGTCAAATGGAAAAGGAGCTACAAAAATTAACTGAAGAAAAGAACTTAACAACAGAATAGGTTAAATGAAAAAGAAAGGTACAAAAGCTCATTGAAAAAAAGGGGGGGCAGCTAGATTGTGCAGTGGATAGAGAACTGGCCCTGGAGTCAGGAGGACCTGAGTTCAAATCCAGCCTCAGACATGTAACACTTAGTAGCTGGGTGACCCTGGGCAAGTCATTTAACCCCATTACCTATCCAAAAATAAAATAAAAATTAAAAATAATAATTCCTTAAAAATTAGAATTGGGTAAGTGGAAGTTGATGATTCAATGAGACTTCAAGAAACAATAAAAACAAAGTCAAAAGGATGAAAAAAATCCAATAAAATTTGAACTATCTTTTCAGATAAACAACTGAACTTGAAAATAGATCAAGGAGAAATAATTTTAAAATTACTGGATTACCTGAAAGACACGGTCAAAGAAAGAGCCTAAGCATCATATTTTAAGAAATTATAAAGGAAAACTGTCCTGATGTCATAGAACCAGAGGGTGAAATAGACATTGAAAGAATCCAATTATCAGTTCCTGGAAGAAATCTCAAAATGAAAACTCCTGGGAATATTATTTCCAAATTCCAAAGCTCTGAGATCAAGGAGAAAATATTGCAGGCAACCAGAAAGAGATAAGGAATTTTTGATGGGCTTGGGAACTGGTCCAATCATTCTAGAGAACAATTTGAAACTATGCCTAAAGAGCTATAAAGCTGTGACCTAGTTTGATCCTTTGTCCTAACAATACCTCTAGCAATTCCCAAAAGAGACCAAAGAAAAAGGAAAAGGGTCTATGTATACAAAACTGTTCATAACAATTCCTTTTGTGGTGGCAAAGAATTAGAAATTGAGGGCATGCCCATCAATTGGGGAATGACCAAACAGGTTGTAGCATGTATTTGTAATGGAGTACTATTATGCTATAAGAAATGACTGGGGGGGATGATTTTAGAAAAGTATAGGAAGACTTATATGAACTGATACAAAGTGAAATGAGCAAAGCCAGGAGACCACTGTACACAATAAGAACAATATTGAAATGATGATCAACAGTGAAGGACTTAACTGGTCTGATCAATACAGCAATCAAAGAAAATCCCAAAGGACTCATGTTGAGAAATGCTGTCCACCTCCAGAGAAAGAACTGATGAACTCTGAGTGCAAATTGAAGTCTATTTTCTCACTTTCTTAGTTTTTCTTCCTTTTTATGGCATGATAGGACTAGTATAGAAATATATTTCACATGATTTCACATATATACTTGACACCATATTGCTTCTGTTCTCAGTGAGTAGGAGAGGGCAAGAAGAAGGACTCAAGTTAAAAAAAATGAAAAAAAAATAAATGAAGATGAAAGAAAAAGATCATATAAGACAATTGTAGAGACATTAGAAAAAGAAAGGAATCTGAAAATAGAAAGGATCCAGTAATAATCCTCTGAAAGAAACTCTAAAATGATAATTCACATGAATATCATTGTAAAAACCCAGAACTTCGAAGACAATTGTAAAAATAGTATAAGTGGACAGAAAGAAAGGATTTATATATCAAGGAATCACAATGGAGATTACATAAAATTCCTCCCCTAATACTCCAAAAGAGCAAAAATATTCTAAATGGCAGAAGAGAAGTTCTGTAACCTAGAATAACTTACCCAGAAAAAATTGAGTTTTAGCCTACTACTAAAAAATAAACCTCCAAGGAAATAAAGGATTTTCAAATATTTCTGAGTTTAAGGAAAAAAACTGAAGCTGAAACTGAACTTTGAAATATGTCATGAGAAAGATAAAAAGGTGACTACAAGTGAACAAGCAAAGAGAACTTTATAAGAATGAACTTTTATACTTAAGACAAGGTAGATGTTAAAAAAAGATTCTTTCAGAATCAGTGAACAAGCAAAGAGAACTTTATAAGAATGAACTTTTATACTTAAGACAAGGTAGATGTTAAAAAAAGATTCTTTCAGAATCTCAATGTATCAAGAAGTCACAGAGATAGTTATTTGAAAAAGACCTACTAATAAATTTGTGATTTTTAAAGATGTTATAAGAAAAAAAAGAAAAGGGATGAAGGAGAATATTCAATAAAGGAAGATGAGAGAGAAGATGGGGAAACTTATTAAGAGCTACAATCATGTTGTACAAGTGTTAAGTGTGTGAAAACATGTAAGGAGTGGGAGGAATGGGAGGTATTTGAACTTTACTTTTATCTAAACTGGTCAAAGGAGGGCAGAAAACACACACATAGCTTAGTATAGCAACATAGTTAGCTCATCAGGGATACAGCCAGGAACAAGGAAAGAATAAAGAATAATATAAGATGCAAGGTACTCTCAGGGGAAATTAGTCGTAAGGAAAGACAATCTTAAATATGGAGGGATAATGGAGAAAAGCTAAAAGAGAAATAAAAAAAACATGAATAAATGAATGAATTAATGAGCAAATTGAGATTATATAGGATTTGTTGCCCCAGGACTAGTGACAAACAAATGTCTCATTTTATGGGGAGAAAGTAAACTTTATAAAATATAGCCTGGTCAATTCAATTACAAATTGCGGTAAATTTTTTAAATGTTTTATTAAAATCAAAGGGTGAGAGTAGATGCAGTCATACCATTCCTAGATTTTAACAAAGTATTTGACAACCTTCTGCATTTTATACTCATAAAAATAAAAGTCAGGGCAGCTAGGTGGCACAGTGGATAGAGCACCAGCCCTGGAGTCAGGAGGACCTGAGTTCAAATCCGGCCTCAGACACATAACACTTAATAGCTGTGTGACTTTAGGCAAGTCATTTAACTCCAATTGCCTCACCCCCCCAAAAAAAGTGGCAGACTATATTCTGCTACAATTGGGGTCATTTAGAATAGGTTGAATGACTAGACCAAAAATGAAGTCATTAATAGATCAGTACTTACATGAAAGAAGGTCCTTTGTAAAGTTTCTAACATTATCTTTCTCCTTACCTTTGTTCTGATCGATCTATTTATCAATTACTTTGACGAAGACATTGATCTCCCATTGTCAAATTTTCTTGTGGCACAAAGCTTAGAATAACATCCACTTGAAATAAAGAACCAAAATCCATTAGTTTCCTCACACAAACTGACATTCCAATTCATCAACTTCTTTAGCTTTCATAATTGACACCTTCATCCTACCTCTTCCAAACACAGGGACAAACTTATCATTTATCTCAGCATCATCCCAAAGAGCTGCTTCTGCATGATCCAGAACACTGAACTTTTTTGCTTGAACCAAAACTATCCTTCTCCCCTTAGTTCATTCTCATCATGATGTCAGGTCACTCCATTCTCACATCTTCCCACATCTTATCCTGGTGTCTATCTTTTTCTTTCTTTCTTTCTTTCTTTCTTTCTTTCTTTCTTTCTTTCTTTCTTTCTTTCTTTCTTTCTTTCTTTCTTTCTTTCTTTCTTTCTTTCTTTCTTCCTTCCTTCCTTCCTTCCTTCCTTCCTTCCTTCCTTCCTTCCTTCCTTCCTTCCTTCCTTCCTTCCTTCTTTCTTTCTTTC
>NW_020954642.1:8305861-8314220 GCF_900497805.2 Vombatus ursinus
TATTTTTAATTCAATATCAAGATGCTATAATAGTCAGTTCAAATTGTAAGCTATTATTTATATTTTTATTTCCCTTCACAGCTAAACTCCTACAGGAAACTTCCACTTTTCTGTGTCCCAAATATTTTTCAAGCACATGAAGTCTGACTGATAAGGCCACCACTCAACTGAAACTGTTCTCTTCAACATTACCAAAGATCTCTTAATCATGAGATCTAATGGCCTTTTTCTTATTCCTTATCTATTTTAACTCATGATAGCGCATGTTAATATTCTTCCCCCTCCTCTTGTTTATTCTGTCTTCAACTTGAATGACACCATTTTTTTCCTATCCATCTTCCCTCTCATTTTCATTGATCACCCCCAAAGTTTCTGTTTTAGGCAGCTAGTGGGTGCAATGGATAGAACATTGAACCTAGAGTCAAGAATACTTGAGTATAAATTCCATGTCACATACTTTTTAGCTATGAAAGTCACTTTAACCTCTGTCTACCTCAGTTTTCTCAAATGCAAAATGCTAATAATAATAGCACTTACCTCCCAGGGTGGTTATGAGGCTCAAATTAGATAATATTTGGAAAGTACTTAGCATAATAGTAGTTTCTTAATAAATGTTTGTTTCCTTCTTTCCTCCCTTCTTTTTTGCCTTTTTTCTTCCTTCCTTCCTCCCTCCCCTTCCCTCTTTTCCTTCCTTCCCTTCTTCCTTCCTTTCTTCCTTTTCTCTTCTCTTCCTACAAAATTTCTTGAGTATCTCATTAGCTTTCATGGCTTAATTGTATTCTTTATGCAGATGTTTCTTGAACACATATGTCCAACATCCATTTCTCCTTTGAGCTGCAGGCTGAAATCTTTCTTCTGAATGTCTGTATCTAGTTATCCCACAGGTATCTCAAACTCAATATGTCCAAAGCATACCTGCAACATCCTAATTGGTTAAACTGTTTCTAATCGGTACCTTCAGCAACTCTTCCTCTACATAGTTGACCCCCAAAAATTAAATTCCAAGGTTAACAAGAAACCTCTCTTCATCAGAAATCTATGGAGTCTCTTATTATTGTTCTAAAGAACTGCATGGTAAAGAAACTTCCTCTGCAGGTAGGAGCCTTCCCTGGAACTTATAGTTAAGATTTTCCTAGATCACTGAAAGGTTATATAGTTGTCTAGAATTACAGAGATGATATGTATCAGAGCTGGAGCTTGAGTGTAGGTCTACCTGGTTCTGAAGCTAGATATCTATATTCAACATGCTGCTTCTCTGTGATGTCTAATATATAAATTTTTCAGGATTATATTTTAAACCACATACAATCTAACTCTCACAAAATTTCAAACGTATTTAACATATTATTCACCCTATCAAACTTTATATCCCAGCTATAATAGACTACTCGCTTTTCCCTGTATGTCAATATTTGGACTCTAGTCTCTGTGACCTTTGTACTATAGGACATCTATGGCTACATTGTTCTACCTTCACCTTCACCTCTTGGAATGCCTAGCTTATTGGAAGGTTAAACTTGAATATGACTTCTGATATAAGATATTTCTTTTTTATTTCTTTTTTTATTTCTTATTTTTTCAGATTTATTTATTTATTTATTTTTTGCTTTCAACATTTACTTCCACAAGATTTTGAGTTTGAAATTTTCACCCCATCTTGCCCCTTCTCCCACCCCAAGATGGCATGCATTCTGAATACCCCTTCCCCTAGTCTGACTTCCCTTCTATCTCTCCCTCCTTCTCTTATCCCCTTCCCCTTCAATTTTCCTGTAGGGCAGGATGGATTTCTGTACCCCACTTCCTGTATTTCTTATTTCCCAGTTGCATGTGAAAACATCTTTTAAACATGTGTTTTTAAAACTTTGGGTTCCAAATTTTCTCCCTTCCTCCCTCCCCACCCACCCTCATTGATAAGGCAAGCAACTAAATATAGGTTATATATGAGCAGTTATGCAAAACACTTCCATACTAGACATGCTGTGAAAAACTAATTCTATTTCCCTTAATCCTATCCCACCCCCACATTTGTTCTATTCTTTCTTTTGACCCTATCCCTCCTCAGAAGTACTTGGTTTTGATTACCGCCTTTCCCAATCTGCCCTCCTCTCTATCATCCCCCTACTCTCTTGTCCCCTTCCCTTCCCCTATTTTCCTGTAGGGTAAGACAGATTTCCACACCCAATTGAATGTGTATGTTATTCCCTTCTTAAGTCAAATCCTATGAGAATAATATTCACTCATTCCCTCTCACCTTCCCCTGTTTTCCCTCCACTGTAAGATCCTTTTCTTTTCTATTTTTTTTGTATGAGATAATTTACCCCATTCTACCTCTCCTTTTCTCCTTCTCCTAGCATAATTCTCTCTCACCTCTTAATTTTATTCTCCAGATATGACCTCCTCATTTTCAACTGACCCTGTACCCTATATCTATCAATCTATATCTATATATACGTACATATAATTTTTCCCCTCCAGCTGCCCTAATATTGACAAAGGTCTCATGAGTTACAAATATCATCTTTCCATGCAGGAATGTAAACAGTTCAACCTTAATAAGTCTCTTATGATTTTCTCTTTCCTGTTTACCTCTTTATGTTCCACTTGAGTCTTGTATTTGAAAATCAAATTTTCTATTCAGCTCTGGTTTTTTCATCAAGAATGTTTGAAAGTCTTCTATTTCACTGAATGACCATTTTTTCCCCTGCAGGATTATACTCAATTTTGCTGGGTAGGTGATTCTTGGTTGTAATCCTATCTCCTTTGCCCTCCAAAATATTGTATTCCATGCCCTGCGGTCCCTTCATGTAGAAGCAGCTAAATCTTGTGGTATCCTGATTGTGTTTCCATAATACTTGAATTGTTTCTTTCTGGCTGCTTGTAATATTTTCTCCTTGACCTGGGAAATCTGGAATTTGGCTCCAATATTCCTAGGAGTTTTCCTTTGGGGATCTCTTTTAGGAGGAGATCGGTGGATTCTTTCAATTTCTATTTTGCCCTCTGGTTCTAAAATATCAGGACAGTTTTCATGGATAATTTCTGGAAAGATGATGTCTAGGCTCTTTTATTGATCATGGCTTTCAGATCATCCCATAATTTTTTAAATTCTCTCTCCTGGATCTATTTTCCAGGTCAGTTGTTTTTCCAATGAGGTATTTCACATTGTTTTCTAATTTTTCATTCTTTTGGACTTCTTTACAGTCTTGATTTCTCATAAAGTCACTAGCTTCCAATTGCTCTATTCTAATTTTTAAGGAAGGATTTTCTTCAGTAGTCTTTTGGACTTCCTTTTCCATTTGCCCAATTTTGCTTTTTAGGGCATTCTTCTCCTCATTGCCTTTTTGGACCTCTTTTGCCATTTGGGTTAGGCTATTTTTTAAGGTGTTATTTCCTTAAGGACTTTTTTGGGTCTCCTTTAGCAAGTTGTTGACTTGTTTTCATGATTTTCTTGCAAAACTCTCAGATTTTCCTCTACTTCTCTTACTTGCTTCTCAAAATCCCTTTTGAGCTCTTCCAAGACCTGGGACTGATTTGTATTCTTCTTGGAGACTTTGGATGTAGGAACTTTGGTTTTGTTGCCTTCTGGTTGTATGTTTTGATCTTCTTTGTCAACACAGTAAGATAATATAGGCTGACTCTTTTTGCACTGCTTACTCATGATGCCAACCAATTACTTGAGTTTTAAACTCTTTGTTAAGGTAAAAGTCTGCTTCTAATGTGGAGAATGTACTGTCCCAAGCTTCAGGGGTCTGCACAGCTGTTTTCAGAGTTACTTCAAGGGACATGAAAATTTTCAGTTCTTCCAAGGTGCTATGATAAGGGGCGAGGTGTTTTCTCTCCACCGCCACAACAAGCTCCACCACACCAGTGTTCCTCCTCAACCCAGGACGGCCCCTCTGAACTGTGATCCAGATCTAAGCACAGGTAAAGTAAGACATTCCTGCCTTAGCACTGGCAAAGAAATCTCTGCATTCCCCCTCTGATCAGCCACTCGAATCCCCCTCAGTCTGTGGGCCAGAAGCTCAGGTAACAGCAGCAGCCCTGGGAGTGGCTGAGACCTAGGTCCTTCTCTCACTGCAGTCACAGACTTTTCCCACTGACCTTCTAAGTTGTCTTTTGCTTTCGTCAGTTGAGAAGTCTGGAAACTGCCACAGTTCCCCCCAATTCAGTCCTGAGATATTTCTTTATTCGCCTCAGTTGATACTAGTCTCTACTGATTTTCTCTAGATATTACTTTATATTATTTCTGCTTGTATTTTATTTTTAACTTGTTTATGTGTATATTATATAGAATCTAAGCTCCTTGAAGGCAAGAAATGTTTCATTTTTATTTTTATGTTCACTGTATGCAACACAATGCTTTGAGAGGACTAGATTTAATACATACTCTTCTTAATATTAAAAACTGGTGATTACTACATGCATACTGAATTGGAATAAAATGGGAAGTTTTCACACAGTTCCAAGAAGGATAGTAATTCATGAAGCAATAGGACTTTGTCATAACTCATAAGACTTATATAATACAGGTTAGAAAGATAAATAAATGAGAGAGCATATCAGGGGAAAGGAAAACATGGTTATAGACAGATTTTTAACAAGCAGCTCTCAAAAATCTATGCATGACACATTTTTAAGTTTAATCTGCATTACTAATATTTTCTCCATCTCTTTCTTAGATCTAAACAACAAGTAATGAATAAACAACAAACTGTACCTAATTTGCACTATTTATTGATTTTTGAGGTTAAAATGCCAAAACTGAAAATTTAAACATTGGTTCTCCCAAGGCACTCAAGCACATTCATGGTAAAAATATATTATCAGCTTTCTGTTACTGAGGAGATAGATAGTATAACAGTACTGGGTCTTTGACTATTTGCCACAAGAAACAAATAATCCACAAATATTTGTTAAGAGCTTAATGTGTACCAGATACTAGCCTAGGAAGTGGGAATATAAAGACAAAACAATTGAATAAGAATTGCCTTCAAGGAACTTACATTTATATGACATGGTAGACAATATGTATATAAAATATATTTAAAAATAAATATAAGGTGATTGGCTAGGAGGCACTAGCAGCTTAGGGAATCAGGAAAAACTTCATGTATGTTGTGTCACTTTGAAAGAGAAGAAGAGGTATCCTAAGAGAAGAGTTGAGCTGGGATGCCATTTTAGACATGGAGAGACAGCCAGTGGAAAGGAACAAAGACTAGAGATGGAATATTATGTGTGAAGGAATCAAGAAGGTCAGTTTGGCTTGAATGCAGAGTGTAGAAAGAGGAGTAGTACAAAATACATTATGTACTGTATATAATAGGAAGTAAGATTGTGATAGCTGTTTTTGAGTACTCGAAGGAATATAATGAAAAAGAAGCTGTCAATGTTTTGCTTGGCCTCAAAGGACAAGCATAGGAGCAATGAATAAAAAATTCAGAGTGACAGCTTTTGGCTTATGTAAAAGATGTGACTTGAGGAAACATTTGCTTTATAATGGTGACAAGAAGGTTGTTGGAACAGCAACCAAATGTTCTCTAATTGGGCAAGTCAAAATATGGCACCACAAGCCACCTCAATTAACTGTGTAAGGGCATGCTGGAACTAGCCCCTCTAGGTATTTCTCCATTTCAATCCCTTAACATGTATGAATAGCACTTTACTAGTCCCTGCCTCATCCATGCCTTGTCTCCACCTGGTCTTTCTTTCTCTCAGAATTTCTTCTTGTTTTCTAATCTCATCTAAAAATATGATGATCCCTTGAAATCATTATTTACTGGATCTTGTTCACCCACTTTTCCACAGGATTTCTTTCCCAACTTTTCATTATTTGAAAGGATTTTCCTCTCACATATTAAAGTACATTTACTAAGGAAAATTTAAAAGTATGAAGTTCAGACTTAAAATTCATTGTAGTATGATTAAACCATAGCTGCTGGTGTTATGTTATGAATCTTCCAACCTTCACATTCTGCCTTTAGCCCCCACCTTGACTCCAGACTTTTCTATGTGCTTTTTCAAAGGTATATCCAAAGATCAAAGGTAGGGTATCATCTTTCCTTTCCCCCAACATTTTAACCTCAGAACTAATGGGTGTTGGGTAAACTTTATTCAACATGTTTGCCATATCTGCTGCTTTGATTCTAGGGGACATCAGCTTACATATAGATACCCACAAAAATACTTCTACTTTCTAGGTTCCCTATCTACTCAATTCCTATAATCTACTCCAACTTAGCTACACATAGAAATGGTCACACCCTTGACTTTCCATCACACAAGAATGCTACATTTCTATGTTCATGAACTCTGAAATCCATTTAAGTCATCAGAATATTTCATCAATCCATCTTCCTCCCGTGATATTCTTCTTTGTCCTCATTGTGTCCACCATTACCACCACCTGGTTATTTCTGAGGCCATAAAGTTTAAATTGACTTTAATATTCTCTTTCTGGATAATCTCTCCTCTATAAATTTTTGTGACACTGCTTTCTCCTGGTTCTCTTCCTATCTCCAACTCTTCCTTCTCAATCTCCTTTGGTATTTATCTTCAAGTTATATTCTCTAACCATGTCTACCAAGGCTCTATTCTGAACTCTCTTCTCATCTCTAAATCTCATGATACCACCAATTCAATTATTTACTCACTTATCATCTCTATGCAAATGATTCCCAGAACTATACATCATACCATCTAGTATATTAAGCATTTAATAATTGCTTGTTAATTGATTAGCTACTTTTGTAAAGATAGAGTAATGCTGAAGCCCCATGGGATATGGATCCATTTATAGATACCTCAGCCTATGAGTAAGTAGAAAATGGGTACCAGAGTGTACTTGATAATGGGGGAGATGGGAGTATGGAAAAAGCACCTGCCTTGAATTAGAACTGTATCACATTGGAATAGTTTTCTTCAAAAGGTGATATGTTTCCTGTCATTGGATACGTTGAAGAAGCTGCCTAGCAATGACCAGGCAATTTAGACGCATAACTCCGAGGAAAATGCCACTACTATACCTATAGCCCTGTGCCCCTACCCCCAAGACAGCAAAGAAAGAAGAAAAGGACCCAGGTGTCCACAAGTCTTTTTAGCAGTTTTTTTTTCATAATAGCCCAAAATTGGTAAATCAAGGTTTTCTCTTGGGAAATTTAAATTATGGCAATGTGGATGTAACATAATGGTACTGATCAAGGGATCATAATATTTTTAGATGAGGTTAGAAAACAATAAGAAATTCTGAGAGAAAGAAAGATCACCTTCTAGGAACATGTTACAGAGAAATTGCTGTTACAGGGAAATACTACTTAAGTGTGTGTGGAGCTAAATGATTTGTAAAGCAGTTTAGAATATTATCTCATTTTTTTAAAGTATTTCATTTGTTCTTCACAACAAGCTTGGGAGGGACATGTTATTATCTTCATTTTCTAGATGAGGAAAGTGAGGCAGAGGAAAATAAAATGACTTACCTGGGTTCACACAGAAAATATATGAAACTAGGTCTGAAGTTTGAACTCAGGTCTTCTTGATTCCAGATTTAGCACTCTATCCACTATACTATTTATCTGTCTCTATTAATTTCTTTTTCATTTTGCAAACAATTGTATTAGCATCAATTAAACATAAATTTAAAATGATGAGTCTGGAAGCACGGGGCCCTAACACATTTCTCTCTAGTACAGTCTCATTAAACAAAAAGATTTTGTTCACTTCATTTACTGTTACCTACAAAGACAATGCCATAAGGATTTGCTAATTTGATTTGATGGGGACCAAGATGCACCCATTCTACCACATATTTCATGATAAATTGTATTGAACTATAAGCTTTCAGTGACATCAATTTTTACCACGGTTCTATGGGTGTGCAGTTTTCACATATTAAAACAAATCTGTTATTTAGACACTGAACTTATCTGTGGTTTAGAGAGTTTTTAAAAGCACTTCATACTTGAAATGATTTTAGCCTTTTAACTCTTATTCAATTGAATTTTAGAAACATGGAACTCAAACTAAATAGGATATAACATTTTAACTTTTTTTTTTAAAATTTATCTTATCAGTAACGGGGTCCACAGAGCAATCTTCTGTAATAGATAATATCATTCAGCATCTCTGAGAGAATTCAGAGCAAGGTAATTGGGTATTTCAAAAATAGTAGTACATTTAAATTTAGAGAAAGATTGTTTGCCCCCAGCTCAGGGCCCACACCCACTACAAATGTATTAATAGTATACTAGGTTCTAGGAGAGGAGGATTCCCAAACTGTATTTCCTGTGACCAAGGTTTTCTATTTAAGTTGATATTTATCAATCTGATATCAACTATAGTAAATGTTTTTTCTCCAAGTTGACAGACT
>NW_020954642.1:8314230-8348241 GCF_900497805.2 Vombatus ursinus
AGAAAGTGTGATTATTTGCCTTTCCCTTGAGAGGGCATGAACTTGATTCCTCTTAAATTCCTTTATCCCTCTCAGGACTGTGTCCTTGAATAAATGCACTAAGTGTTATTTAATGTTATGACTGATGATCAAATCCCTGCATTTGATTTTCTGCTGAGAAATTCTTAATTTTCTTTCATCTTTACATGTATTTTGCCCTTTCTTGCTCCCACTCAATAAAAATAAAATGAAATAAAAGGTACAAACTTAGTTATGGGTGTGCCAAAATGTGAAA
The DNA here is from genome assembly GCF_900497805.2 of Vombatus ursinus. Lineage (NCBI taxonomy): Eukaryota > Metazoa > Chordata > Mammalia > Diprotodontia > Vombatidae > Vombatus > Vombatus ursinus. The sequence goes on from NW_020954642.1 coordinate 8,314,505, forward strand.
CATCCACATTATTTCTGAATTTAGAGTTAAACAAAAAACAAAAAAGTGCCATTTTGGTGATTACCATAGCAACAATAGAATTGTACAACACAGACACATTCACATATCATAGAGGGAAAATCACATTATGAAAAGATACATTTTTCAAACAAATATTTTAATAAAACTCTTTTAAGAATGCCTAATAGAGACTGTATTTAACTCCTAAGGTATAGTCTAGGGGCACATGTAGCTAAGAATCCATTATATTTAAAAACTAATCAATAGTGAACTCAGAAACTGAAGCTCTCCCAACTTCAGTGGTGCTAACATTGTTCTCAGTGGAATTTTCTTTTAAGCATCAAAGTGTTCCTCTCCTCCCCAGCAACCCAGCCTGTCTACACACACACACACACACACACACACACACACTCCACCTCCCTCATATTATGCCATTTTCATAAAGCTCATGGTGACCTAGGATTCCCAAAGCCTCCATATGGTAAAAAAAAATTTCAGATGGTTTTGATAAACCTCAAGCATTCAGAGTATTAAGTGGTAGAGTCATGAAATAAATGAAGTTATTCTTTCTCAGTCTCATGTTTAATTTTTTTCTACTCCCTTCCCTGTTTTTCAATTCCCTTAGTAATGTCTCCAGTGTCCCAAGCCCTTCCTGATACTGAAGAAATTCTGTGAACTGCATTAGATAACAATGCTATAATTTAGTGGGATGATTGTTGGACTAGAAATGAAGATACATAGAATGATAACATAAAGAACTAAAAAGAACATTAAAAGAAATATCATTCAGTCAGTCTTTAATTAAGTGCTAACTGCTCCAGATACCATTCTAAGTAGTGTGAGTATGAAGAAATGCAAAAACATGGTCTCTCCTCTCAAGTGATTTACGTTCTAGATTGAGAAGCATGCACATACATGATAGATAACTTTCAAATTCCAGAGAGGAGGAAGTAATATGTAAGGAGGGCAAGAAAGGTTTCTTTAAAAAAAAAAAGTTGGATTTAAGTTGATTCTTGAATGAAGCCAAGGGAAGCCTGGAGGCAGAATTTACAAGGGAAAGTATTCCGGGCATAGGGCAATGAAAAGGCCTGAAGCTGGGGGATGGAATTTTATGTGGGAAGGAAGAAGAGCATGAAAGCCAGTATTAAAGGATCATAAATAATTTGGAGGGGAACATAGCATAGGAAGCATAGAAAAGTAGGAAAGGCCAGGTTGTAAATGGCCTTAAAAGCAAACAAGAGGGATTTAGGAACTATTCAGGAGGTAGTAGAGAGATGTTGGAGTATGAGTAGGGGAATGGAGAAGTAAGTGGTCAGGCTTGCATTTTAACAAGATTACTTTGGTAGCGGAGTAGAGGATACAATATAGTGGGGAGAGATTTGTAGTAGAGAGACCAACTAGAAGGATATTGGGATAATTCAAGCATGAGAAGAGGAGGACCTGCACCAAGGTTGGGGCAGTAGCAGAGGGGAGAAGAATGGAAAATGACAAGATATGATAACAAATTAGATTTGTCAGGTCAGTCCATCTAGCACTAAGTCATTGAATTTTGAGTTATAAGGCACCTTAAACATCATCTCTCACTATGTACTTAATTATAGATGAAATTGGGTCTCTCAGCAAGGAAACATTATTTGTCCAAGGTTACACAGCTAGCTATAAGAAGAAATAAGATTCCCAATGTATTGACAAGACAAACTACATTCTAGTCTCAGCTTTTCCATAGACTAGCTCCTTGACTTTGGTTAAGTCATTTCCTAGATCTTGGCCTTAGTTTACTTATTTGTAAAATGTCAAAATTAAAATGTTCTCTTAAGTCTTTTTAGAGTTTTACAAATTTAATTCACAGAAAATGGCCAATAATTTAATGAAGGTATTTACATTTTTTAAGGGAAAGTCTTACAGATCATCCCAAAGCTTAAAGAAAAAATAAAACCTTTAGTGATAGAACTTAGAGTAGTGTGACAGATTGAAGGGAAAGATAATTTTGAATAGAAGTATGTACTTTGTCAATGCTTTTTGATTTACAATCTAGCATAAACTTCATCCTAGTAGCCAGACTAAATTATATTGCAAGTCAAATAGTGGGTCCACAGTCAAACCTTGGATGGCAGAAATCTATTTACTTTATCAGACCCTGTTCTCTGGCATCTGACAATGCTCCCTAGATATACATACAGTAGCAACAGTATTGTTGGTGTGTAAATTTACAAGAATTTCTTGTCTTCTGTAAAACAAGTGAGCTCCAAATGAAATGTGCCTTCTCTACCAAGACACCCCAAACCATTGGATTAATATAATCTCTGAATTTAATACACCTCCTGCTTGAGTGGAAACATGTAATCATGCTGTACCTACAATTTCTAATTGTATTCAACTTGACAGTTGTGCTTCATAATCATGGAGTGAAAGGTAATATGATGTGGTTGATAGATTGTGAGACATAATTCTTGGAAAACTTGAATTTGAAGCCCCATCTCTGACACTGCCTATGTGACCCTGGGCAAGTATTCTAACCTTCTTAAGCCTCAGGTGACTCTCTCATCTGCTTTGATAGCACAAGCTTTCATGACAACTAAATCACAGGTACTTGAAGTATTCATGATTGTGTATACATTATACCAACCAAGTACCAGGGTATGTGGACCATAACTTCCCACTGCATTTTAAGATGGTGGAAATGAGGAGGAGAGCATGTTTTTACATAACACTTTAAGACTTATAAAGTATATTTCTTACAGTTTTTTGAGTTAGGCAAAACATCTGTGATTACATGCAGTTTATAGAACAGACAACCAGAATGTAAGGGAGTTTAATGATTTGCTCAAGAATGCATCACAGTCAAGGTAATAGCTAGGCCTTGAAGACCAGTCATTTGAGACTGGATCCATTATTTTTTCCTGTATACCATACTAACAAAATAGATTATCTTTTTTTGTAAACTTTCAAGAAGAAATGTTATTTTATTTTTAACCTCAGCTCCTAGCACAGTACATTGCACATTGTCGTTGTTTAGTAAATGATCTCCCTCTCACCCCTCCTTCTTCTTCCTACCTTCTCACCTATTATCAGTAGGCAAAATCAACTTAGTCTAATTTTTTAAAGTGATGGAAACACAATTTCTATTAGTCACACTTCCTTCTCTTCCCTTTTGAAGAGAGAAAGGTACATAGTTGTCAAAGTCATTCTATGATAATAGAAATCAAGCTTCTCTTTCCCCAATCTGCCATTCACTTAGGAAGATTATAGAATGTGCAAAAAAATGGGTAAATAATTTTAGTCGGCAAGTGTAAATAATTCAATTTCCAAATTTGTTTGGTTTCTTACTGGGCATTCCTATTTGTACATTAAAACAATGTTAGACATTTCAGATGAAAGGAAATCACAATGTAACATTGTAAACACAAGGAAATGTAACATGGTAGAGTCTCTTAAAAGTTGTTTTCCAAGTCATTGACTGAGGTCTCCTATTTTACAAACATTTCTAGTTATCTTACACTAATTTCTACTTTTAAATTTCTATATTGTTCTTTCCAAACTAAACCCTAGAAAAGACATCCCTTTACTTTGGATTGTGTTTCTGTGTATAGATGTGTCTGCTTGTATGTGGGTGTTTGGGTAATTTAATGGTGAGAGAACAGATATAAATGAAGAAAATAGTTGTAGGAGTTTGTCTCCGAATTAAAGTAGATGGAGAAGTAGGAGCAGAATATCAAGGTTCAAGTGCAAGAGATATCTGAACTCAAGATAGTGACAAACATGGAAAGAGGAAGTTTTTCTTGCTATCGTACTTCTCCTGTGGTATTTATATCACATTCACAGTAATATTACATACAATTCAACATAATACAATGTAAAACATCAATTCACAGGATGCTTCAATGCCTAAATGGTAGGCAAAACAAGGACCTATCATACATACAAATAAAAAACTATATTAATATCCTTATTTCACATGCAAATAAGCATAAAACATGAGGAAGCAATGCATTGCTTAGGGGACTTCATAGCAAAGATATATGCATAGTATTAATAGATAAACAAATAGCAATATAATTGAAACATAAGGACCAAAAAACATGAAATTAGTAGTAAAACATGCATGATGCATCAACATATTCAGTTATATTCAAAGCATGAAGTACATAATTAATATCTGGTATCATGCTTGATCACATTTACTCTTCCTACAGTACTATGTGAAGCACCATTTTAGACACTATCTCTGTCTCTCTGTCTCTGACTCTTTGTCTCTTCCTCCATCTCTCTGCTTCTCTGTGTCCTTCTGTCTCTTTCATCATTAAGTTAGCATAGTGATAAATAAATATGTGATTTCCTACATACCAGAAGTTATCTAGCTCTTAATTAGAGTCAAAGTTTTGGTTTCAGTGCTTATATGCTTGATAGACAAAAGAAAACCTCGCAGATTCTATATGGAGTTTTTTTGGAAAAAGAAACATGTAAATAATGGAATGTGTACACTAATATTACCTAGTGGAATCTCCCTCTTAGAACTGGAATGACTGCCCCCTCCAAGTTGTTCTTTTCTTAAAACTATATGCAATCTTTACAGCAATCAAATTTTGGATGAAATGAAATGCATAGCATAGGTGTTCATTTTCTCCAGAATTCTCAAGACTTGTTAATGAGTGTTCAATTTTTGTGCAAATTTTTTAACAATTTTTTTGGTAAAAAAAAAACTATAAATCTCAATAATTGCATTGTATATTATTCTTTCCATCAACATTCTTTGTGATTGCCACATTATACCATAAAAGTCATCCTGGGTTCTGCAAATGTCAGCCACTGATACATAAATTGTGTCAGGTCCTACAAAGCTGGAAAGCCTTCAAGTGCGAGCTTGACAAAGGGGTTATATGTTTGGTGTCTGAGGTCAGTGAAGTTAAATATTAAAATACTCATTACCAGAGAGTTGGTGAAAAGGTGATGATTCTTCTCGCCTCCTGTAACCCTCACTTATCTTATGAAATCTTTTATGTCTAAAGTCAAATGTTCTTGAAGTATTTAAGAGAAACAAATGTTTCCTCTGGCTCATCTCTAGCTTGTCTCCCATGTATTTCCCCCCTAATTTCTATTAAATTTACCCGATGTGAAGGCTCCAGTCGACTTTTTTGTCACCACTTTGGAGCTCATTTCATTCTTTCTTCATTTCCTGCTGCTTGATGTCAGTTTCCACAATTGAACTGCTACCTTTCCCAATGTCAAAGAATGGTCAATTACTTGAAATGATGCTATTATGTCTCTCTCTTTCTCTCTCACTCACTCTCTCTCTCTCTCTCTCTCTCTATATATATATGTACATATATACACACACACACATATATATATACATATATATGTCATATCTATGGATCCATCCATAGTTTATCTATATGTATTTATCTTTCTATCTAATCTCTATCATATGACATCTTTTGGCATATTTCAATACAGTATTATTTCACTAATTCAAGGATTCACGATTTGATAATTATGGCTGTCCCATTCACTTATGCAGGTCAAAACTTCTCCATTCTCTCTCAATCCTACCCCTGATGGATAATCACACTTACACATCTCTAAGAGAGAATTTCTCAAGTTGTGGAGACAAAAAAATTAAACAAACCACAACTATCACCACCACATCACCTTCAAGAATAATATTATCAGTTTGCTATCCTTATGATTATGTATCTTTCACTAGTTAGGCTGACCATCAAATGACAGATGGTTTATCACAAGGCCCTTACCCAATCCTTTCTATGTTGGTAGGACTTGCTGGAACTTGTGTTCTGTCATAGCCTTTAAGATAATTCAGTGCTGAAGAATTGAAGGAGAAAGAAATAATTTTGATTGCATAGAAGAAAGAACTTCTTAAACATCTAACTTATGCAAAAGTGTAATGATCTGAATCCAGAGTTACTGAGTTTTTCCATATGTAGGTTAGAAGATGTTTTTGGAATGTTATAGACTGGATCATACCACAGCATAGAAGTTTGAATGAGCTGACTTCAAAGTGAAGTCTGTCTATGGAGAGCATGTAATCAGGAAGAGGGAAAGAAGGAAATAAATGAAAGAAGAAAACCAAAGGAGAATACAAGTGGTAAAATAAAGGAAGGTGGGGGGAGATATTTGTGTCAGTTTTAAAATAAGAATAAAAAAAACTACTGGTTGCTTTGATTCATTTGAAAATAGGAACTCATAAAATAATTTCTGCTCTTATCTTCTTTGTCTTTTTTGCATCCCTTAGAAGGTCACTTTCAAAACCAAAAAGAATAATTAAAGTACAAAATTAAAACCATACTTTTCCACTACTTTTCTCATTACCAAAAAAGAAAATAAATGAAAAAAATTTGGCAAATAAAAAAAATAAATAAAAAAGCTATGCATGAATAATAGAACTTTATGTACTAGTGAGGTCTTGTGAGAAGTGGCATTTCATTGCACCATTTTTCATAATTAACACTTTTTAAATTTCATAAATTGACATAAAATAGCATTGACTCAGAATTTTAGAGCTCAACTGACCTTAGTATTACCTGTTCATTTTACATATGAGGAAAGTGAGATCTATAGAGACTAACAGATTTACCCAAGGTCACAGATTACAGTGATGGAGCCATGACAAGGTCCCAAGTATTCAAACTCCTGGTCCAGGGCTTTTGGTGTGCTCCTTTTGAATCTCAAGTATGTGTAAAATAGGAACCTGGTGGATTTCATGGATCTTCACCCTTCCAATTTATACTTCTATCAAGGAGATTGTATACCAGCTAATTTAATTTCAACATCAAATTTCCCATTGTACAACAGCTTCTTAAGAACATTAGTAAGGCTGAAAGAATGGTTGAATAAAATATCAATTTTTAGAGCTCAAACTACTGCCAAATTCCAAAAATGACTCTGTTGTTACAAACTCAGTACTATAGAAAAATGCAATAGAACTTGTTTCAGATAACAGTAAATACATTTAACCTGCATCCTGAACTCTGATGAATTTTGAAGTCCTATATAGGAAAATTGTCACTGTATAGAATTAGAATCAATGTATTTGGTAATTTAGAAAAAAAAAATCTATAAGAGTTAGAGAATGCTCTTTTGAATGTTGGGCAAAATACAAAGTTTAGATTAAAAAAACACACTTGGATGATACCTTTCATGGAAATCATGTCTATTATGTAGCTCTCTATCTCTGCCCATCTTGAAATAAGGAATTCTAAAGCTTCACAGCATGGAGGCTTAGCACTACCAGATGGAGCCTCACAGATACTCATACCAATTATGTTAATCATACCACTATTCATTGAAAATAATAAGTTTTTAAATTATTTCTGAAATTAATAATTCACTACTCACTAGGTTAATTGTACAAATTCTACATATCATTATGCTGCAAGATACACACATATATATATATGCACATATACATATATACACACATACACACACACATATATAGGTCTATCTGTCTGTCTGTCTGTCTGTCTGTATGTATGTATACTGTTAGACTCACTTTCAAATCCTGATTGTTTAGTCTCACTATCTTAGGTGCAAGCAGGATGCTTTATAAACCCTACCTCCTTATCTAATTCTCCTAATCTCTACTATACGTCACCTTCCACACTTAGTGCAGAAGACCTAGCCTCATACCTCACTGGGAAAATTGAGGCCATTGACATCAATTTCCCCAACTCTTGTACTTCATATTTTAAACTTTCTTAGATTTATCATCCACTGTCTGCCCCTCGATGTCTCAGAAGAGGTAACTCTATTAATCTTACTACTTACACACTTAATTCCATTACCTCCCATCTTATTTCAAAAAATCATTTCTTATTTCTTGTGTATCTTCTAATTATTTTCTGCTTTGTTCTTCTCATCTGTCCATAAACATCCTCAGGTCTCTTCAATACTCTAAAAAAGAAAAAAAAAGAAACAAACAAACAGCTTTTCCTTAATGTTCCTACTTCATATGGCTAAAATTCTACCTCTATCTTCCTTTTCACTGCTAAAATTCATTTTTTAAATGCTTAATCAAAAAATCTTTGTTTATTCACTAGACATCTAGGTGGTACAGTGCAGGGAGTGTCAGGGCTGGAGTCAGGAAGACCTGAGTCAAAATATGGCTTCATGCATTTACTAATGTGTAACTATGGGCTAGTCACTTCTCTTTTCTCAGTTTCCTCACCTATAAAATGGGAATAATAATAGCAGCTACTTCCCAGGGTTCTTGTGAGGATTAAGTGAGATAATAATTGGAAAGCACTTAGCACAGGGCTCAGCACATATTAAATGATCTATATGGTTAGTTATTTTATGATTTTTGTTATTATCATTTTTACTGTGTGACCATGAGTGTGTCACTTAACACCCGTTTGCATCAATTTCATCATGTGTAAAGTGAGGATAGCAATAGCACTTATCTCTATGGGTTTTTTGGAGAATTAAATGAGAAAATAATTGCAAATCACTTCTCACAATACATAGTATATAGAAGTACTATCTGAATATTATTGTTGTTGTTGTTACTTATTCTCTCCTCAACCTCTGGCAATTGAATTTTTGCTCACTGCTGTATTAACATTGTCTTCTCTAAGGTATAAAATTATCTTATAATTAGCAAAATCTCTGTATTTTATGTTTTCAGGCCTTCTCTTTCTCAACTTTTCTTCAGTCTTTGAAAGTACTGAGTACCATCTTTACCTCAAACTTTCTCTGTCTTTGGCTTCAGAGGCAACAAATTCACCTTGTTCTTGTGTCTTTTCCATTTTTATTTCTGTGTCTCTTCCATTAACTAATACTACTCTTATTGACTCCTTAAATGTGAATGTTCTATCAATGTACCAATTCTCTTTCCTCTCTCCCTTGGCAAACTCCTGACTTATTATTAATTATATTTTATTTTAACAGCTAACGGTGATTGATTTTGTTTTTATTGTATACGTACCACTGGTTGCTTAATAGTTACAGCTACCAGTAGTGTAGTTATCTCCCTCTATAAAAAGTTACCTTCAGGATTCAAAGAGACTTGAAGTCATAGATACATAGTGCTCATCTATTTCTAGGATCTTCAGAACTTCTGATGAGACAAGTTTAAAAGATTAAGACAGCCCAGAGAGTGATGTTAGATGGATGTAGACATACTTAGGCCCATGCAGGGGCTATATAGGTAAAAGAGAGGTGCAATCAATGTGCTGTATTAGATCAAGGAGGGAAAAGGTTATATTGAATTGCTACAGCACAGGTGTATCAGGAAGATAACCCACCACCACCACATGTGCATATATAGATACACACACATACATGTGTGTATGTATATATAGATACACACACATACATATGTATGTATATACATACATACATATTATATATATACATACATACATATATGTATATATATTAAGTAAAGTACAAAAATAGAATAATTTTAAATTCAAATCTAAAATTAATAATTAATTAATTAATTGAATGTCTAAATAAAACATGTGCAATATTAGGGTCTCATTAGCCAGGAAATTGCAGGAATAGAGGCTGTGCTATTTAAACAGGATCCAGGCAGTACTGTGGGTCAGGCACGGAGTATTTTAGATTTAGGAAAATAGGTACTATAAGACTGGAAGTTTTAGAAGGATATCAATAGTTAGATTGGGGAGAAGTAAAATTTAGGTATAGAGTTGAAAGGAGGAGTTGGGCAAATATCTGATGATTTAAGAAACCAAGTTCCAGAAGTTGGAAAGTCAAAAGTTCTGGGATGTCATTTCTGGAGAAAGGGAGATATTGAAAAGATTTCTGATCCTAGATCAGTCTGTATTTGTTCACTATGGCATTAAGTATCTAGAGGGCTAGGTTAGGTCTATCATCCTGACCAGTCTATCTTTTCTCAGTCTTAGTTTTCCTATCTTAAAATGGAAAATAACAGAAGCTGTAGAATTTATTTGGCTGGATTTTGATAATGATCGAGGAAGAACAGTTAGTATGAACATATTTTATGCAATACACTAGATGATCAGCCATTTAATTTGTTTTATTTTGCTTATTCTTCCTGCTCTATGTAAATGTGCTTGAAGATGGGTGATTCCAGCTATAAATAAATCTAGTATAAATCATATGTAGTATTCTCCTGATTAAAGCAGAACCAAAGACAGTAAGGATCTTAGGAGGTTCTTACATTACAGCAGAATATAAAAACAAATAAAACCATGACTTAGCACCCAATTTATACTTCTGTTGTGAAAGGGAAATATTTTACTTTTAAAAGATTGAATGACTTAATTCAAACCATTAGTCTCAATGAACATGGATTTGAATGTCACAGGTAAGTAAATTTATATATTGAATTACATCAAATTTTAGAGTCTTTAAAATGTCTAGGATGTTGAATTGGATGGGACTTTAAGTGGAACCTCTTATCTCATTAAAATATCCTTCCACAGTATTTCTGATAGTGTTGTCTAGTCTCTCCTTGAATACTTTTTATGGCAGGGGGCTTACCAGCTCACCTTACTAAAGGCCCATTTCATTGGCCCATTCAAAGTGTAGGAAATCCATTTACAGTAAGCAGTAGATCTTTCTAGGTGGAAGATATTTTAGATATAATTTAGTAAGCTTCCTAATTTTTTGCAGATAAATAAATTGGATATGATAGAGGAAAAGATCTTGCCAACATCTCATAAATCAATTTAATATTTTCCCTCCTCTGTAATATCTCCTCTGCACTCAGGTGATCTTCTACAATGGAATTTCTACCCATTGGTATGAGTTCCACTCTCTGAAGAGGCCCAGGAATAATGTTTCCACATGGCAGCATATAAAATGCATGTCCCTCCCAGGTCAGCTCTTTTCCATGGCAAATGCTCTCTATTAATCCAAATAGTCATTGTTTGGTTCCCAATTCCCTCAGCATCCTCATTACTTTATTCTGGATGTGTTCTAGGTTACCATTATTTGTCCTAAAATGTGATGCTCATAAATTTACACAATGACCCACATGTGGTCTGAAAAGGGCAAATCACAGCAGAATTATTACTTCTTTCATTCTGGAAGATACTTCTATTAATTCAGCATAAGATTATATTACTCTTCTGGGTACCATGTTGTGCAAATAATGAGTTTGATATAACCCCCTTAAAACACTAGATCTTTTTTATATATCTATATCTGTTACTTTCCACTGATGTTTTTAACTAAAATAGAAGATTGAATTTTTCCTATTAAATTTATTTAAACTATTGTTCTAAATAATTGAAAGCATGTTTTTTTTTTACATTCATATCAGTGGTGAGACAATCAGTCAATACATATTTATTAAGCACATACTATGTGCTAAGCACTGTACTAATCACATATGGTAAATTAGGCCTGTGGTTACCCATTTCTATTTTCTGGATAGTTTTTTTTTTAATATTCCTAACATTGAAAGATAGGGAAAAGAAGTGATTATCATGCCTCCTTAGCATTTTGAAGACGCTACTTTCATTTGATGCTAACAAGCTTAGGGAAAGTTATGAAGGGAACAATGGTAGAACTTGCAGAATTTATGGAATTGAAGTAATTTTCATAATTTTTTTTGTTTTGTCTAAAATCAGATCAGAGCAGAATAAATTAATACCTGAAATTTATTTATTTATTGTACCAGTCAAAACATACATGATAGCATGGTATAATAGGAAATGTTTTTAATTTTATAAGACAGATTTTTTGGACATGGTCAATGCAGGTATTTGTTTTGTTCCATTACTTATATTTGCTATAAAGTTTTTTTTTTTAATGGGAGTGGGAATGAAGGAGATTAAGTGGTCATTAATTGAAAAATGTAAAATAATTGTTATATTTAAATAAGTTAAATTAAAGTTAAACATTATTAAGTGTTTTTGTATGCAGAGAAGTATTTTCCAAGCTATCAAAGGTGGGTTTGGGAGATAGTATGTGATGTGTTTCCTGATGTCATCCAAATTACAGTCTAATATGAAGTTATACCACATGGCTATTAGTATAACACAAAATAATATACAATGAGTTTATTAAGCACAAAGTGTTTTGTGATGTCCAAGATTAAGGTTATTCACAACCTGATAGATCAATGAAACCTTCCTACATGAGGTGTCTTTTAAAGAATGGCAAGTCCTGGAGGTAGCTCAAAGTGGCTTGCAAAAGCTGATTGTTAAATTTTCGGTGTGAGTTAGTTGCTAAACATTTACCAGCACATGCCTGAGTTTAAGCTACAAAAGTTGTTGAGAGTAGAGAATATTCCAAAGCAAGGAAAAGGAATTTATCAAAGCTACAGAATAATGAGAAAATGGGAATATCTGGGCATGAACACATGGTTCTTTTTAGCTGGAGAATAGAATACTTGGAGAGTGCTAGTATGAAATTAGTCTGGGAATATAGTTTGGAGCAAGATTGTAGAGTCTCTAAAATGCCAGGCTCAATGCTCAGTAGGCAAAGGAGATCCATTAATAAGTTTTGACTTGATGTATGCATCTAGAAGATTTGCATAGTTATGCTACTTCGTTGCTATATTAAGGTGGGAATAGGAAAGGAGTCCCAACTCTGCTGTGTGAATTGGAATGTCATACCACCACTCTCCTAAGCTGGTTTCCTTATAAGAAATTGGGAATAATGATTGTACTCTTTCTTCATGGGTTTGTTATAGAACACTTTTAAAACTTACAACAGTATATAAATGGAACATGCTATTCCTATTGATATTATTAAACTTTTTTTTCCTTCATACTTCATCTTGGAATGAATTATTTGAACTTAGGTCTTTCTGACTCCAAGTCATGCACTGTATCTACTGAACTACAATACATAACAGTAATAAACATTCATTAACTACATTTTCCCTTATATTCCAGATACTAAGAATACAAAAAATAAACAAAACAAAACAAACAAACAAAAATAGCTTCTGCCTTCAACGAGCTTCTCCAAACTTATCAAGGTATGTCTACAGATGTTAGCTCTCCAATCTATTGCCAGATCCATCTTAGAGTCTTTGTAACTACAATAATTACAAACTTTTGGGGAAAAGAGGTCTCTTTTAATTCATTCACAGATAAAGTATCAGAGGAAAATATTAGTTTGATAATATGAATAAAAATAATACATCTTTTTTATAAGTTGCTTTAAGCTTTAAAAGTGTTCTTAGAACAAACCTATGGGAAAAAAGAGTACAAGTATATCTCTCAATTTCCTATAAGGAAAGTAGCTCAGCAGATTGGTGCCATAACTTTCTCAATTATCATGAATTTACATTCTAATAATATCCTTTGTGTGGCATTGGTAGTACCAATATTTATGAAAGCAAGGAACATTAAAACACTAAAGTATTATATTTTATTGAGAAATCCAACAAAAGCCTTAGTTTAGATATTTATGCATATATATGTATGTGTATATATACATAAACACCTATATGTGTGTGTATGTATGTGTGTGTATGTATGTGTGTGTGTGTGTGCATATAAGAGGCAACATGATAGTAGATAAAGAGCTAGTCTAGGAGTTTACAAAATCTGGGTCTCAGTCTTACTTTGGAAAGAAGACCTGGGGTAAATAAATTAGTTTTTTAATGCCCTAGGTAAGCTCTCTAAGACTAAAAATGATAGAGCATACGCCTACCTGCATTGGTAAAAGGAGTTTCCTCATGAGGTATTTCATATAGTCTAATCTGGTACACATTTTTAAAATGACTACTACATACCAGTCACCTTGCAAAACACTGGGGATACTAATTATACAAAGAAAGACAATCCTTGCTCTTGAAGAGTTTATCACCTAATGGTAGGAGACACCAGAGGATATCTGGTGTGAAGGTATCTTATTGCATAGAGTTGACACAAGGCTGAGCAGCAGATGCAAAGTGATCATCGTAAGTGTGATCCAAAAACAAAGCAAAACAAAAACATTTCCACATATTTGTAGATCCAGTCATGTGTGATTATATACATATATTCACACATTCATACACACAAATACATATGTAAAAGAAAAAGAATTAATGAAAGTAAATCAATGAATATTTTACAAGCGACTATGTGTGGGTAAATCCCCATAACATAGAGCAGGCAGCCAATCATAATTAGAATTCATTTCATAAAACTATATTAGCAGATTTTGAACCAAATATCTACACAATGAGGCAAACTAAGAAGCTTTCTAATCGAAAAAAAGAAATGTTTATTAAGTTGGAAATATTTTTCACTTAATTGGCCATAATTAGGACGTGAACTCTATTTGATTATCTTTTATAATTATCAAATTATACTTAATGCCCCAATCTTAATTATTTTTTTCTTGAAGAGATATTTGAAATCCATTAAGTTATTTAAGTAATTATATCTTGTTATAAGATATTACCATTGCTGTTTTTCATGATCAAGAGAGAAGAACATTGATCTTGTTGTCAGAAGACCTAGGTTACATAAATATTCTGCCTTATTCTCTGTGACCTTGAGTGATTAACTTAACCTTGTGGAGCCTCTTTTTTGCTCATCTTTAGTATAAAAGAATATTTTTACTGTGATTTCTCAGATTTCCTGCGGAATCAAATGGCTAATAAAATAAGATCATAGATTCAGAAGAGATATTAGACATAACATAGTTCAACTCTCTCATTTTACAGAGAAGGAAAACGAGGTCTAAGAGCTTGAGGAACTTATCCAGTCACCCAGATGACACAATGCAACAGGGTGACTATCCAAGCTTTAGTTCTTGACTCTAGATATTTTGTCTACTGTACCACATTACATGTGAAACCATATGGTTTGCAAGATATTCCAGTGAAAGTGAGTTGCTTTGGAGAACAAGCATTTACCTGACATCTGGACTTGTTACACTTGAAAGTTCCTTCCTTCCTCTGTTTGGAAATTTGACAGAGATCAATGATGATATAATTCAACAGTAGGGCTTTAGAGTGAAGAAATGAGTTAATCAAGGCCTTGAAGAATGATTGAGAAGAAATATAGATAAATGGAGAGAACTTTCCAGATGTGTGATTTGGGAATCGACTGTCAATCCCCAGAACTCTTAGGGCCACACCTCTGCAAAGGTAGTCATTATGTGCACAACTCCATGGAAAAAGAGGATTCATGTTTCAAGTATGCAAGGTAGCAAAAATAAGCAAACAAACAAAACTCAAAACAGAAGTGTCATTCAATCTGCTGTTCATCTAAAAAAATAACTTCATTGTAATTATCTTGACTCTGTATCTAAATTTTAAAGAATTCTATTTAGGTACAGTAACAGCACAGTAAGAGGTTAATATACAATTTGTTTTTGTTCAATTTTTATGTTGTGCGTTGCTTGAATATGTGAAATGAGTCAGCAGGTGTATGGGGGCAACCAAAGAATGTTTTATCTCATATTTGAGGGTAGAGGGTGGATCGTGGCTGCCATACACTATCGATAGGTCAGAAAAAGTAAGCAGACAGTAAATTTTAGCCAGTGGACACTTTGTAAATAAACAACCAAACAACCAATGGCCTGATATCACATTTCTACATCCTACTCCTTTTTTCTCCACTGGGAATTCCATATCTATCATCTATCTATTCATACACATACACACAAACACAGACATGCATACATAAATACACATATGCATGCACACATACACACACCCACACACACTCACACTATACTCTCTCTCTCTCTCTATATATATATATAAAATGTAATTGCATATATGTTTATATATAGTTAGAGACCTCTACACCTTCAATTATCTATCTATATATGAAAATTGTTTGCAACTAGGATTCAAGAAAATGGAGGAAAAGTACAATGTCTTATTCAACCCTTTTAATATCCCACACTTATATACTATTATATAAATGTATTAACAATAATATTGATTTCTTCCATTTAAATAGCACTATAACATATACTAAAATACTTTATTATACATTATCTCATGTTATCCTCACAGAGATATGAAGTTCATATATGTTCTATCTTTACTATCTCCATTTTACTGATAGAAAAATTGATTCTCTGAGAAGCTAAGTGATTTCTCCAGGGCCACATACTTTTAAATGGTAGAGAAAAGAAATAATTTAGATCTTCTCACTTCCAAACAAGTACTCTTTCTACTATAACTTGTTGCTGAAAGTAAGTTTTTTTTTCTTTTGTCTTTGTGTATCAAAGGAAGATTTGGTTCTATTATAGATAAGTGAGATACTAAACCTCTTGCTCCTGGTAGTCTGTTTCATATAAACTTAAGTTATTGATTTAGAACTGTAAGGGACAATAGCAATCCTGATGGAGGAACAGAGTAGAGGAATGACTTGTCCAGGGTTACACAGTCTGTATGTGGTAGACACAGATTTAAACTTCTTTCTAGATCCTCTCACTCTATTTCCTTTTTACTATGAGCTACCTCAGCAAAGCAATTTAAAAACAAAGTAGAAAAATGTTTTATTTACTTCCTCTCCTATTACTTCAAATATGTGCATCACATTGTATCTAGATTCAGAGTCATTTTGCAGATGATGCAAATATGCTACATATGTTCTGGTTCAGTGATTCTAGAAACTACATAGTTATATTTCCAGTTCAAACTGTTACATATGCTTGTAATTTTAACCAAATCACTACATTTAATTTGAAGTTTTTTTTTAAATTATTGGCCATTTGTTTCACTTTGAACTTTAGCAAATTAGTATAGATTTTCTGACTTTTCGAAGTTCACATTAATTCATTTCAATTCAATGAACATTTACACTGTATTTGAATTATTGCAGGTAGCACTGCATAGTGGAAAGAAAATTGACTTGAGTGTAATAGTACCTAGGGTCAAAATATGACTTACCTAATTACGAGCACAGGCAAGTCTCTTCCCCTTTATGGGTTCCAGGTTTCTCAGTGGTGAAAAAAAAAGTGAACTAAATAATGTCTGTTGTCCTTTCTAGCTCTGAATACTATGAGCCATCTACATGCAAGACATTTCAGGCTTACTTCAAATTGCTTCAAACCCCTAGAATTAATTCATGAAAAATGGTGAGATATCTGCTTAAATAATAAAATGACTTATTTCTATACTTCAATGGATCTGTGATTTTGTTGACAGATGTCACTCTAAGCAAAGTGTTGTGCTATATGCCTGTAATATTGGCTACTAGAAAGCTGAGGCCTGAGCATGAGAGTTCTCAGCTGCAACAGGGCT
Organism: Vombatus ursinus; assembly: GCF_900497805.2. Lineage (NCBI taxonomy): Eukaryota > Metazoa > Chordata > Mammalia > Diprotodontia > Vombatidae > Vombatus > Vombatus ursinus. The sequence goes on from NW_020954642.1 coordinate 8,331,669, forward strand.
AAGAATAAGTAATAGTCCACAGTAAATTTGGCACGAGTTGGTGAACACCACCAGTATGGAACCATTAGGATGCCTAAGGAGTGGCAAACTAGCTGAGGTCAAAAATAGGGCAGGTCAAAGCATTCATGTCAATCAATAGTGGGATTGAACTCATGAATGGCTGTTGCACTCTAAACTTGGACAAGATAGACACATCCAATCTGAAAGCATATGAACAGAAAGAAGGAAGGAAATTAGAAAGTAAGCAAGGAAGGAAGGAAGGAAGGAAAGAAGAAAGGAAGAAAGGAAGAAAAAGAAAGAAAAAAGGAGGGTAGGAGAGAGGGAAGAAGGAAGGGAAAAAGGAGGGATGAAGGGAGGAAGGAAGTAACAAATACCCTCACTCAATTAATTTAAATTGATAACCCATCTTTTCTATGTCTTCTCCACCTGAAAGATTCTTGCCCAGGCCCTCTCATGTTTGCCTTGCAACGAGGCTCCTCTAAATCGAATAGCATCAGATGAAAATGATCTTCTACAATTTTCATATAAACCAACCTATCTTTCAAACCCTCAAATATTATGAAAATGTCTTCAGCAGTCTCTGGATAGCTAAGTCTACAAAGAGTTAAAGAAAAACCTTACTAGTTCTTTTGAAATTCAATCTCTGCTTTACAAGCTACAGCTTGGGGCCATATTGGATAAAGGTCTGGGTCTAGCATGCAGAAGACTTGAGTTTAAATTCATCCTCAGACAATTACTGGCTGTGTCATCCAGAACTAGTCACATGACTGTTGTCTGTCTCATTTCTTCATCTGTAAAATGGGAATACCAATATTGGGTAACTTATGAGGCTGTTGTGGGGATCAAATGATGAAATACTTATAAAGCATTTAGGACAGTGTCTATTACGGAGTAGCTCTTATAAAAATGCTAGTTTTTATAGTAATTATTATTATTTTATTTGCTAAATGACCTGGAAAGTTTCCATGGTGTCGATTGTGCAATATGCCTTTACATCCAGGGTACACTTTTACTAGTACCTGGTGATGTTAGCATTATTTAATATTGCCCTTGCTATGCTCAGAGGACGTGAGGAAGAGGCAGGAGATATTACTCATGCAGGAGTCTAAGTTTGACTTTGTGTCCACTTTTATGCTTTTCATGGTGAGTTTATGAAATCTTTAAGGGAAGCAGCAAAGCAACATAATAAATTCTAGAAATAAAGCTGTCTATAACCTCCCTGAGATCCCAGTGGATATGACTCTGAAGAACAAAGTAACTGTCTGGTATGGTTGGACTCTTCTTAATGCTTATAGCATCTAGTCTGAGACATTCCAATTTATAATACCATCGAGAGGAAAAAACTTCCTGCTAATAAAATGTGGTAGTAAGCACAACTACAAACAAATCCTGTGACTTAGTGATTTAAGTGATACTGGGCTCTCTTTTTCTCTAAGAAACTAATACCTCTTGACATGTCTCTTTATTATTTGCAATGATTCAATTGGCATCCACTGTCACATAAAATCAGAGTGGAGTGAATGAAAGATGCTGATACAAAGAGGCTGAGTCATTGTGACCTAAAATGTCTGTTGGGCTCCTTCAATCACATGTGTTTTAGTCCCCTATACATGCTAACTGCCCTAAGAACAAGGTGGTTATGCTTGATCAACATCAAAACCAACACTATCCAGATCTTTGAAGATTCTCATTTAATTTTGTCAATAATTAATTACATTTATGCAATGGTTAGAATGTAAACTCCTTGGGCAAGAACTTTTGATTTGGGTCTTCATATCCTCATTACCTAGCACAATCCTTGTAAAATTAAATTGGATGATGCTATTAGATTTGTATAATACTCTGTATGCATTAAATCCTCACAGAATAGTATAGTTAGTCAATAAACATTTCTAAAGTGCTTATTATGTGCCAGGCATTATGCTTAGTCTTGAGGATCTAAATATATATAAAAAATAAAAAAGACAGTTCATGCCCTCAAGGATCTGTATATGATCCAGGGAAGGAAGAAAACACATAAAAGGGGTGAAGAAACAGAGTCATGGCAGATAATAATTTTTGTTCAGTTGTGTCCAACACTTTGAGACCTTGTAGGGGATTTTCTTGGCAAAGATGCCTGAGTGGTTTGTCATTTGTTTTTTTCCAGTGGATTAAGGCAAAAAAAATAGTTTAAGTGACTTGCTCAAGGTCACACAGTTAGTTATTGTCTGAAGCATGATTTTAACTAAGATCTTCCTGATTCCATGGCTAGAACTATATCCACTGAGGGACCTACTGCTTCCTGGGAAAGAAGAGTGGGCATAATAAAGAAGTCCAAAATATACGTGTGGGAAATGAAGAGAAGACTATCCTAGACACCCTCCTTAAAATAATATTTTGGGTAGGAGCTCTTTGTTCCACCTTCAATCAATAGGACAGGAATTCCTGATGAGGTTAGAGTATAAAAAGCATGAGATAAGAGGGCAGATAGGTGATTTAATGAATACAGCATCACCTCCTGAGTCAGAAGGACCTGAATTCAAATCTGACCTTAGACACTTATCAACTGTGTGTCTCTGGGCAAGTAATTTAACCCTGTTTGCCTCAGATTCCTCATATGTAAAAAGAGCTGTAGAAAGAAATGGCAAACCACTCCAGGATGTTTGCCAAGAAAACCCCAAAATGGGTCCATTAAAAGTCTGACATGACTGGACAATAAGATTATAAGGTTGATGAGATTATTTTTATTTAAATAAGTTTTTATTGATGACATTTTTTACATCATAATGTTTATTCTCAATATGCTTTCCACTCACCATAACAGAAAGATATCCAATATGAAAACAGTATTTTTTAGAAACAAGAAAACAATCAGTTAACTTATTAACATATGGTGAGAGTCCAAAAACATGTACAATGAGTAACATCTGTGGACCTTTCACCTCTATGAAGAGATGTGTTGGGAGGGGTGGGTGATCTCATATTTATTCATTTCAAATATGTTTGATGTTTATAAATTTATTACAGTTTCTTTCTGGGTGTGTGGTTGTTCTTTTGATTTATACTACTGAAGCTTTGTGTATATTGTTTTCTTGGTTCTACTTATTTTATTTTGTATCAGTTCATATAGATTTTCCATGTTTCTGTCTATTCACCGCATACATAATTTCTTAAAGCACAATTAACATCCATATAACAAAATTTGTTTAGCCATTCTTGTATAAGGCCGCTTCTTCTGATCAATGACTTCCTCCAGATATAAAACTCACTAATGGAATCTCTAGTTCAATGGATATGACATATTAATCACATTATTTGAATAATTCCAAACAATTTTTGACAATTATTACTCCATTTCATAGTTCCACCAACATTTATTATTATGCTTATCTTTTCACAAATCTTCCAAAATTGTCTATTGCCATTTTCATATTCTTTGTCAATTTACAGGGTATAAGGTGAATCCCAAGGGTTGTTTTGATTTGTATTTAACTTATTATTCATGATTTGAAACACTCTTTCATGTGGTTATCAATATTTTACAATTCTTTGGAGAATTTTCTGGATGTACTCTTTGACAAAATGTTGTTCAATGGTTGTAATACACACATCATATATATATATATAATATAGAGAGATACATCATATGTGTACATATATACACATATACATATGTACATATAGAATGTAAAATGTAATGCATATATGTGTGTGTACACCATGATGTGCATTTCATTTGTACATCTTGGATGTTAAAACTTTGTCAGAGAAATTTGAATAAATTTTTTTTTTACTTCATTTGAACACTTCCCTTCTTATTTGATAATACCTTAGAGGCTATTTCATTTCATGTAATCAAATTTAACTATTTTATCTTTGGTACTCCCCACTGTCTCCAATTTAATTAAGAATACTTCTCCTAGCAAAGAATGGTTTACCTGTCAGATTTATGGAGAAGAGAAGAATTTATGACTAAACAAGAGATAGAGAACATTATGAAATGTAAAATAGATAATTTTGATTACATTGAATTGAAAAAGTTGTGGGTTTTTTTTACACAAACACAGCCAATGCAACCAAGATTAAGAGGGAAGCAGAAAACTGGAAAAGAATTTTTACAATCAATGTCTCTAATAAGGACCTCATTTCTAAAATATATAGAGAACTAATTCAAATTTATAAGAATGCAAGTCATTCCCCGATTGATAAATGGTCAAAGGTTATGAATAGGCAGATCTCAGATGAAGAAATTAAAGCTCTTTATAGTAATATGTAGAAATGTTCTAAATCATTATTGATTAGAGAAATGCAAATTGAAACAACTCTGAGGTACCACATCATACTTATCAGATTGGCTAACATGACAAAACAGGAAAATAATAAATGCTAGAGAAGATTTGGGAATATTGGAACATTAATGTATTGTTAGTGGAATTGTGAACTGATCCAACCATTTTGGAAAGTGATTTGGAACTATGCTCAAAGGGCTATAAAATTGTGCATACCCTTTAACCCAGCAAAAGCACTTCTAGGACTGTATCCCAAAGAGATCATACGAGTGGGAAAAGGACCCACAGGTACAAAAGTATTTGTAGCAGCTCTTTCTGTGGTGGCAAAACATTGGAAATCGAAGATATGCCCATCAATTGTGGAATGACTGAATAAGTTGTGTTATATGAATGTAATGGAATACTATTATGCTATAAGAAATGATCAGCAGGCAGAATTCAGAAAAAACCCGGAAAGACTTGTATGGACTGATAATGAGTGAAGTGAGCAGAATCAGGAGAATGTTGTACATAGTAACAGCCACATTGTGTGATGACTAACTTTGATAGACTTAGATTTTCTCAGCAATGCAGGGATCTAAGGTCTCATCATAGAAAGTGCTATCTACACCCAGAGAAAGAACTATGGAGTTTGAATGCAAATTGAAGCATACTATTTGTTTTTTTTTTCCTGTTTTGTTTTGTTTCTTCTTTCTTGTGGTTCCTCCTATTGGTTCTAATTCATCTTTACAACAATATTAATGTGAAAATATGTTCAATAGGAATGTTTATGTAAAATCTATATAGATTATATGCCATCTTGGGAAGGGAGGTGGAGAGGGAAGGAGAGAAAAATCTAAAACTCAAAAGCTTATGGAAGTGATTATTGAAAGCTAAAAAATAAATTTAATAAAAATAAAAAAATACATCTCCTAGCCATACTTTCAAGAAGTGTATCATATATTTTTCTTCTAATTTGTATAGAGTTTGATTTTTAATATTAATGTAGTATTAATATCTATTTAGAATGTGTTTTACAATGTATTAAAAAGTGCTGGTCTCAACCTAATTTCTACCAGAATAATTTCCAGTTTTCCCAGCAGTTTTTATCATATAAGCAGTTTTTTTCCCCTTACGTTATTTATGTTTTATACTTTATCCAACATAGAATTATTGTCCCATTTTTTCTGATTTTCCTCTCTCTCTCTGTCTCTCTCTCTGTCTCTCTCTCTGTCTCTCTCTTTTTCTCTCTCTCCTCCCTTCTCTCTCTTCTCTCCCCTCTCTCTTTTTTTTTTACCAATATCAACTTAACTAACACCTGGTAAACCAAGTTGACCAATACCAGTATTTGATGAATGCTTCTCTACAATATAGTTTGAAGTATGGAAACACTATTCCCCTTTCATCCCTATTTATTTTCATCATTTCCCTTATGTAGATATTTTGTTTTCCCAAATAATTTTTGTCATTATATTATCTATGTATACAAATATTCCATTGATAATTTGATTGATACATTAAATTATAAATTAATTTGTTAGTTTTGCTATTTTTGTTGTTATGTTGATATGTCCTAGCCATACTTCATAAATTATTCTCAAATAATTGAGGAAAAAATGTACCCTACCAGAATCCTATTATCATTTCTGTTTTATTTCTTATTTCAAGTTTATCTATATTTGTTTAATTTTTAACATCTCCTCTTTTGGCATGATTTTAGATTTATTTATTGGTTGTCTAATGTTTTAAAATTCATATTCAGTTCATTAATGCTCTCTTTTTCCATTTTGTTAATGTATGTTTATAGGGATAAGATTTTGACCCTGAAAATGATGTCTTGGGGTTTTGCAGTCTTGTTTTAACATTTGTTTGCTTGTATTCTGGTGGTGATCTATGAATTACTTCACTCATTATATCATTATTGATGTTCAAAAGTTCTGCATAGTTATCTTTTATTATTTATTGTGTTATGGTGTTCAGAACTTTTGTCTTTCGTTACTCTGCAAAATTTATTATTCTTAGGTTACCTCTTTGCATCCTAGTTTCTAAATTTGTATGTTTTGCTTGGAGAGAGAGTATATTTTATTTTAATGTTTTTTTTTTTCCTTTTTCTTTGTCTAGATTATCCTCAACTTCAAATATATGGTTCTCCTTTTTGTTTCTTTTGTGAGACATCATCTCAGGTTTAAGTTTTTCAATTATGTAATTTTTTTTTCTGTGAAGGCAATAGAATCTTCCTTCATGATTCTCATTTCTTTTAAAATATTCAGAAAGTGTGTGTAATGGTCCTACCTTTTCCTCAAATTCCATGGAATCCTCTGTCTCATCAAATGTAGTATTGTTTTCCTTTGTTTTGCAGTATTTATTCATGTATGCCTATTTTTTCCTACATCGAGATGCCATATTTGCTATTGATGTTTTCCCTGTTGATCTATCACCTTATCTTCAAAGCATGAACTTTCTTCTTCCTGAGCTCTTTGATAATTTCAGTCTCCCCCTTCCTGTTATTTTTCTGTATTGTCCAATTTCTGACTTCCTCTACTCTTGTTTTTGTTCCTCTGGCAACTATATCTCAAAGTGTTTCAGCTTCCTGCCATACTAGACAGTTCGTGATTCACCAACCTAGATATCTGTCCCAAGAGATTCTGGCAGGGACAAAATTAGTTGTTGGGGTCTTACTCTCAGACATAGTGAAGTGCTGCATAACACTTCTAAGATACAATGGGTCTTATCCCTCTCCTACTTCTCAGGTCTCTGGCCCAAGACCGGCAATTAAGAGAATAGCCACACAGTTGCTACAGGTAGATTTCTGTAGTTTGGATCTCAGATGCTGTGGTAGATGTGTGTTTGTAGGGTATGGGATTGAGTTCCATTTTAAGCCTAGACTTGTGTACTGCCTCTTTCTATTTTGTCCTCTGCTGTCCTGAAGACATTCTTTGCAGCACATGATGCTGATACCTTGGTACATGCTATCTGTCATGGCCACAGTTCCACAAACTAGAGTTTTGCCTCAGTGCTATTTGTCAAGACCTCAGAAAAATTTTGCAACCTGAAGCTTAGATTTCATAGCACTGGAAAGAAAGAGGGGCAACCGAAGTGTAGGGTTGGTTGCAAGCCTATGTCCTGGATAGTGCAACCTCAGTGCCAATAGCATGGTAGGTGGTAGAGAAAAAGGTGCTGAGTGACTCAGGATAGCTATAAGTTGATTTTTTTTAAATTATCTTTGGATTCTGGGTACCTAGATCATGGAGACAGCTGAATTGACACAAAAATTTTATTTTGAAAAGATAGCTGAATTGGCACCCAATTTCTATTTTGAAGATATTTGAGAGGTCATGGGTAACAGAGAAAATGTCCGGTCCTCCATTTTGTTGATCTCATGACCAGGAAGACAGGGCTGATGGAATTTTGAAGGATGATGAGGTTTCTGGTTATATGATAGAAAAGTCCAAAGCAGTGGAGCTGAATGGGAGAAAAAGAGATAGCAAACTTTGGTATCTTTCTTAAATGGGAAAGTCAGTGCAAGTTTTATTTGATTTTATGGCTGTAGACACAAAGTTTCAAAAGTGACTCAAGTAGAGGTCCAAGAGCTTAGAAGAATCAGAGTCACTATCTGAAACATAGCTTTTCCTAATTCTGTACCACCCTTGTTTAGCAACAATTTTCTTAGAATCTCTCGTTTGCTTCAAATGTTAACTCAAGCAATACATTGAATTAAAACTTTCTTGGTTCCTATTAACCATCAGTCCTTCTCTTTTCTTCCTTCCTTCCTTCTTTCTTTTCTTCCTTCTCTCTCTCTCACTTTCTTCCCTCCTTCCTTCCTTCCTTTAGCCTGTAATTATTTCACAATTTTTTTTATATACTCACATATGTATACATTGTCTGCCCTAATAGAATGAAAGCACCTTGATGGGAAGGATTTTAATTTTTCACTTTATGTCCCAATCAACCAATCAATAGACATTTATTATATTCAAAGCCTAGGATTAGTAAGTGATGTGTATTAAGTTATTAGTAAATGAGAGTTGATTGAGATAATTCTGTTTTTTTCATGAAATGACGTACCAAAAACTTTCATGTGTTCAATTATTAATATTTAAATGTAGAATATAAATTGGATCTTTCATATGACACAGGGAACTGGTAAATAAATAACTCCTTCCCTAACTAATACCCTATACCCTCACTAGTACAGGTTAACATTTTCCCTGACTAAACAGTTCCCTAGATCATAGAGAGGTTTAGTGCCTTTCTCAGGCTCACATAGCTACTAGGTATCAAAAGCAAAATTTGGATGCAAAGGTGAGTTTTCTATCCACATTACTGCAATTCCTTTCATGAGCAATATGCAAATAGTCTCTGTTGAGCTCTCTTTTGACTTTGTCAAAAAATGATTATGAATATAAATCCTTTAGTGCAATCTACATTTGTATATTGATCTAAATATTTTAGAGTAGGCTAAATATAGCTTATAATTATTTTTTATATTTTTATATTTGTACAAATGTAGATTATAAGTATTTGTATTCATAATTATTTTAGAGAAACTAGGGAAAGTTATAGGTAATTTACCTGGGAGTATGAAAGATTGAGTCATTTCTCCCCTAGCATGAATCTCTGCTCAAATAAGACTAGTCTTATAAAGTCCTTCCCCACCTAATACTAGGTTCATTACTTCTACTGTGCATCTCTACATGGGTAAGTTTTAGATAAGTAGAAATTGACAGTATTAGTAAATTGTGATTGATAGATAAGAGAATGTGGAACTCAATTTAATGTAATGGAGTAATCAGATATTGTGCTAGTGAGATGTGATATTGTAGAGTACATGTGGATTGATGAATTTGCCATTACTTCATCTCCCTGGGCCTCAGGTTTCTTATCTATGAGCTGAATTGTTCAGTAATCTCAAAAGACCCTTTGAACTATAAACTTATGATCCTATGATCTAAAGCAACAGATAAGAGCCTCAGTGCAAGCTGAAGGAAGAGTTGATTAATTTGGGAGAGTAGGACATGAATCTTTTTGAATCAAGCCAAATGGGGAAATGAAAGATAAAGTCAATAAAATAGGGAATTCTGGGTCAAAACTACAGCAAAACCATGGTCCAAGAAAACAAAGATGATATCAGAATCAGTTACTCAGCCAAATTTTCCATTGATGGGTCTTCATTGTCTGCTGATTCATTTTGATCTAGTGGGATCATTTAGCAGCTGTACCTCTCCCATGCCTACATATCTCTATACATATTTCTTCAATCACAAATATTACTGGGATCCCAATTTGGGTTCATTATTTTTTTGCTCTCATTCTAATTAACAAAGAGGAAATAAGATTTAAATACTTATAAAATAGAGTAATTGAATGTATTGAGTAAGAACTCATAATAATAGTAAGAAGACTAAGATGTGCAAGCTTAAACAAGCCATTTACACTCAGTGTGCTTATCTCCTTATGTGTAAAATGAGGAGTTTGTATGAAATGGTCTCCAATTTCTCTGGAATCTTGAACCCAAAGGGTTCAAAATCCAATGACAAGTTACTAGGGTGGTGAGTGGTGACTAGCAAGCTTTTCTATAAATACAAAGTATCTTTATTCTAATGTATTTCATCGATATAACTGATTTGTTTTAATCTCTTAAGCAAAGTAGAGTTCTCAGATAAGTAAATGAGGTAATATTGCAGTGAATTAATCAATGGTTGTCACTTTTTCACTAAGTCAGCTGCTTTTATTGCTCATAGTAGATAACAATTTCCGTTCAATATTATAGTCTTTATAGAAGACATGTCAGCATGTATGACATATTATACTAGGAGGGACTAGCTATTAGATATTTCATAATGGAGGTCCACTTACAACTCATTCTTAGAAACTGTCACATGTTGCAAGTGCGATTTCATGATTAATGAATTAAATGTAGCCCTATCGACTTTGGGCAAGGCATTTGAATCCATTTGCTCTACGTGAAATTTTGCAATACATGACTTCTCTGGCATGGTTACTCTAACCTTTTGTTTTCATTTAAGGAGCTATTTGCTATTCTGAGGTTTGGACTTAGAGAATTTTATTGATCTGCTCAGTTGGAGGGGAACAGATTAGAATTTGAATAAAACAGAACATAATTGATCTTAATGTCAACAGTTATCCAGTTGTTATGACAGTTTGAGATCTTTGCCAATCTGTCTTACGTGTAAGGGCATAAACAGTCCATTGATGTGAATATAGTCTTTCATTGCTAAATATATAGGATTTCATCATCTCACTTCTCAGATAATCAGTTTAGGTCTTCAGGTTATGATATTGAATGTTTTCCTTTGTGTGTATTTTTGTGTGTGGGGAGGAAGGGATTTAGAACCAATGATATGTGCAACTAATATGTGCAACTAAGTACTCATCTGAAAAATGAATAAACAAAATTTGCCAAAATGAGATTTTATTCCAACCCTTTCTGGAAGAAAATATAAAATGATAAAATCAAATGTTCATTATGATTAGCAAATGACTCATTGCTCATTTTTAAAAGCAATAACAACTCAGGTTTATTAAGAAAAAAATACAGGTTGATTAAAAACTACAAAAGAGATGTAAATTTTGATACAGTTTGGGATTTTCCCATGATAAAGGTTTTAATATGAACTTAATCTTAAATTTATTATAATAGAAATAATACATAGGCTTTGAGCAAGATAAGCTAAGGTTTCTTTTGATAGATAGTAACTTGGAAATAGGTATTAAGCACTGACTAAATACATAGTTTACCCTGTGTTGAGTTGTGCAGAGCTCACTGGGTCCAGGGATTAGATATGGCAGCTAAGATGATTTTCCAGAACAAAGATAATAAGAGTTAACCAATTGTTGCTTTAGTTGAAATGTTGCACTGTGCCTGAACCAAAGGTAATCCTGAGAGATCTATGGACTTCTCAGAGGGACAAGGGTAATGCGATTAAGGAAATAAATTCTCACTGGTGAAAAGGATCACATAGAAATTGCAGAGAAGCTCCAAGAATCTGACCATGTAATTCCTCTACTCATAAGCTTCCAAATCTCCTTTATTGCTTAAAAATATAATCAAAACTATTTAGGCAAGCATTCAAGATTATCAATAATGTGATATCAACTTGTCTTTCAAATCTAATTGTATTCTACTTTCTTTCATTATACTCTATATTTCAGTCAAGTTAAACTTTTGCTATACACATACATATCACCATCTGCATTTTTTATTAGACCAATTCAAGTGCTCCATGAAGCTTTCCCTTGTCCTCTTCTCCAGCATTTCAGAAAGCACTATGGCACTTATCATTGGCTATTTGAGGCTATTCTTATTTAATATATTTTACCTACCTACTAGATTAGAACCTCCACAAGTAAGGCACTTAATTGCTTGATAAATATGATTAATTAGAATGGAATTGATATGATGATTGTGAATGAGACAACTAAGTTCTAATTGGGATCAGATTAATCTGAAAGATGATTATCAATATACTAAATATTTTAGGAGAAGAACCCTGTGGGGAAAACATGAACGTGGGATATTTTCTACTTCAGACAATCTCATCTACTTAAGGATAGGAAGGAAGACTATTGGGAGTAGGCAACCTCTTTTCAAAGATATGTTATTGCCAACAGAACATCTAATTCCAAGGTAAATGGAGAAGTGAAATGTGGATGAATTCACACTTCAGTTCATACATCGGAATATTGTCTATTTGAGATTCTGTGAGGTAGATATTTCAGTTTGATCAGTAATAAACTCACCAACTTGATTGTAATGCTCAGGTTTCAGTAGGAGATTGTTTATAGATTTCATATCTTCATTTTAAAACTCTATTCTTTGAGCACTTTGCTGGAGAATAGATCATATACACATATATGCATGTATATATGTCTGTGTATAATTTTGATATATGTCATATTGATATATGTGCATATATATATATAAATATATATATATATATATACTTAATGTCAGGCTTTTTATCAGATATTTTCAGTGTAAACATTTTTTCCTAACATATTATCATTTTCTTATTCTGGCTTTATTTTTTATAGTTCATGTGACAGATTTTTAAATTATGATTTTTTTAAAAAATGTATGTATGTTGACTATCCTAATCACATCTAAATTTCATCCAGATATAAATCTCTCCATAAACATACTCATGAAAAAGAAACTCCTTGCTTCTCTCCTAATTATTTAGTGAGGATTATTAACATTTTACATATGTGAAGCATTTTGCAAGCCTTAAAGTATTATTTCATGCTATTATCATCAGCAGCAGCAGCAGCAGCAGCATCACTTATTTCTACAAGTTACAAACATATCTATTCCACTGGGGAAAAAATAAGATTTTAATTGTTCTGACAAGTTTGGATTGTGTCTTTCAGATGAGGAGAATCAGTTGCTACCTTACTAAAAGCCATAGACAGGAGCTACAGAAAATAAAGGGTAGAGAGAGAGACAGGGTGGTGTCATGCAAAGAGTGCTGCAAATGGACTTAAGAGTCCTGGTTCTAATACATCCATTGCTATGCCACCTGGGATATGCTCTTAATCTGTTTAAACCTTAGAATCATGAAATATAAAATAGGGATAATTTTACTTATATTTTCTTACTTTCAATGTTTCTTTGGAGGAATGGGAATTGTAAACTTTAAAGCACTAAGAGAAATGCTTCATTATTTCTGAATCATACTTCCATAGGGATTACCTGGGGAAAAGGAATGGTTGGGTGTTAGAAATCCTGAGAAAACAATTTAGGGAGATAGTCATCAGGGGGCTTGGATCAACATTTAATCTTTGAGGGAGCAGGTGGAAGTGTGTCTGAGTAGATAATTTCTTATCAATAGAGAAAACTTAGAAACACATCAAATGTAGATCCTCCAGGTAAAGAAATTAAGCACAAACAATGACAAATTATTTGGGAAAAAAAGACTAGATTTGATGAGATGGACAGTTGTTATTTTGATTGAAGACAAGGCAACTAATGGTGTATTTTACATCTATGTTAACCCCAGGGCATCCTCTCCCCCTATGGGGGTGTAATAGACCAGCTGGCCGAACTATTGCATCAGCAGCCCGGCAACCCCCCAGTTCTCCCAATTTTGAGAAAAGAGCATTTCTATTTTAGGTGTGTTTATTAATCATGGCAAAAACTGGGTAACAGATGTGGGATTCTCTAGTTGGTATGGGGTAGACAGAAGGAGAATAGTAATTTTTAGACTTGTCACTTTAAATTATGCCCATAAGACATAACATCAGAGATAGAGGCTATTAAGATGTGGAATCCAAATGGTAACAGTATATTTTCAAGGAAAAGCAAATAAGTTGTGTCTCTTTGCAGATTCACAATCATTGGGTAATAATATACTTACAAATGTTTGTATGTTATTTGGTTTGAAGCCAAGGGAATCATTCATGAAATACTTATTCCCACACAAGCTTTTCAGAGCTCTGTTTTCTAATTAGGTTTGCCAAGGAATAAGTGAAATAGACATCTACCTATTGTCTACTTGGAGGACAGCTTTGTTTCTTTCATTTGATTCGAAATGAATAGAATAAAAGAACATTAGAGCTGATAGTAAATTGAGGAGTTAGCATTTAACCACATACCTGATCCATGTTCAAGCTTTAGAGATCCCTCTAACAATATATTTTATTTACTTTAATAGGTATATTTTGGCTAATAACTTAGAAATGGGAAGAACTTTAGATTTAACAATATTAAAATGTAAGGTAGAATGTTAGAAGTAGATGTGAAATGTTAGAGGTAGAAGGAAAGTCAAAATATAAAACTGTGAGAATGTACATAAGATATGAGTGTCAGTCAGGCATATTCCCACGCATTTTATAAGCACTATACTCCTTTTCACTGATTACACTTAAATACGAGTTCAAGTTTCCTGATTTCTCCTGAGTGCTCTCTTTTTTCCTAAGGGGTTGTTTCTAGTACTCTTATTCAGTTAGAGGTATTTCTGTCCCAAGCATGTGAAATCCTCCCTTGATGGAATAGATATATGAGAATAATTTGTTCCAACAGCATGAAGATGAATAAAACAGGCACTATGGAGCACTTAGAGCTTGTTCAGACATCAAAGACCCTAAGGTCATCTACTGCATTTCAGGCTATCACCAGCTGTCCTAACTTTTGTCTTACCACTTTTAGATGACTCTAGAAGAGAGAGTGAGACTCACAAATTTATTCAACTTGCCCTTACTTAAATCCAATTCATGCACAAGTCAAGACATGACGCTGGGATGTCATTGGTCTTCTTTGAAAATGAAGGAACAGGGGCAGAGCCAAGATAGCAGAGTGAAAGCAGTGACTTGCTTGACTCTCCCCCGAACCCCTCCAAATACCTGTAAAAAAATGGCTCTAAACAAATTCTAAAGCAGCAGAAACCACAAAAAGACAGAGTGAAACAAATTTCTAGCCCAAGACAACCTGGATGGTTGATCAGAAAGGTATATCGCACTGGGCAGGCAGAGGAGCACAGTTCGCTGTGGGTGCACAGGCCTCAATGAACCTGAAGCAGGCCTCAGAGGACTGAATCATGGGCAGCTGTGGTGGTTTCCAGACTTCTCAACCTATGAACACCAAAGACAACTCAGAAGGTCCGTGGGAAAAGTCTGTGTCTGAGGTGAGAGAAAGGCAAGGTCTCAGTCTCAAGACCAGAGCATGGCCTGGGGCAGCGGCTGCCTCCTGAGCTTCTGGTCCACAGACTAAGGGGGAATCAAGAAGCTGATCAGAGGAGGATTACAGGAATCTCTTGCTTTACCATGCATAGATCTGGGTCACAGCTCTGAGGAGCAGTCCTGGGGTGAGGAGGAGAGCTGGCATGGTGAAGCTTGTTGTGGTGGTGGAGAGGAAACACCTCACCCCTTATCATACCACCTTGGAAGAACTGAAAATTTACAGGTCCATAGAAGTAGCTCTGAAAACAGTTGTACAAACCCCAGAAGCTTGGGACAGTACATTCTCCACATTGGAAGCAGACTCTTACCTTAACAAAGAGTTTAAAACTCAAGTAATTGGCCGGGATCATGAGTAAGCAGTGCAAAAAGAGTCAGACTATATTATCTTAATTTGTTGACAAAGAAGATCAAAACATACAACCAGAAGAAGACAACAAAGTCAAAGCTCCTACATCCAAAGCCTCCAAGAAAAATATGAATCAATCTCAGTCTTTGGAAGAGCTCAAAAGGGATTTTGAGCAGCAAGTAAGAGAAGTAGAGGAAAAACTGGGAAGAGAAATGAGAGTGATGCAAGAAAATCACGAAGAATAAGTCAAAAGCTTGCTAAAAGAGACCCAAAAAACACTGAAGAAAATAACACCTTAAGAAATAGCCTAACCCAAATGGCAAAAGAGGTCCAAAAAGCCAATGAGGAGAAGACTGCCCTAAAAAGCAAAATTGGCCAAATGGAAAGGGAAGTCCAAAAGATTACTGAAGAAAATACTTCCTTAAAAATTAGAATAGAGCAATTGGAAGCTAGTGACTTTATGAGAAATCAAAACACTATAAAACAAATCCAAAAGAATGAAAAATTAGAAAACAATGTGAAGTATTTCATTGGAAAAACAACTGACCTGGAAAATAGATCCAGGAGAGAGAATTTAAAAATTATTGGACTATCTGAAAGCCATGATCAAAAAAAAGAGCCTAGACATCATCTTTCAAGAAATTATCAAGGAAAACTGACCCAATATTTTAGAACCTGAGGGCAAAATAGAAATTAAAAGAATCCACCAATCACCTCCTGAAAGAGATCCCCAAAGGAAAACTCCTTAGGAATATTGTAGCCAAATTTCAGAGTTCCCAGGTCAAGGAGAAAATATTGCAAGCAGGCAGAAAGAAAAAATTAAAGTATTGTGGAAACACAAAGTTTAGCAGTTTCTATATTAAGGGACCACAGGACATGGAATATAATTTTCTGGAGGGCAAAGGAGATAGGATTACAACCAAGAATCCCCTACTCAGCAAAACTGAGTATAATCCTGCAGAGGAAAAAATGGTCATTCAGTGAAATAGAGGACTTTCAAGCATTCTTGGTGAAAAGACCAGAGCTGAATAGAAATTTTGACTTTCCAAGACAAGACACAAGTGGAACATGAAGAGGTAAACAGGAAAGAGAAATCATAAGAGACTTATTAAGGTTGAACTGTTTACATTCCTGCATGGAAAGATTATATTTGTAACTCATGAGACCTTTGTCAGTATTAGGGTAGTTGGAGGGAAAAAATATATGTATGTATATAGATAGATAGATAGCGAGAGAGATAGATAGATAGATAGATAGATAGATAGATAGATAGATAGATAGA
>NW_020954642.1:8348251-8367807 GCF_900497805.2 Vombatus ursinus
AGATAGATAGATAGATAGATAGATAGATAGATAGATAGATAGATAGATAGAGGGCATGGGGTGAGTTAAAGATGAAGGGATCATATCTGGAGAATAAAATTAAGGGGAAAGACAGAATTATACTAGGAGAAGGAGAAAGGGAAAGGTAGAACAGGGTAAATTATCTCTCAAAAAACAGAAAAGAAAAAGCTCTTACAGTGGAGGGGAAACGGGGAAAGGTGAGAGGGAATGAGTGAATCTTATTCTCATAGGATTTGACCTAAGGAGGAAATGACATACACACTCAATTGGGTATGAAAATCTGTCTTACCCTACAGGAAAATAGGGGTGGAAGGGGACAAGAGAGTAGGGGGATGATAGAGAGGAGGGCAGATTGGGAAAGGAGGTAATCAAAAGCAAGTACTTCTGAGGAGGGATAGGGTCAAAAGAAAGAATAGAATAAATGGGGAGGCAGGACAGGAATAAGGGAAATAGACTTAGTTTTTCATAACATGTCTACTATGGAACTGTTTTGCATCACTGCACATGTGTAACCTATATTGAGTTGCTTGATTTTTCAATGAGAGTGGGTGCAGAGGGAAGAGGGGAGAAGATTTGGAACTCAAAATTTTAAAAACACATGTTTAAAAAAATGTTTTCACATGCAACTGGTAAAGAAGAATTACAGGAAATGAAGTACAGAAATCTATCCTGCTCTACAGGAAAATACAAGAGGAAGAGGTTAAGAGAAGCGGGGGAGAGAGATAGAAGGGAAGGCAGACTAGGGGAAGGGGTATTCAGAATGCATAACATCTTGGGGTGGGAAGAGGGCCGAGATGGGGTGAAAATTTGGAACTCAAAATCTTGTGGAAGGAAATATTGAAAACAAAAAATAAATAAATTTATTAATAAGAAAACAAAAAAACGAAAATGAAGGAACAATAACAACTCATCTTCATGAGACTCAACCACTGTACTGTCTATAAACAATTTGATAGCCAGATGTAGTTAGCTTCATCAAAGTACTGACTAATAAGTTATAGCAGGAATAATCAATATAAAATACTGTCTCTTGCCCCCAAAAAACAAAACCAAAAACCTGAGATGACCTCTCTCAGAAATATAAACAATGTCAATAGCAAGAGAGATGAGGGAAGAAAAAAACGGAAAATTGTAATGAAGCACAAGTATATAGAACACCTAACAAAAGGATAAATCACAACTCATACACTGGAAGTCCTATTTATATTCTTCTATTTGTACTCATTCTACTCTTTATAAAATCCTCATGAGACTACGTAGGTGAAGTTTTCTGCCTTTATAGTATCTATTACACTTAGCCTTCTCTGATATCAGAAGTCATGTTGCTTGCAACTTTCTTGTCCTCTTGTGATTGACTGTCATTAGTCATCAAACTCTAGTCATTTCCAATGTCTTTAGACACTACCTTCTCTAGTAGGAGAACTACTGGAGTGGTCATTGCTATCCTTGCTATTTAGCGCTAATTGTAACAAGGAACTGTGAACAAACTCACTGGGTTACTGCTTAGACATGTCTACCTTGAGGTTGCTTTTTCACCAGCTACTCAGGGACGGGATAGGGAAAGGAATAATACCTATGGTTTCTTTACTATAGGGATGTCCCAGGTATGGAAACTTCCCCTACAAATGAAGGTTGGTGCTGTCTCTATAACTTTTGATCCTAGAGACTTGCCCAGAGCAGATGCTAAGAGACTTGTCCAAGCTCATACAGTCCAAAAAAATATACATACACACATGCATATACATATACATACATATACATGCATGTGTGTATGCATATATATGTATACACATAAGAAATAGAATTTTAATCCACATCTTCCTGACTTTGAAATTAGCTTTCTTTGTAAAACATACTTTCTAATACTCTGGCTAAAAAATGGCTGAATAAGTAGAGTTGACTATGTGCTCAGCTGCTCTTGGTTGGATCAGAAAGGGGGAAGCCACCCAGCTCTCTGGGAGTCATCTGTTTTTCTGCTTAATTTAGCCCTGCAAAGAAAAGAAGGAGGTATTTTTTTTTTTGGAGCACAAAGGAATCCTTCTAATCCTTCTTAATTCTAATGTTTTTTGATTGTTGATTAAATTCAATTTATCTTTCAGATAATTTGCTTATATGTAGTTGTTTGCATGTTCTCTCCCCTACTAGACTGTGAGCTCTTTGAAAATCAGGACTATCTTTTACCTTTGTTTCCCCAGAACTTAGGACAGTACTTCACACATAATATACGCTTAATAATAAATGTTTACTAACTGACTGAAAAGTGCTGTCATAAATATTTTTTGTATATATGTATAGATCCTTTTCCTCATTCTCTGCTCTCTTTGTGGATATAAGTCAGAGTGGTATCTCTGGTTCAAAAGATAACTATGTATGTTTATTATGTGTTTTCTTTTCTTTCTTTTTCAAGTGACATAGTAGATTGAAGTTAGAGAAAATAATTGCTTGTTAATTGAAAAAAAATTTAGTTTAGAAAAAAGAACAAGGAAGTATAGATTACCTCTTTCCTAAATCAACTCAATTTATGCTCAGCAAACCTCAAGTCTTTAGTTCTTCTAGAAGCATAGAACCATCTAGAACAGGGTGGGGAACCTGCAGCCTTGAGGCCACAATTTATTCTGTGAAGTCTGGATTCAGTCAAAGGGCCACATTTTAGAACTTAGAGGGACATATGTGACCTTGAGGCTGCAGGTTCCCCACCCCGATCTAGAAGATCACAATGCATCAATACCTCAGTCATGTCTGGCCAGAAAAAGCCCTTCTCCCTCCCTTTCCTTCTTGCCATTTTCCATGTGTTCACTTGCAATGGAATCAGATATGGAATGTTGGTGCATTTTCCAAATATCCCGTACCCACCCTCTAGCCCCATAAGCTAGTTGAGCTTCATAACACTCATTGTGAATTTCATATTAAGCTCTGTTCTTAGAACTCAGCACTAAGATCCAGGGTTTCAGAGCTTGCTATGTAAAAAGAAGACATCTCTTTGTGCTTTGCTCTAGAATTCACTGTTCTATAAAATAATGGATCGTAGAAAATGGGACTTGGAGCAGGAAAACTTAACTTTAAGTCCTGTCTCTGATATTGAGTATATGCATTATGATGGACAAGTAAGTCACTTGACTTTTCCAAGTCTCAGTTTGCTCATGTCCAAAATGAGGTTGATAAAATCCATAGTACCTATTTACTTGCTTTTTTGTGAGGCTCAAATGAGAGAATGTAATTATATAACTTTGCAGACTTTAGAGAATACAATAAATATTAGTTATTATTTTTTATTTTTTTTAATTTTTATTAATGTATTGTGTTATCAACAACCACTTCCATAAGCTTTTGAGTTTTAAATTTTTCTTTCCCTGTCCCCCCATCTCCCTTCCCAAGATGTCACACAATCTGATATAAGGTATACATATACATTACTATTAAACATATTTTCCCATTAATCATGTTGTAAGGAAGAATTAGAACCAATAGGAGGAACCACAAGAAAGAGAAAACAAAACAAAACAGAAGAAAAAAAAAGAGCAAATAGTATGCTTTGATCTACATTCAAACTCCATAGTTCTTTCTTTGGATGTGGATAGCTTTTTCCATCATGAGACTTTTTGGAGATATCTTAGATCCTTTCATTGCTGAGAAGGGCTAAGTCTATCAATGTTAGTCATCGTACAACGTGGCTGTAACTGTGTACAGCGTTCTCCTGGTTCTTAGCTATTACTTTTTCAAGACATTAAGTTGCTCCAAACACCGAATGGGCTCCCATAGACATTACATCCCTCCCCCCAAAAATAATCCAGAAGCCAATTCTCACATCACCATACCAAATGAAAGGTACTAGCATCAAGAGAATGTCTTGACATTTTTGTAGCTCTGAGTTTTTTTAATTAATTGCTGGCATTTGTGAAACTTCATCTTTCATGTTCAGCTGCTATACACCTCTCACAGGCATTCAATAAATATTAAGCATGTTCCTAGTATTGTGCTAAGTGGCAGTAATACAAAAGCAAAAATGTGGCCTCTTCCTTTAAGAACTTCACATTCTAATGGGTGAGAAGACTGGACAACAAAAGAGTCTATACAGTATACATTGGAGTTAATAACAGATGAAAGGTTCGAGGTGTGTGTGTGTGTGTGTGTGTGTGTGTGTGTGTGTAAGGTTCCTTATAGAAAATGATATTTGAGCTAAAATTTGAAGAAAGACAAGAAAGAGGAAATGTGGGAGGTAGAATTGAATGGGCTCCAATAGACATTTTTTTTAATTCATAATCTAGTCCTCAGCTTGCTCTCACATCACATCATTCTCACATTCTCACATCAGGAAGAACATTCTAGAAATGAGAGAAGCCAAAGATGGGGAGATGGAGTTCTGTGTTTGAACAATAGCAAGGCCACTGGTGCTTGATAATGAAGCAAGTGGAAGAGAGTAAAGGGTCAGAATACTGGAAAGGTAGGAAGGGAAAAGTTTGAAAGGGGAGTTAAAAGCAAAACAGAGAATTTTATATTTAATCCTGGAAGTAATAGGCAACCACTGAGTAGGAGAATGACATAGTCAGGCCTGTACTTTAGGAAAATCACTTTGGCAATTGAGTGGAGAAAGGATTGGCAGTGGATTGACTTGAGGCACAAAGCCTAACCAGAAGGCTATTGCAATAGTCCAGATCTTAAGTATTAAGGGCTGATGCCAGATTGGTAGTCGTTTCAATGGACAGATGATACAGAAATAGAAATTACACGATTCTTACAAGGTGGGTGCATAGGATGATTTAAAATGAAGAGTCAAACGTGATGCAAAGCCTAGACAACTGGGAAGATGGTGAGGCACTTGAGATTACTAAGGGGGTTGAAAAGAGGAGAAGGATTTGGAGGGAAGATAATGAGGTCTATAATTGAATTCATGCAGACTGATGAGATCATTAAATGAGATAGTGCAGAAGGAGAAAGGAGGAAGGCCCAAGATAGGTCCAAACTTTTATAAAGATTGTTAGGATTTAAGTGAGAGATTCCTACACACAATACAAGATATATGCTGTACCACTTTCTCTGTGTTGGTCTATGTCTAAATGGTCAATGGAGATGTTATGAGCTATTTTAATTTTATTAATCTTCATTGTTTCCCAACAAAGTAATAGTTGATACTGACATAAATAAAATACTGTGTGCAAAAGACTTTTAAAAAGTAGACCCTGATAATTAATGCCATACTTTACTACTGCTGCTGTTGCTGCGGTCATCATCACCACCACCATCATCATCATCACCACTACTATCTAGTCCATACTTTTTTTACTGTGGTGATTCCAATTGACCAGCTACTCTCCTGTTATACTTGTATATTTATTATTCTATTGACTATTGACAAGGTAGATAAAATTATTTCAAAATGAAGCAATTTATTGTGCTTTGCTCAGTTTTTCATATGTGCATGTACTGTTTATATTTCCTTACATGTTGTGTCTCCAACTGACTATAATATACCTTGAAGGATGAACTGTTTCACCTAAACCCCTTTTCTTTGTAACCTCAGTGCTTAGCACAATTCCTGGAACATAAATTATTAAATGTATGTCTATTGCTTGAGATATATAACTTTGTAATCCCCCATGTACAGCTAATGCTTAATACAAATATTTTAGTTCAATTTCCCCTTTATTTTGGAAGCCATACTTTTTTCCCACTATTTTGAAGATTATAGATAAATACCAGACTGAGACAGAAGGAACTTAAATTTTCACGCTTAAAGTGACATTCTATATGAAATGTTATTGGCATTATTGTGTTTATGATGTGTTCTAAATATGGAATAATTTCTCAAGTAAACATGAAATACTCTAACATTCTTATTATATTTGAGTTTATATTTGAAGTACATTAATAAATATTGTTTACAGAACTATGTCAAAAGCTTTGTGATAATCAACAAAGTTTATGTAAATATTATAGCACTTTTTTGTTGTAGTTTGTTCAAAATTTACTGAAGTCAAAATAAGTTGTTCTGTAGGTATCAGGGATTTGGGGACACATTTTTTTTTTTACTCATCACACAATATATTGATTTTCTTATATTAATAAGGTTTTTGTTTGTTTCTTTAATGAAATAAGATATTAATATTTTATGTCAAGTATATAATAATTGGCCTACATATTAAAGGGCTGCTGATTTTTTTCATCTTTCACTTGTAGATATGTTATCACTTTTGTTAAGAAAGGTTGAATCTTATTTGCAACAGAGAGAAAGCTCATTGAGGTCTTTGATAATAATTCAGTCACTACTGTTAAGCCAATAATTTCTTTCTCAATTGTCCTTCCATTCTCTAGTTTTCCAAAGAAATTAGACTATTGATTACTGTCCTTGATATAATTGTTCTGCCATCCATTAAATGAAATGAATAAACTTTCTGTTTTGCTATCAACTTGGCTTATATTTTTATTTTGTTTGACTTCTTCCCAACATGGAGAGGAAAAGACATTTTATTCATCCTCTTTCTCTGACAATTCTCTTTTATGTAGATATTTTTAAATGACATTTTTTAAAGGTCCATGTATGTATGCACTTTGTAATTTTTTTAAGCATGAATGTATGTAGTTTTTCTATCAAAGGTTTTGCAACTATTGAGATAATCACATGATTTTCTATGTTTTCATATTTAATATGATTAGTTATTATTGTTTTCCTAATTTTGAAAAAGTCCTGCTTCTCTCTTATAAATACAGCCTGGTCTTAATGAGTGATTTCTTTTATGTATTGTTATGGCCTCACAAAACTTTATGTAATTATTTTGAATTGATATTCATTAATTATATTAGTCTCTAGTTTCCCTATGTTTTGCCCTTCACTGGCTTAGGTATTGGCATTAAGTTTATTTAATGAAAGGAGTATGGTAGAGTGCTTTCTCAGTTTTAAAGAATAATTTGTACAGTGATATTATTAATTTAGATTGTATTACCATTTATTGTTTATAGTTTTGATAGAAAAAATGTATCAAATATGCTTAAGAAATAAAGAAATCAAAATTTTCAAGTTTTATTCTGAGTGCACTAGCTAAACATTGATGTGATTTCACATGTCTTTCCATATTTAGTAGGTGTTTTTTAAGTCTAAGTAAAATGGGAGAGATTCCCATATTCTTTAGAATAGAACAGATGGCAATATTCCTTTTTTTTTTTTTTTAGTTTTTAGGCAATTGAGGTTAAGTGACTTGCCCAGGGTCACACAGCTAGTAAGTGTCAAGTGTTTGGTCTGATTTCGGATTTGAACTCAGGTCCTCCTCACTTCAGGGCCAGTGCTCTATCCACTGCACCACCTAGCTGCCCCTAAATATTCCTCTCTTAATGCCATACTTACTAGTAAAACCATTTCCATTTCTAATATTGAATTATTTGATGGTTACAAATACTTTGATATTAAGAACTTTCCATTTTATGTCTTCAATCATTATGGCTTCTGAAAACACAGGGGCTAGAACTCTAGCAGAAGAATTTATATTGCTGCATAATGACCATGGATCTCATCCTTAAAGCAGGACTAGTGGTCCTTTAAGGAAGGGGAGGGGGCTACTTTTCCTTGGGTTCTTGAAATTATCTGCCTATTTCTGACATTTGGTCAGTGGTTGGTGTTGGTTGTGATGGGGATGCTGGACCCCTTTTCCACAGGTCTTGGTTTCCTCAGTGATGACTGCTAAGCTGGAATTTACTTTCACATATGCTCAGGATTTACTTTACCTTAATGGTCAGCATCATCTGCATAGAAGCATTTTGAGAAGATTGGGTATTGATGTTTCTGACTTATTTTGCCATATCTTGAATTTTTTGTTAATAGATGACACAGGAACAACAAGACTGATAAGCATGATGAATTCACTCTTCATATTCCCATTAGCCTGGGAACAAGTGCCATATTTATATATAATTATAATAATGAATAGTGCAGAATTGAATACATGCAAGCATTGCAGGTGATTCATTATTCACACAAAATGGAACCTAGCTGTATTTAATATGGACAATCAACAACTGTGGCAGCACAGTGGATAGAGAGATGAGCTTTCAGTCAGGAAGGCCTGAGATGAAATCCAGCCTCAGACACTTACTAACAGTGTGAGCCTGAATAAGTCACTTCATCCTGGTTTGCCTAAGTTTCTGTACCTATAAAATGGGGATAATAATAGTGCCTACCTCTAAGGTCATTGGGAGGATCAAATAAGATAAAAACTGTAATGTGCCTAGAACAGTGTCTGACACATAGGAAGTGTTATCCAAATGTTAGCTTCTATTATTATTGTTTATTATTATTATTACTACAACCATATGCTACCTGAATTATTTCTTACATTTATAGGAGAAATTTCATCTCATTGATTGGAGTAGTGACACATATCAGTGGTCTCACCAAAACCAAATTGCCCAGAATTTCAGGATTCGTGCCAGATTTTCATCACTAGTGTTGTCAAGGAACATAGACATTCTCATCACTTTATGTAAGCTTGGCTGACATTCCCTTTATTTCCTATTTCATGGATTCCTCCAATGTTATGGGTGATACAGATGTATTATGAACAAAACTCAGTATAGTGAATCCACCATGTCTTTATTCTGGGAAGCTATGTCTCTCAACACCATCAAGAATCACTTTTGTGGTTCTCTCTTTCTCTCTCAGTTCATTTTTTTTTTCAGAAAATTGCTATTTCATCATTCTTCATGAATTTTGTACTTGTGATTTTTGTACTTATTTGTCCTATCATTAAAAAAAAAAACCTGGGACAATTAACTCTTTTGGCCCCTGTAGTTTCATTTATGATTTTTTTGAAATACGGCACTGGAAAACCGGGCTTTGATAAAGCCCATTGGGATTCAAATGGAGCTACTTGATCATGCTTTAAGCCCAAATCACTAGGGCTTTCACTGATTGGCCAACTAGAGGTCCCAGCACAAGCCTCACTTGGTCATTATTTGGATCTTGATGGCTCAGAGTGAGTGCAAATAGCAATTGTTTCTGTTTTGACCAGAAACCCTGAGGATCTTCCCCTCCCAGATTGATATTACCTTCATTTTCTGACTAGGTAAGAGATTGTTCTTTGTCTTGTTTTCACATTCCCAGAGAGGTCATTAACATTATTATTCTCATCATCCTCATCCTCATTGCCCTCTTTCTCCTCCTTTCATTCTTCCTCCTTGTCCCCTTTCTTTTCATTATCATCCTTATTCTCATCCCTAGACTACTTAATTCATTTGAGACAAATGAAAAGTCCAACAGGTAGAGTTTCTGTGTAATTAATAATCAATTTATTAATTAGGTTAGTAAATAATCAATAAATTGAAGTCAGTGGTCTCCCTGGTAACCAAAAACCCTGAATAGAAGTCAATATATGCTTAAATACCTTTGGAAAAGAAAGTGTCCCTGAGGTTGATTTTCAACCTTAATTACTTAAAAGTAATTGCTTTAAAAAGCAATGAAAGACTTAATGTTAAAATGAGAGGTGGGTTTTTTCTAATGAGAGTTTGAGGAGGGGCTGGAAATGTGACTTTGACCATGATAGCACTGCCAGATCATTCTGCCTTCAGCAATATATATGTAACACAATCTGTTTTCTACCCAGTCCTATTTATGTTGAACAATGGTGAGGGTAAGATAAAATGGTCTGGATGGGGTGAATTTTTGGGCAAGATTAGAAATGTTTTTGAGATACTGAGCTTTGAATGAGAAAGCAAAAAGAGGGTCTTGGCATCCCTATATAAGATTGGTTATTAATATAAAATCACTTATCTCATATTCTAGAAACAAAGTTCAATATGAACCACAAGTGTCTACAGTAGTAAATAGGCAAGGGCATTGATGAACTGGAACATAACCACAGGAATTTGAAAAAAAATGTCAAGGGAACTTGAAACCATATTTTATTTATTTGTATTTTGGAGGAAATGGGGACTAAGTGACTTGCTCAGGTTCTCTCTACCCACTGCACCACCTAGCTGCTATGGTTCACATAAGCATCTAAATATATGGTGATTCTTTGATTATGAAGCTACAAAACTTTTGAGATAAAGCTCAATGTCAACCACCAAAACATTTTTCTGATTCTCAAGTTTGCCTTCTGTAAAAAGAATGTTATAATCCTGAGGTATGCAAAAGGACTGTAGAAGATATTTACTCAAGTACATGAATATTTATTTCTAATTGTTCATTGTAAGGAGCTTGATTCTCTCATATTTTCCAGGGAGTGTCAATTCATCTGTGTAAAGTTGCCTAGAGGAAAAATGTTAGAAAAATGAAAATTGGCCCCATCTTCCAGTTCACATGGTCTTTTATATCATGTACATAAGATGAAGACCTGCAGGTCTAAAACTGCATGTAGGAGTATGATAACCTGTATTATTTATAACAATGGTCACTATCTCCTTTTATTCTAAAATATTACAACTTATACCTTTTTTGCATATCTCTTTAGAATACAATTCAACTTCATAATTCCAAATTCACTAACAAGAGTTGGTTTGGAATTTCCAGTTCTCATAGCATTTTTCTTCACCTGACCTTTTTCTATAATAAAATATGTTGACTTGGGGCTGTCTTGAAAAAATACCAAACCACTTTTTTCTTCTCAAATTAATCTACAGTTAAAATATTAGTACAACTGATAATTTTGTGTCCGGTTGATTAAAAAAAAATCTAGGTGGCTAGTTGCATGTATGTATATATATATAAACCTATCTATTTATCAATCTATCTATCTACCATCTAAACTTGGAGTTATGTTTAATTTCTCCATATCACTTTGATACAACCAATCAGGGCCAAAGTCCTACCAGGTATATCTAGGTATATCTTTATAGTATATCATAATCTACATCCCTCTCTTCTTTTTCAGTCCTATTTTTCCATTATCTGTGTATCCATGTTCTTTCTTTCTCTCTCTCTCTGTGTCTCTCTGTCTCTGTCTCTCTTTGTCTGTCTCTCTGTCTGTCTCTCTGTCTCTCTGTCTCTCTGTCTCTGTCTCTCTCTGTCTCTCTCTCTCTCTGTCTCTCTCTCTCTCTCTCTCTCTCTCTCTCTCTCTCTCTCTCTCTCTCTCTCATGTGTGCATGTGTGTATTCCATATCCATGTGTTGAGAGACAGACAGGTAGATTTAAATGTAGTAACTAATATTAAATGCACTCCCTCAGAAATGGTTCTTGGGAGTCCAACTGATATTTCTAGCTAGCTAATAAGTATAAATTCATTAGCAAAAATCAATAGCAAAATTGCGTAGCTAAATCTCCTGAAAGAAAAAAAAAATGGAAAAAATTTACAAGAGTAGTCTGAAGAAATTGATGTTGATGCATAGGGAATTCACCAAACAACTTAATGTTTTTTTCAAGATATGTAGAATGTTTTCTTGATACTTTAGTCTCGTAAGGAACAAAAGAGGACAAAAAAATGACTAAAAGGGTTATTCATGGCACAGGTAGGTGGCACAATGGATAAAGCTCCGCTTTTGGAATCAGGAGGACCTGAGTTCAAATACAGCCTCAGACACATGACACTTACTAGATGTGTGACCCTGAGCAAGTCACTTAACCCCGATTGCCTCACCAAAAATAAATAAATTAGTTAAACAAAATAAATAAAATAAAAGGGTTATTCATATCCAAGGGTTAGTGAGAGAACATGAAGACAGATTCTTTACCTTTCAGTACTAAAATTCTGAATGTGTTGCAGTGCACAAAATTTGATTAGAAGTTATCACTAAGTCTACCAATAATATGAAATGATCACTAGACAGGGTGATCAGAATGACAAAAGAAGTGTGAACCAGACCAGGGAAGAAACAGAGCAGGTCAAAGTTCCTTTTCCAATCAGTAGCTGTATTGGGCCTCAGAGAGGCCACTACACTTTGAGCCTGGACAAGATAAGGTGGCCAAGTCTCAAAAAAGAAAAAAAAAAGTGACAGACTAAGCCTGTTTTCTTTTTTGATGGGTGTGCCAAAACTAGTAGATTAGAGGAATATAGTTTAACTAAACTGTAGCAAAATATTTAATAAAATACAGTATAGTATCATTTTAGAAAAGCTGAAGAGATAAGTATTACACTATAGTACAATTGGATTTTAAAATGGTTAAAAGACCAAACTCAGAGTTGTTGATAACTCAACAACTATAGAAGAAGAAAAATAGAAAGAAGTCTGTATTTAGCTCTATTTTTGTAAATGGTTTTGACTATTAGCCTGATTATGACATTTTTAAATGACACAAGAATAAGGGTGATAGCTAACACACTGAATGAGTCTGTATCCAGATCTTCACAGCCTTTATCATTGTGCTTAATCTAATAAGATTAAAAATTATAAGGTTAACTAGAAAGTGTTATGCTTGGTTCAAAAAAATATCACAAGTACAAAATTCACAAAGAATGATGAGAGAGCAATTTTCTGAAGAAAAAAAAAGGCCTGAGAGAGAAAGAGAGAACCACAAAAGTATGATTCTGGAAGGTGTTGAGAGACATAGCTTCCAAGAATAAAGACATGGTGGATTCACTGTACTGAGTTTTATGCACAATACATCTGCAGTATAGTTTTCAGTTCCACACTCCACAAGTGGATATTGTTAAATTGTAGATTGTCCAAACAAAAGAAATAAAGATGTTGAAGAGCCCCACATCTTTACCATATATAATTCATTTGAAATAACTAAGGATATTTAGAGTAGAATAGAGATTACTCAAATAGAATAAAAGAAGGCTTGGCTGCACCAACCTAGTTATGGCTCATGGGGCAACATCATATCTTCTTTGGTGCTGATAATACTAATGATGCATTCACAACTCATCAGCACCCTCAGTTGCTTTTACCACTCTGATTGGACAGCTGGAGAGTGGAGGAAAAACTCTCCCCAAAACCTCTCTTTATATAGGGCTCAAAATCCTCGATATCTCTTAATTTGCACAAGCTGTTCTGTTTGGTTTGTAGCCTATCATCATCATCGTCATCACCATCATCATCATGACCCCCCTGCCATACACACACACACACACACACACACACACACACACACACACACACACACCAGCAAATATCATCATGGAGACTGATTCAGCTTTGATATTTACACCTCAATAGCACCCTTAGTTGCCTCTGCCACTCTAAGTGGAAGGATGGAGGGTTGAGCAAAAAAAACAAACAAACAAACAAACAAAACCTCTTCCCTTTATAAAGGGCTCAAAATGCCAGCCACTCATTCAGATTCATTTGTCATTAGCTTTTCTGCTTGATTTTGACTCTATCATCATCTTCAAGCCCTCCTGATTTTATTAGTCCTCTTTGAGGACTCAGTGAGGACCTTCTTCTCATCCTTCTTTTTCTTCTCTTACCATGAGTGGTCCCTCTCTTTAATTGGGATGTCATATATTTATATGCGAGAGTTATGTCCAAAGGAAAATAATTTTTTTATCATTTATATTTTGTAAGATATCTTAAGGTTTCAGGGAGAGATTTTTCTTTTTGTTTTCTATTTCTTTTTTAAAAAACTGGGACAATTTTCTCTTTGTCCTGTGCTGTTTTCATTTATGATTTCTTTGTATAGTTCTGTAAAAACAGGCTTTAAAAAAGCCCATAGTTAATCAAATGGAGCTACTTGACTATGCCTTTAAACCCAAATCACTATGGATTTCAATGAATGGCTAATAATAGCCTCAGCCAAAGTCTCTGTTGCTTACTGTATAAATTTTGATGGATTAGAGTCAGTGCAAATGGCAACTGTTTTCTGTTTAGGCCAGAAACTTTAAGGGTCTTCTCCTCCTAGATTGATACTTTTGTGGTGATAAACTAGGCCATCTTTATCTCAATTCTTACTTAGAGCTTATTCAGACAAACTGAGACCTAGGAAAGACCTTAATTAGAAAGGCCAATATTACTGACTACATCCTGGGCAATTGCCAGTCAGTCATCCTAACTTTTGTCTTGCCACTGGACTATGATGATTCTGGGGGAGAGAGTAAAGCTGATGACCTTGTGCAACTCTACCCCCTTAAATCTAATTCAGGGGCAAGTCAAATCATCATCCTCATGATGTCATTGGTCCTTTTTGAGAACAAAGGGCTAACAAGTATTCCCAGTTAGATTGTAAGCTCCTTGAGGACAGAAATTACCTGGTTTTTTTTTCTTAATTGTATCCCAAGAACTTAGAATAGTGACTAGTACATAGTAGGCATTTAACAAATGTTTGTCATATTATAATGCCAAAAATTTATCAAATATGGGTGTTTATAATTTACTGGCAATGTACTGTAGTGAGCAGAATGCTGAAATTGAAGTCAGGAGAACCTGGGTTTAAATATTGCCTCAGATACTCACCAGTCATGAGAACCTGGGCAAGTCCCTTAGCTTTAGTTTCTTCATCTGTAAAATGAGAAGTTGGAATCATTGTCTCAAAGGTCTCTTCTAACTCCGAATCTAGAATACTATGGTTTCATATCCCAAGTTTAATGACAAATCTCAGCTCTAGTTCAAGTATCAGACAAAATATAGAAGGTCCATTCTCTGTCAACAATAAATAGTTGTGGGGCAGCTAGGTGGCACAGTGGATAGAGCACCAGCCCTGAAGTCAGGAGAACCTGAGTTCAAATCTGGCCTCAGACCAAACACTTGACACTTATTAGCTGTGTGACCCTGGGCAAGTCACTTAACCCCAATTGCCTTAAAAAAAATTGACAGCTGTCTATTATTTCCACAGACATGACTCATTGTTGTTCACCTTCTTAAGACCACCTCTTCCTACCCCCCACCCGATTACCTACCAAGCTGAGTGGGGAAAAGAGAAAATAATTATGTACAGCTATATTACCTACAATAATAGGTCATTCAGTCTAAACAACTAAATAGTAAGCTGGCTCAGTGACTAGAGTGCTAGATAAAGATTCAGGAAGACCTTCAAATCTGTTCTGAGGTACTATTAGCTATTTGAACCTTAGATAAGTCAATTAATTTTTTTCTGCCTCAATTTCTTCATCTGTAAAATGGTAACTGCAATATCATCTACCTCTCATTATTACTGTGAAACTAAAATGAGGTAATACTTGTAAAGTATTTTGCAAACCATAAAACACTGTATAAATTCCAGCAGCTGCTGCTATTACCACC
The DNA here is from genome assembly GCF_900497805.2 of Vombatus ursinus. Taxonomy (NCBI): domain Eukaryota; kingdom Metazoa; phylum Chordata; class Mammalia; order Diprotodontia; family Vombatidae; genus Vombatus; species Vombatus ursinus. The sequence goes on from NW_020954642.1 coordinate 8,363,372, forward strand.
ACCAATACTACTACTGTTATTATTATAATGATTATCATCATTAGTCAGAAGTTCGTGAATTGCCAAGTAATAATTATGCTATTGTCAAAGATCACTAAGCTGGATGGACTCTAACATTACTATCAACAAAAACAAACATTCAAAAAGAAAAATAAATAAATATACTATTTCATAGAATTTTGAGCAACATATTTATGTATTAAGTGTATTACAATATCTTTGGCAGAAAATGTTATATGTTAATTTTAACAAAAAATAATAAAAAGACATCCTTTTGTGCATTGAACATAGGTGTTTCATTTTCATCTTTTTGTCCCTGTTGTGTTAACTGAACTGGATCACATCTTTTTTTTTAATGTCTCTATTATTGGTATTTTATACTATTGTATTCAGCATCAACATTGTTGATTTTTTTATTCATTTTGGTTTAATTTATTTAAAATTTAGTTTATTCTAATCACTTTAGCCATCAACAAAAATAAACACCAAAATACAGCAACCAAAAATTAAAAGGATCATATGTAACACTGTAATATCCTTTTCTCATAGTTTAAATGTGCATATTTATTTCAAAATATTAATTAAAACCTCATATTTGCTTCTGTATGACATTCTGAACTTTTTATACTCAGTATATTTTTCCAGGTTTAATTGCTACTATTGTTGACATTAAGACTAGTATTGTTATTATAAAACATAATCATAGTCTTTGCATGTTTTGTTGTCAAATTCAGTTTTCTTTAGTCTGTTCTACTTCATATAAGCATTTCCATATTTTATTCTATTTTTCACATTTGTCATAAACAATATCTGGCATTCTAGAGCAATTGAGACGTTGCCACTCTCTGACTTGAAAGTCAAAAACATGCAGACCATACAATAATAACAACTTTGAAAATAAGAGATTCAAAGAATGTAAGTTTCAAAATTATTTTTTTTAAATGTTAAGCTCAACAAAAGGATACTTGCTTTGATTTCTGCATCTAGGAGGAAAATGTGCTGTATACCTTGTGATACAGCAGGTAAAATGCTGAGTTTGAAGTCAGGAGTTGAATTCAAATCTGGTCTCAGACACTTACGAACTGCATAACCTTGAGCAAATTACTTAACTAACCTCTTTTTTTCTTAAAAAATGAAACACATATATAATATATATGTATAATATATACATATACATATATATATGTATACATATACATATACATATATATATGTATCATCTACTTTGCAGAGTTGTAAAGTATTGGTAACACAAGTATTATAAATATATCAAATGATATACTTATAAAAACAAAACATTCAGCACAGTACCTGGCACATGGTAGGTGATGTATAAACACTTGTTCTTTTCATTTCCCCTTTTTTCTCTTCCCTTCATTTCCCATATGCCAGGTGAGGTAAAGCATTATCTGAAAGTCAGAAGAGGTTCCAGTATAACTTTTGTTTTGAACTCAACCTAGATTGGTCCTTTTATGTTTCAGGAGGACAAGAGATGTAAAGGTTTCTCTACTTACATAAATAATCAATCATATAGATATAGATATATAAAGACATACAGAGAAAGATTTATATATATATATTCACACATACATATATACATACATATATACACACATATAATCTGTGTGTAGATGGTGATTGATATAGATATGAATATATAGATCTATATGTATTTATATATATAGATGTCTATGTATATATTTAAAACTTTTCTTGTTTTATTTCTTTTCTAGAATTTGATTTTATTTATCTATTGCATTTTCAAGATTTTTCTTTTGATGTTTAATTGTTGTTATTGTTATTCAGTCATGTCACTTTTGTAGGACTTTTCATGACCCCATTTGGAGTTTTCTTGGCAAAGATACAAGAGTGGTTTGCCATTTCCTTCTCCAGCTGATTTTATAGATTATAAACTGAGGCAAGCTGGATTATGTGACTTTCCCAGGGTCATAACAGCTAGTAATTGTCAGAGGTAAGACTTGAACTCATGAAGATGAATCTTCTTGACTCCAAATTTGACAGTCTATCCACTGCACCACCTAGCTGCCATTTTCTTCTATAAATATCATCAAACTGGAGGGGGAAAAAACAATCTGAGTTCTTCTGCCATGTTTGACTCCCTCTATCAAATTTGATGATATGTTGCTCTTAGAATATGTTTATATTATCTTCCCTCTCCATTAGAATACAATATTTCGTCTTTAGAAAATCTTTTCTAATTCTGTGCTTGTGTTTACCTTTTTTATGTTTTTCTCTAATCCAATGTTTGTATTTCAAATTTTCTGCTCCACTTTGATCTTTTCATCAATAAGCCTTGGCAGGCTTCAACTTCATTAATGGTTCATTTCTCCCTATAGGATTATACTCATTTTGCTGGATAAGTTATTATTGGTTGTAAGCTTGCATCTTTTGCTTCCTACTTTTATATTTGTTGAATCTTGTATGATCCTGACTATGGTTCCTTTCTGACTACATGAAATTTTAATGGGACTTTGTTATACATGCCCAAAGATGGAGTAATATATGTGGAAAATGGCAGGCATTTGTTTCTGGCAGAAGATATTCTGAGTTCTCGTACTATGTGGGTGGGAATAGCCACTTTCCTTTGGTTGCAGAACTGAAACAGGCTGCAGAGTTGAGCAGGTGGCAAAGATGCTTTTCATCCAAATCTTAGATACCATGCACTGAGCTGGTACTTGTAGGAAGGGCTATTTTCCTCTTAGTTCCTGTAGCCTTGAGACTCAGACTTAGGGTTTTGATCTGTTTTATTTATCCTTTTCAGTTTTAGATGCAGATGGAGATTCCCCAATACCAAGGAGCTCTAGCTATGTCAACCTTAGAGCCAGGTTACAAACCATATGTTGCTACCAGCACAGCAGGGAAACCCTGAGATACCAGGGTGCAGGATGTAAGCCCTGGGGGGCTTTAGACTTGGAACTGCTTGAGGAAATGCTATTTAGGCATTAAGTTAAGCTATGAAACTAATTCAAATCCCTTCTGCAGAGGTTGAGGTGATATAAAGGGGGGATTAGGTCTCTAACATTGCAGGGGTAGTGTGGGGCTTATATTTATATTCTTACTATATGATTGAAGTAAATATTCCTTTATAAAAATTAATCTGACTGTTAGTTGATTAAATAGAATCTGGGTTCAGGGCACCCATAAAATTGAGAAAACACAATTAATGAGGGTTTCAACAAATGGCAGAGAAATTAATACCCAAAAAACCTCCTTCAGAGCACTAAACGAACTTAAGAGAAAGAGGTTAAATGTAATAGACTTGTTCTTCAGGCAATGAGTGCCTGTGCACGTGTGTGTGTGTGTGTGTGTGTGTGTGTGCGCATGTGTGTGTTTCTTGTGTTTCATGGCTGTTTCTTTTAGGTAAGTAATGGATTCTTTCTATTTTCAATTTTCCACTTGTTCTAATATGCCTGGGAAATTATTTGCAATTTAGTTAATCTTGTGATGTTAGATATACAATTTTGGTCCCATTTTTTGAGCAAGAAAATAATTAATTGTATAAATGTTGACAGATTTTCTGTTTATTTTTCATTTTCAAGTTCATTGCTGTATAGTTTTATCTTTAAACATCCTCAAAATGATATAACTTAAATAGCTTATCAATCTTTCTTTTCTGCTACCTTTTTTTCCCCACAAAACTGCTTCCTACAGTTCATGAGACTGCTCATGACCTTTCAACAGCCTATCCTTTAACACTTTTTTTTATCAATTAAGTTCACCATTTTATGTAGGAGTGTTTTGTGGTGCCCCAAACAGTTACAGTATTAATATCAAAGATGATTGATCACAGATTACCATAACAGATATAATAATAATGAAAAAGTTTGAAATATCAAGAGAATTACCAAAATCTGACACACAGACATGATGTGAACACGTGCTGTTGAAAAAAATTGGCACCAGTAGTCTTGCTCAATTCAGGGTTGCCATAAACCTTCAATTATTAAAAAAAAAAGCAAGATTTCTAAAGCACAATAACACAAAGGCAATAAAATGAGATATGGCTGTACCAACAAGCTATAGGTGGGATAAATTGGAGGTAATCAGTAAAAAGGAAACACTTAAATGGAACAGTCAATGAGAATGCCTGGAGTTGGGAGATGATGTTCTTGCTGGTGTTGTTGTTATTGTTGTTGTTGTTGTTTGTCCTTCATTCTCAAAGAGGACCATGGAATCAGGAAGGTGATGTCATGACTTGCAAGTGAATTGGATTGAGGTGAAGAAGGGCTGTGCAAAGTCACCAGCCTCACTTTCTCCTCTGGAGTCATCTAGGTCCAGTGGCAAGATATAGATCAGGACCACTAGAGATGGCTCTAGATACAGTAGGAGATTTTAGCCTTTTAAGCCAAGGCATTTCTGCCTTTCTGCCTTTCTTTCTTTCTTTCTTTCTTTCTTTCTTTCTTTCTTTCTTTCTT